>NC_141149.1:105203667-105511667 GCF_053477565.2 Lygodium microphyllum | reverse complement strand
CTACACTTGATCCCAACAACCGTGGAGGGAGTGAATGATTGAGGTCCAAAGCTTTGCTAAAGTCTCATAAGTGGTCAGACACTCATCGCCTAGAACCAACTAACGTGCCTTCCACAATAATCTCCCATACCTCTGATTGCTCAACTCTCGGCTCTAGTAGTTGCTGGATGAGTGATGCCTCCAAACCGACATAGGTACTTGCCTTGATGAGAAGAATGGTATAATGCCTCTCCGCTCATACAGTAAGTGGAGGCCTTGGCTAACTGCCTGCTAGCAGACAACCCCCTTGGATATAAAACCCATGCTAGGTCCCACATGGCGAAGAATGTGGCACGCCGCTCTCCACACCAATTGCACTTCCTCACAAGACTAGAGGCAATGCTTTGGGGTTTCCAAGCACTGCAATGGATAGCACTTGCAAACTCCCATCTTGCTGTATATGAGCCAACCAACTCCCAATTTCCAAGCCTCCATGTGTTACTAGCTGGAAATTTGACACCTTCCATGGCCTCTAGCTATCCCACAAGCATCACCTTAAAGTTGGTCAGGTGTGGGTGGCCAACTAGCGAGAACTTGGCCACCCACACCTCACCAGGCAACACCAGCTCCTGAATGGGGGGTTCCAACCAGTCCTGTGGGATCATTGCCTCAATCTCCCTCCTCTTGATCTCAACTCCACGCCTTCAGCCACATACCTGCTATAAGATCTCCCCGTGAGCCAGCATGAAAACCTCTCTCCAGACTCTTAACATACCAATAGCTCAAGAAGAGAGCCCTATACAATCCATCACCCCCCTAGCACTTCCCTAATGGCAGTGCCAGCAATGCCACGGTAATCTCATCTTTTGAGAATTGGGCCATCAAATATCTCCTCATGCTCTCTATTATCACTTTCTTGGTACTTTGTTATACAATCTCTCTATCCCTCTCCAAGCCTAGAGGCCTCTTCATCAAGTCCAACAAGGGAGTGTAATAATCCGTGACCACATGACCAACCTCCTATGGCCCTTGGGCAAGGGATCCATCTACTCTCCAGAGTCTCTTAATTCTAGAGTGTCTTGGACCTGTGGTGCAAAAGAATTCTTTGTTCACCCTATCCCTTGCTTGCATCAAGTGAACTCCTTTCTTAAGAAGGGAAGGCATCTTAGAGAAAGAGAAGGCTGCTAGAGCCTCATTGGTAGCAGTCCAAAGGGAGGAGGAAAGAAAAAAAGGATACACATGGGTGATTGAGAGGACACACGCAGCCAAAGTAAAAATAGATGCTACGAAGGAGGCCAAATTAGAGTATAAGTACCATGCAAGGGCTTTGGTTTTGGACACAAGGCTCAAGCTAATATCAAGCTTGAATTTGATGACACCTGCATGTTGAGAAATAGACAAATGATGTATGCTCCAAGAGGAGCTGTCCTGAATCCCATATGCACAGTGAGGAGAGTGGAACAACTCAAAGCCTATAAAGCATTGCACTTGACTATGACATGAACACAATATCATGATGCTTTGTACTTTCAGTTAAGTGTCTGTCATTGTCGATTCTACACAAGATTGTGTTTATGAGTCCAAGCTAATCTATCTTGGAACCTAATTCACTTGTGTAATAGTTTGTCTCCACTTGTCCATGTCATTATGAACTTGGTTTACATCTTTGATCCACCATAGCTTGTGTCATGTCCTAGATCCACATCATTTAACATGGTATCAGAGCCCAGTTGGGCATGGCACAGCTCACACTCTGAATCTCTAGTCTCCCTTCATCTCTGGTGATCTCTAACCAGCCCACATTCAGCTCATATCTTCAGTTTCAACTTCAAATCTCAGTTGGACCTTGTGGCAGCCATAGCCAGCAGCACCCTGTCATCTTGAAGCTCCTGTATCTCACTCCACATACTAAATCTCTCTGAGCTTCCTTCTGGAAAGTTGTTCCCCACCTCACAAAGCTTCCCTGTATCACATCAATCCATGAGATTTGGCTATCTGGACCTCAGCATTGTCACAATTGTCAGTTGCTGCCATAGCCCCAGTTTGTGGCCAGCAGGACATACCTCACTTTGAGCTCTCATATCTCTCAAACCAGGCAATATTTCAGTGTGCTTTCTTCAGGAGGATTGTTGTTCTACTCAAGGAGCTTCTGCCTATCACATCTAAGCCTGACATTGGATGCTTACAAGCCTGGCATTGCTGAAATTCGACGTCGCTGCCATAACTGCGCCTGGTTACGTTTCGCTGATCTGCGTGCATACTGCTGTACCCGATCTTGGCGATTATCATGGGGCTCTTGTAGAGCATGGAGTAAGCTACATTTCCATAAAAAAAGTTTTCAAAATGATCAATTATAGCTCTAGATATCTGAAAAAAACCAGGTCTGGGTCAAAACCCTAATCCAGGAAGCCATAGCCATCAAGGTGCAAGCTCATTTTTTCTTCAATTTCTCATTCCCTTCAACTTAGGGCACACACTGCCACTCTTATCTGAGTTTGAACTCAGTTCCCAGCAAGATTAACACTTCAAATCAACAAGCAAGAAGAAGATCAAGCACCGACATTCAATACTAAGCTCAAGAATAGTATCTATTGATACTCAACTAGTGTCAGTTGACACTAACCTCCTTGTGACACTTCACAAATCCCCCTTGCTGGTCTTTTCTGAGATTATTGGAGCTGCTCAACATGGCAGAACTTGAGCAAATAGCAAAGTTCAATGGAGAAGGCTTCCATGCCTGGAAGGAAAAGACCATGTACCACCTGATGCGAAAGGACTTATGGGACTTGTTTGAAGATGATGCAGATAACAAGAAGGAAGATGATGAAGACGGGTTCGTTGAAGAAGACCACTTCAAATCCAAAGAATGGAAGAAGATGAATAATAAGGCACTAGGCATCATTGCTTGGGGATTAAGTGATGATGTGCTGCATCATATATCTAGCATTAGAAATGCTAAAACCGCTTGGGAGGAACTTGATAAAATGTTTGGTACTCAAGCAAAGAATTCAAAGGTAAAACTTCTCATGCAGTTTTATAAAGTGGATATCAAAGACAGTGCTTCTATGACCATACACATTAATAAGTTTAAGAGTTTAAAAACTCAACTTGCATCTCTTAAAAAGAATATTGAGGAAGATGAAGCAATAGCCGTACTGCTTGCAAGTGTAAACAAGGATCCATATGAAAATCTTGTGTCCACTTTGAGTAATGTTCCAAGCCTCACACTTAAAGATATTGAGCACTCACTACTCGATGAAGAAGGCAAAGTAAAAACCAAGAATGCAAAAGACAATGTCTCATCATCTAGGGACAATCTTTTGTACACCAAAGGAGCTGCTGGACCTAAAGGAAGAGGTCGAGGATTCATCAACAACAATAACAAGGATCGGATTACATGTCACTATTGTGGTAAGACTGGCCATGTAGCCAGTGAATGTTTCCACAAGAAGAGAGCCCAACAATTGCAAAGTGATCATCACCAGAACCAATTCATGGAAGAAGGAAAAGAAGAAGAATATGCCTCCACTACCATCAACAACTCTGACAGATTGTTTTGAAGAACTTTCATTGTATCTTTCATATGTTTTTCCCATAGTGGATCTTTCTTTTCCTTAGTGAATTTGATTTGTACAACCCTTGCCAAGATGTAAAGTCTCAAGCTTTAACTTGACTAGGCTGCCTATGAGCTAGTCTTCCGGGCCATGTTATCATGAAGGGGGGGCAAAAGACAGCAAGTGTAGGGACTCATCATTTGAGGGGGGGTGTTGAGAAATAGACAAATGATGTATGCTCCAAGAGGAGCTGTCCTGAATCCCATATGCACAGTGACGAGAGTGGAACAACTCAAAGCCTATAAAGCATTGTACTTGACTATGAAATGAACACAATATCATGATGCTTTGTACTTTCAGTTAAGTGCCTGTCATTGTCGATTCTACACAAGATTGTGTTTATGAGTCCAAGCTAATCTATCTTGGAACCTAATTCACTTGTGTAATAGTTTGTCTCTACTTGTCCATGTCATTATGAACTTGGTTTACATCTTTGATCCACCATAGCTTGTGTCATGTCCTAGATCCACATCATTTAACACTACATTCATCATGTTGATGATTGTGAGACCTCTCACGCGACATGGGATCGATTAGAAACCCTGTTTGGGGCTCATTCAAAATCCTCCAAATATGGCTTACTGATTGAATTTTTTAGGCTTGACATGAAAAGTAGTACCTCACTTGCAACTCATTTGAATTATATGAAAAGCTTATTGACACAACTTGCAGGAATCAACTTGAAGATGGATGAAAACATTTGTATTAAAGTGCTTCTCAAGAGTCTTTCACCTGAGTTTGAATACCACATTAATCAACATACCAAAGCTGGAACTTGTGGATATCAAAACCTTTCTCCTAGAAGAGGAAAAGAAGATCAAGAGCAAGGGAGAAACAAGCATCCCAAAAGGAGACCAACAACTCCCCTACGTGAAAGGAAAGAAGAGCATAATTTGTGACTTTTGTAAGAAAACTGGGCATATTGAGAAATTTTGCCATGCTAAGAAAAGGTCTCAAAGCGCATATCTTGCTACAGTCAAAGAAGATGAAGACAACACTGAAGAAGAAGAAGAAGAAGAAGAAGACACCCAAGAACAAAAGGATAGGACTCACCAGTCCCTCTTCTGTAGCTCATTTTTTGATAGACTTTTTTAAGTTTAAAATGTGGACTTGCCTAATGTTCCCACCATAAGCTCCTATACTCCTCATGTAACCTCTACACACTACAGCCTCTACACACTTAGTGAGGCCTTATAATAGACTCTAGCTTTGTATGGTTGGTTCTTTCCATGTCTACACTTAGCAAGGTTCTACTCATGACAGCCTCTGTATACTCAGTGTCTTTCTTGGTTGTGATTGAGGAGGGGTGTTGAGAAATGTGCAATCACATCCACCATAGCCTCTGTGTAAGGAACAAACAAGGCAAAGAAACACATTGCAAATAAAGCCTTAGACTAGGTCATGTATGCATGGTTTATTAAAACCACAGTTGGTGAATACCATGGTCACTTTCCACCTTTCTCCACCTACCAATACCACCTACTATAAGCCTATAAAAGACACTCATCCCCACACTCATCTAATCAGTCATTCTCATCAGTTGTACTTGCATTATGCTTGGATAATATCAGTTGTTCTTCTTTGTCAATGCTTATGCCTCATTATGATTGTCTATTTGCTCATTAGTGATCCTCCTTAGCATGCATCCTCAATATTTTAACAGACCTTGCATCAGCTCCAGCCAGGTTGTTGGAGCACATGTAGTTCATTGTAAAGTCTTTTGAGTAATATAATTAGCACCTTTTCCTTGGGGAAAAAAAAAAGATGGATGACTATAGGCATTTAAGCATATAGGAGGAGGCCTGTTCATAGACCACAATGGCATTCTCAGAGTGGGTATGAAGAGATCCATTTGCAGAGACACCTACAAATGTCCTCTTTTCTTGATACAGCACTAGATTGGGGAGAAGATACAAATGAAAAGAATCAGAGTGGTGCCAGAAGCAACTCACTATTGGGCTGCACAGGTATATCACCACTGTTCATCGCTCACTGCTGGAAGAAATTGGAGGACAGCTTTATGCCAAGGAAGATTTCACACTTTCTGGAAGAAATTGGAGGACAGTTTTAGGCCAAGGAAGATTTCACTCTTTCTTTGGTTGCTGGCACAAAAGATTTTAGCAGTTCATACATGGCTATGGTAGAGACCTCTCCTGTATGTTTGATAGTAGGAGCCTCAGGACACACACAGGCATTGAATTCAGGATTGCACTAGGGCTCAAGAGGTTTGGAAGAGAGCCCTTAGGATGGTGTTTCATGGTTCTGCAGCTACATAATGGGGGATGGTTGCTTGGGTCATGGATAGAGACTCAGTTTGCAGCTACAAAGATGTAAAAGGGTGTCATGCTTACCTCATCTCAGGACAGATTGAGTAGGATCACCATGCCAGATTTCTCATAGAGAGTGTGGACCCAAGGGTATTGTCATAGATGGGAGGCCAAAGCTTGTGTTATTGCTTGTTATATATGGACATTGAGATGCAGCCATGAAATAGATCTACTGCACATATCTACTACAGAGACTCTTTCCAGGATTTGGACAGAGATTGTCTTCACTCTGTGTGGCAAATGGGAGAGGATACAAGGCAGTTCAGGGAATATGATGAGGAGGAGACATTCATTTCTGAGGACCTGGGACTCTTGCACTTTCTTCAACTCAGGCCCATATGGTCTGGCACTACAGACCTCCTACTGGTTAGTGATTTTGGCGTTGTAATAGACTTCCTTTTGTTATATATATTTCTGGGTATGGAAGTCAGTTACAGGGCTTCTTTGTACTTTTTATTTTGCCTTGGGATACTCTACCCCAAGGGAAGTTACTAATAAAATGTTTCTCTTCTCCGAGAAAAGAAATTGGCCTTAGTTTCATGGGCATGGTAATTCCAGCAGATGCTTGAGACAAAAAGTACATAAACTATAGATAAATATTTGGGCTTAAGTTTCTTGAGCTGATACATCTGCTAGATGTCTCAGACACAACCGATCAAACATAAAAGATAAACACGGACATCAGCATATCAGGCCACTCTACATGTAAGCAGGCTAGTCTATTGAATGCATTAGAGATTCAAGACATGATTCTCGTACTTCCACTTCCTTTCACTTTTATTGATCTAACCATTCTTCCGTTAGTCCAATTTTATGGTGCTTGTATAAAGTTTTTCTTTTTGGATAGTAGACTAGAAAAAAGAACCACTGAGGTAGAACAAAAAGATCACTAAATATGCCAACAATATCATATGATTTTTAGTAGTTAATATAGATAACCCTAGTCTCTAGAACTATAAGACAACAAATATATAAGTTGGATGACCTCTAAAGCAATATTTATCACACTACTTGGAAACATCCAGGAATTGTATATCTCTATATGTATATGTGTAGACACACATATATATGTTATATAGAATATTCCATAATTTATTTGCAACCTTTTTCTACTTTTAAAAGGTTTTAGTAACAGTATTCAATACAATACTGAACAAGGTGAATTGGAACTAACTCTGTAAACTTGCCTGCTCAAGAAAATCAGGTAATCCCTCATAGGCATGCTTCAAATCATCCAGCTGCAAAATTTGTGTCATTTTCCAATGTAACAAACTGATAAGACTCGGGAAGCTCTAACTATTAGAAACACCAAAATTGTCAACTCTTGAACTGGTTTCTTAAGTGCAGACACAACATGGCTAGCATTCTAGCGGTCACTGGTTTAATCAATTTAAACCATTTAGAACGTGTAAAAGAGTGTAGCTACATTGAAGTACAATGTTCCATTCTATGTGGTGTCTAGAAAAAGGTCCTGAGTAATTCAACACTCAAAAGCCAGTGAAATACAAGTCGAAATACAAAAATGTACATAAAGATGTTCAGGCCAAGCTGGCAGTGAATGAGAGGATATTCTTCCCATTAGAACCAAGAGAGATAAATGGAAAACTGACAACCAACAAGCAGTGGGACGTTGGACATGTTACAAAGACTATTATGCTAGAGGGGAAACCTCCTCATGTGAAATATCCATAGCATACTGCCACCACCTTTCTATCTTTGTCTCATGGCCATCGCCTCCTCCCCACCATCACCACCCTTATTCTGGCTGCAGGAAACAATGCTGCCACCTCTGCCTTCTTCTCCTCGTTCCCCTTGACCTTTCTACTGGCCACATGCATCTGACATCCATCCACCATTGTCATCCTTGCCCATGACTCACTTCCCACTTGTCAGAAAATTTGCAGCCACTTAGCCCCCTCTTTTGTTAGCAATCATGACCATCACATGTTCTGAGGAATAAATTTTTTCTTCTTTGAAAAGGAAAAAGCATGCCTGTCACTCACCCCTCTTGCCATTACAACAGTGTGTCATTCTCACAGCCATTCCCTTTCATCCATAAAGCAGCTTCTACTCTTTGCACAGGTTTCACTTTGCCCTCACTTCTGGCTTGTCAGAAATTCACAGACATTTAGCCCCCTCCTCACCCCTCTTTTGCTACCAATCACTGCTGTCAGCGCCCCCCTTCCCCCCGCCCCTGCTGTCCCAAAATCGTGTCATCCTCACAGCCACTCCCTTTCATGCACTCCCACTCTTTGCATCCATATGCACAAGGAAAATTTAAGTCTGGCACCAAAAGAGCCAACAATTGCACCCCCACCCCACTGCCAAAAAACAAACAACTGGAAAAAGAAAACAAAAAACAAAAACAAAAGCCCCCACACACGCACCCTTGTCTTCACTTCACGCCCCGTCTCAGTTGTTTTTGTGTTGCAGTCTCTATTTTTAGCAGCATTCCTACCTTTCTCCTTTTGTGAGCTTGCAGTTCATTGGGAGATCTTGTAAAGAGCATGCACAATATAACAAGGCAACTTATAGTTGCACCAAGTCTTTTTCCTTCTTTGTTTATCTTTCAGGGGTGGTAGTTTGAGATTTTCTTAGAGAGTAGAGGAGACTACAATCTTCGGACAAGTTGTGGACCACTCACCTTCCTAGGTACAAGCTCCATCACTGACTCGATTTCACCCTTCGCATTGACACCTCGTCATCAATAACACCATGCTGATGTGATAGGGTATTCTCAAGATTCATCTCACCTCCATGGAGGTAGCATAGGAGCTGTTCTCTATGAAGTGTCAGGTCATGTTCAACCAAGCGGCACAGCAAGTGTTGCGATGGCTGGGTTAGTAATGGTGGGCCAGAGCTTTTCTTGAAGTAGTGGCCCAAATACATGATGGACATTGAGTGGTGAAATAGTGTGTAGAGTTCCTTTAACTCACCATTCTTCTGCACTGCTGCCATGGCTTGGATCTGATTGAGTAGCCATGGCTTGCCTTACAGTAACAGTAGTTCCCCTTGGATCTGATTGAATGGCCACTCGACATTACATGACAACAAGGACATGGCTAATGGATTAGTTGTTTGATCGAGGCACACTCTACAATTCAGGGGCCAAACATCACCCCCTATTATGCCTATGAACTACTATGGGAGAGTGAATGTCTCCCTCTCAAGTAGCATCCAAACATCCCCGTATCGTAGAGAGTTTTCCCCTCTTCCTTGTCTTTGACCTACACCAAATAGAATCTGTTTGGCAAACTTTAGAGTTCACCATGAGCATATACCTTGCATTCTGAAATATGAACAATCTTCACTTACTCGGAACACAAGACCTCACGAAGCTGACATTTCAGCAAAGTTGTAATCAACTCTTTGCTCGATGCATTAACATCTTATTGCTACAAAAGCATAAGCTCTTATCTTTTGATCGACATTGCAGAAGAGGTGACACAAACAGCAGCGGATACGTGCTACTTGAGAATAATACAGAGAACTGGGAATAAAGACAAAGAAACTGGGTAATAACAAAGGAAGGTGCCGGCCCTCCTACAAGAAAGAGATAACTACCTTTCTCTCAGCTCTCTCAATTAAGATGCAGTGCAGCTACTCTGTATACAGACAAAGAAACATGGTAATAACAAAGGAAGGTGCCAGTCCTCCCACAAGAAAAAGAACTACCTTTCCCTCAGCTCTCTCAGTAAGATGCAGTGCAGCTATCTGCCAAAACTCTCAACAAATCTAAAGACAAATACTAGAAGAATTTGATGGAGAATATTATCCCTTTTGAAGATCATCTCTTTGCAGATCATTATTGAGGATCCTATTCTATCTCTACACATGATTCAAAGATGAAAAAGTGGTCTAGAAGTGCCCAGAAGATGCAGTCACAATGTCCTCTTATTCTTGTTGTGAATGTTATTGAAAAAGTGATCTAGAAGTGCCAAGAAGAGACGTGCCGCTGCCCTCACCCCCGCCATTGAATCACCATCGAACCAGCGCCCCCGCTGACTGGCCATCGCACACCCCCCCCCTGGTTCCTCTCGCCTATCTCCTCGCCATTGAGCTGCCCCTCCCCCTCCTCGCCATCACACTGTGCCTCGCCCTCCTTGCTATCGCACTACCCCCCCCCCCCCCCCCCCCCCCGCCCTGTGGCTCCCGCCGCCTGCACCCCCATTTGTGCCACCTCTTGTGGCCCCTCCCACTTGCACCCCATTCGCCCTATGGCTCCGCTCGCCTGCACCCTCCGCCCTGGTATCCCCCCCGCGCTGCCCCCAAGTGGACGATTCAGGCCCACCACCCTCCGCGGCTCCAATCTAACGCCCCACATACCCACTGTCCTTCACCCTACGGCTCCAGGTCCCCCCAACCGTGGGGCTCCAGTCTAATGCAATCACCGGTGGCTCCCGGTGCCTCCCTCGCCATCCCCCCATCCTCGCCATCACACCCTCCCCCGGTTGCTCCCTCCACTTGCAACAACACTCCCCCTCCAGCAATACAATAGTGTGATTGGTAGGTTCTCATTAGGAACGCGCAATGGAAACCTCTAGTTAGATGCCGGTGCATTCTATGAGTGCCCCCTAGTCAAATACCTTGCGCGTTGTCCTCTTTGAGGAACAGCTCTTAGCAATCGCTAAAAGAAACAGTGATCTTTGGTCAGGTCATAGGACACTCCCCATCTAGCGCTCAGCTTCGAGATTGGCTTCACTCCACGCTGCGCATTGGCACGGCGCAGATCGTGGAGGCAATTCTCATGGGGCAAGGGATCTTCATGGTACGACTCACCTCGGGAGACGCAACACTTGAGCTAGTGGCCAGTTCACCCTATGCTTCCACGAAGGGGGCCATCTATATGGTCCCCTAGTATAGTGGCTTCACAGTGGAGGCATTCACGCTCCACAACAAGTTCCTCAGACATCTGGTCACCCTACTCTTCCCTGGATTGGCGGTAGAGTATCCCCAGTTAGTGGAGGACTTTGGATGGCTCTTCGGCATTGTCCTTCCCGCAACGGTCTTACCTAAGAGTTGCGGAGCATGGAGAGTTTCCATTACCTCTGGAGGTGGGAATCTTCGTGGTACGCAAGTCAAGGAGCGACAAGGTCCATCTACTAGCACCACCGGATGGACCAAACTATCTATTCTTCCTTCAGGCCTCTCATACAAAAGACCGGACGATGACACAGATAGAGGAGGAGGTGAAGAATCAAGTGGCAAACTACATCTCCCAGTGGATGGGAGAAGGAGGATTAGCAGTCTTCACCCAGCAGTGGCCAAGCTGTATGATGGACATAAATTGGTGGGCCAGGGCTGAGGTCCCACATTTGAGCATTATCTTTTGAGCCCCTCAATAGTGGAGAGCTCTAATGGATGTGATCAACTGGCCCCTCTGAGGGCTACTATGGGGAAATGGAGTTCACCATCCACGCCTGTAGCAAAGCATATCCACATGCCTCATAGCTCTTCCTCCTCATCAGCATCTTCCACACCGAGCAGATGCATGTTCGGTTAGCCGCAGGTTTCCCTATGAGTTTACACCTTGCATCTTGGAATGTGAAAGGCCTCCACTACAGCAGGGCACGTGGTTCTAGAAAGTTGATTGTTCGGTAGGAGCTACAACCTACTCTCGCCGGACGGATTGACATCCTACTTCTGCAAGAGCACAAGCTCACTCCTACCCAGGCCCAACAGATTGGGAAGGTACTCCCAGGCATTTCACACATGTACTAGGAGCACGCCATCGGTGCCCACAGCAGGAGTGGAGGTGTATGGACCTCTATTGGCCTGAGCCTCACCGCATGTGTACGGGATCACAGGATGATTGTGGCAGGGAGAGTTCTATGGATCAAATTGGACATGGGGGACTCGTGCCTTGGAGTCGTCAATGTCTATGCTCCTACTACTGAGGTTAGGGCACGCAGCAAGTTTTGGGTGGAGATCGCAGTAGGACTCCCAAAGGTGGACTCTAGATTGTTGGAGAAGACTACAACAACTTGAAGGCCTTAGAGGACTAGCAAGGCAGAGGCAGAAACTACCAGGGCATGGCTAGGGAGGAGCACGAGGCGTGGGAGGTCTTCCTACTGGCAGTAGGAGCACACAATGCTTGGAGAGACCCTGCCTTTCACAGGAGGAGAGATCGCTGGATTTCTCTTGGGGATACAAGCGGCTAGGCAAAGTTTTGTTGAGGAGGGTGGACAGGTTTTATATGGGAGAATGGGGATGCTCTCCTGGAGGCTAGGTAGGGCAATTGGCAGGCACCACTTTGTCTGATCACTGCCCGGTTCTCCTCACACTTGATCCCCCAACCTCTGCCCTAGACACACGATCCTATCGGATCCCTAGCTCAATCTACAGGAGGGAGGAGGTGAAGAGACAGATTGAGTATATTTCGACTAGGGAGTGGGGCAGGAGAGACCAGATCACAGAGGATGTTGCAAAGGCCCTAGCAGAGTTGAGCCACACAGAGACGCCTACAGGAGGACCCAAGGGATCCTATTCTCCACGCACAAGAGTGCGTACAAGCGGCCCTAGTTGGCCTAGAGGACGACAAGCGCTCGGAGTTTTATTTCTACACCTCAGCAACCTTTTGGGCGCGGAAGGGGGACACGATGTGCAGGGAGTTCTTCCAAGTGAATCAGCCCCGCACATTTGGAGAGCAAATATGCAGCCTCCGGGACCAATATGGAGGATTCGCTCTAGCCTAGATGAGGTGATGGAGATTGCCACTGATTACTACAGACGCCTTTTCCAACAGGAGACAACCTCAGCTAGAGGACAGCAATGCAGACAATAGGTCTAGGATCACATCCCGTCCCTCGTCACAGAGGAGATGGGATGCTCCCTTCTAGCCCCATTCACAAAAAGGGAACTAGAGGAGGCTTTCCATGCATAGGACGGGCAGAAATGCCCGGGAGAGGATGGCCTTTCCAAGGCCTTCTTCACTACCTTTTGGGAGGTGGTGAAGGACCCCCTACTACTGGCCTTGCAGGAGATCTTCAGCTCAGGCCAGATGCCAAGGAGTCTATCGACAGGTCTTATTAGTATCCTCCCCAAAGGGGGAGACTGGTTGGAACTTTCCCAGTGGAGACCGATCACCCTGTTGTCAGTGGCCTATAAGGCACTAGCCAAGATGATTGGTAGGCGACTCCGCCCTGTGCTTCCAAACATCATTCATGACACACAGACATGCTTTGTCTAGGATAGGAGCATCCTTCAAAAAGGCTTCACCTTCTTTCAAGCGACAAAGTGGGCCCAACACAGTGGTCAGGGACTAGCGGTACAACTCGATCCTCCGAGAAAGCCTATGACAGGGTTGACTAGGACTTATTAGAGGGCACCATTGGGAGGTTGGGCTTCCCCCAGGCATGGATCCGCGGGGTCTTAGCAGTTTACAGATTGGCTACCAGCAAGATTCTCATAGGTGGCAAGCGAGGGCTAGAGTTTCGGTTAGAGGTATCTATTCCTACTCTTTGCAAAGGCGATGTCTTACTTTCTCAAGTCGTGTGAGCGGGTTACGTGGCCTCTGACTTCCGGTGAGAGAGGAGACAGAGCCACTAGACTCAGAGTATGCAGCTAATATAACACTATACATAGAGGACGATGAGTTGATACTGGAGAGAGTGAGACTAGCTCTTGAGGTGTTTTGCATTGCAGCAAGAGCGAAAATCAACTGGCAAAATTAGGTTGGTTTTCTTATGGGCCCAGACTCTAGTAAGGAGTGGGGCGTCCACTTGGGATTCAGGTGGGTGTGCAGAGGGCACACTGTCCGTTACTTAGGGTTCCACGTGGGACTCGACATCCCTCTTGCCCACAGTAGTTTCTTCCATTCCTCGACTCTATTCGGAGGAAGCTGACTTACCGGAGTACTGCTCGCCTTTCCCTAGCAGGCCGAGCCCTGGTGGTTAACCAAGTCCTCCTAGCGACAGCCTGGTACATTGCCTTGTGTTGGTGCTTCTCCTCGTCCTGTGTAGTGCAGCTTCGCCGCCTAGTGTGGAATTTTCTCTGGGTTGGGTCCGATAGTTCCTGACTCCCACGCCAAGGTGGCATGGGCGACCATCATACAGCATCAGTCAGAGGGAGGGCTTGGGATCATAGACCCAGAGTATCAGAGTCTAGCCCTTTTGGGCAAGCTAGTAGTTTGCAGTCTCACACTAGGTGGGCAGACATGGAAGGTCCTATTGCATGAGGGTCTCCAGGAGTATAGACCACGGCTTGGTGGTGATTGGAGGCTGCCCTTGAGGTGGATCTTCACGACGGCACAGATCACACCCCCTAGATCCTCCTTCCTCCACAACCTACTTCGAGTGTGGCAAGGCCTTCGTAAGACCCTCACTCAGAGCCCCCCAGGTTGCTAGGAGGAAATAAACCACCAGCCAATGATCTGGAACCCCCAAGTCAGAGATCGGGAGGGGATACAGATTGGCGAGCGCCCCCACATCCATTGGGCTGGTTGGGAGGTCGGCCCAGCTCGTACCATCAGGACATGGTGGGAGGTGTACAGGATGCCGGACCAGGACGTGTTACAGCGGGCATCAGGGTCCTAGAGAGGAGTTGAGTTGAGGAGAAGGGAGATTGATACAGCCATACCTTAGGAGTGGCTTGACCCCCCGATACGAGAGCCAGTAGAGCCGAGTGAGGTATGGGCCACTAGGTTTTCACCAACCGGCATCCCCCTACAGGTGGCAAGTAGAGTGGGCATCGCCCCACATGGGACTTTCTTCACCATATAGGAGGGGGGGCATCTGGTCCTTGACAGAGAGCAGCAGGATGAGGGGTTATGTGTCCTTTCGTGGACGAGGATTCGGATGGTTGGCCTTCAAGGGAAGTCATGGCGTCTGCACCCTTATCTGTTCTAGGAGGAGCTCTGGGAATGGTCTCTAGATTTGGGAGGGCAGGCCACTTGATGAGCTGGAGTGGGACCTTGGAGAGTGGTTATGGCCGGTCACTGCAGTCGCCAAGAAGCCACCAAGGTTCCTGGAGTACACAACCAGGATTGGCAGACACGTACTGATGCAGGAGGACATGGACTGGGCGTCTCCGCGCAGCAGGTACTGGGCGGAGCACAGCATCATGGATGCTTTTCGGCAGACTTTCTGGTGTTGCCTATGGGTCAGCTGGAGACCAAGGAGGGTTTCATATTTCTTGTGGCCCTTGGCACATGGAGGCCTGGCGGTGGGGAGTTGGTTAGCCCAGATGCAGAAGGATGGAAGTTGTAAATGCTGTACACAACAGGTTCTGGAAACTCCAAAGCACTACCTTTGGTCGTGTGAGGCAGTGCAGCTCGTGTGGAGAGAAGCATGCCGCATTCTCCGCCGTATAGCAACTAGCTTGGGATGTATCTCATGGAGAGCTTTTTGCTGCAAACAGTCAACCAAGGCCATCACCTTTTGTATGAGGCCAGGATGTAGGACATGATCTTCATCATTGAGGATGGGTCTTCCGCAATGGTCCGTTTGAAGGCTCTACCCATTCGCCAAGTACTGGAGCCCACAGCAGACCAATCTGAGATATGGGAGATCGTAGGGAGTCTTACTAGATAACACATCTGGAAGGCGTGGTGTCAGGAGGTTTTTGGCGGGGAGGTCCCATCATCCACTCCCTTCACGGCCGATGGGACCAAGTGCAAGGCAAGTCTTGAGCTCGTCAGGAGCTCTGTTTTCATTTCATGCATACTTGGGGCGGCCAAGACCTATTTTTCATGATGCAAGCAGGCAGCCCCAGTTGGCGATACATCCCCCCTCCATGGCTTCTTGCCCCCATCCCCCCTAGATCACCCTGAGAGGATTGTATAATTGATATATTTGTGACCCTGCATCAGCTCCAACTAGTCTGTTGAGCATGAGCACTTCTTTGTATTCAAGTTTTTTCTGAAGTAATATAATTAGCCACACTTTATTTGCAAAAAAAAAAAGTTCCAAGAAGATGCACTCACAATCTCCTCTTATTCTTATTGTGAAGGCTATTGAATGTTCCTCTACCCCCTCCTTAGAGAAAACACTAGTTTACTAGCGAGACTTTCAAGTCTTTCAAGAGAGGGATTGTGTTGAATCGTTCTCTTTGTGGTCTAAACTATTGCAAAAGCCATTTTCTATCAACAAGTGTGCAAAGTCTACGAATTGAAGTCCATGTTATGGCTATCAACCAATGTCTAGGACCTATGAATTGAAGTCCATGTTATGGCTAGTTTAAGACAAAAAACCCTTTCTAGAGTTTGAAGGATCTCAAATTTACTTTTTTTTTCAAAGAAGAGAAAATTCTATGAACAAGACCCCTTGAATAAAATAGCTCAAGGCAAAATACAAGGTACAAAACAGCCATGTAAGGGGCTTCCATATCCAAAGAAATATAACACGGATAAGTCTATTACAAGGATTGAATGAATACTAGTTTGGAGGACCATAGTGCCAAACCATGTGGGTATAACAATGGAAAAAACTGCCAAAATCCCATGTCCTGAGAAAAGTATCTCTCGTCCTCCTCATAGTCCCCAAAGTACCTTATATCCTTTCCCAACTCCAACAAAGAGTATGAACAATCTATGTCCAAAACTTGGAAAGAGTATCTACAGTAGATATGTCCAAAAATCTATAGCATAGCTACATCTCGCACCTGCTACATGAGCATTCTTTCAACATGTAGCATACTATGCATCCCATTGTGTATAGCACCACTAGATAGATCCTAAGTTTTTTCTATTGGCGGATTACACCACCAACCTTCTTCACATTCTACTTCATCCCCTTTTCCTCGTCAAACATCCTCGAGTGGATGGGTAAGCTTGTTCTGTTTTGTGATGTGTTGGGTGTACCATCCCTACTCTCATCTTCTAGCTCATTGTTACTTTTTTTTTTTGGCAAGTAAAATGTGGCTGATTATATTACTCAACTGATTACAAAGGAGTACTCATGCTCGATAGACTAGCTGGAGCTGATGAAAGTCACAAATACATAATGTATACAAGCCTCTAAAGGCGGTCTGGGGGGGATGGGGGCAAGAAGCCATGGAGGGGGGGTGTATCACCATTTGGGGCTGGCTACCTGCATCATGAAAAACAGGTCCTAGCCGCCCCAAGTGCGCATGAAATGACATCGAAGCTCCTGACTAGCACTAGATTCGCCCTGCACCTGATCCCATCGACCACGGAGGGAGTGGATGATGGAGGTCTAGAGCTCTACTAAGGTCTTCTGTACTGAAAGTCTCTCTCCACCAAAAGCCTCCTGACACCGCGCTCTCTAGATGTGCCACACCCAGTAAGACTCCCTATTATCTCCCATACCTCAGAGCGGTCTTTTGTGGGCTCCAGTACCCAGCGGATGGGTAAAGCCTCCAAACCAACCATAGTGCACGACCTTGCCTTGATAATGAATATCGTGTCCTGCATCCCGACCTCATATAGAAGGTGACGGCCCTGGCTGACTGCCTGCCAGCAAAAAGCTCCCCATGAGATACATCCAAGGTTGGGTGCTATACGGCGAAGGATGCAGCATGCTCCTCTCCACATGAGCTGAACCGCCTCACACGACCAAAGGTACTGCTTTGAGGTTTCCAGAGGCTGCAATGTGCAGCACTTACAACCTCTCTCCTACATCTGGGCAAGCCAACTTCCCACCGCCAAGCCTCCATGTGCCACCAGCCATAAGAAATGCGATACCCTCCTCGGCCTCCAGCTATCCCATAGGCGGCACCAGAAGGTCCATCGGAAAGGTCCGTGATGCTGTGTTCCACCCAGTGCCTACAGCCAATCCATATCCTCCTACATCAATACATGTCTGGCCATTGTTGTACAAACAGTGCTAGTCCTTCATCTCCCATCCACTGGGAGATGTGGTCTGCCCTGACTCTTCATCTCCGTCTCTATCTATGTCATCGTCCAATCCCCTAAGTGAGAGGACTGAAGGAAAAAGGAATAGTTTGGTCCGTCCGGTGGTGCTAGTAGATAGAGCTTGCCCCTCCTTGACTTACGCACCATGAAGATCCCCACCTCTAGAGGTAATGGGAACTCTCCGCACTCCGCAACTCTCATGTAAGACCATGGGCCACTGCAGAAGAACTCCTATGGTAGCAGGTGCATCTATCTCAAGAAAGTGTGACGAGCGGTAGGGGCAGATGAGCTGGTGGCTATTGGGGGGGGGGGGCAGGACTGTTGGTGCGAGGAGGATGTAGGCATGTGTGGCTCATCACCTCCTGTGGGAGAGGGGGGGGGGGTCCCTCGGGGGGATCACCTGTACCAAGTGCGGATTAGGGGGGGTTGCTCGATAGGGGAGGTGATGGGGAGGAAGAGGATCGAGGGATGGTGGGGTGGTTAGAGGCTCGTGGCGAGTGTGGGGGAGGGCTAGTGGCCCTGGAATAGGGGGGTTGTGGGCAAGGATCAGTGGGGGATCCATGGGAGGTGGAGAGGGGTGGGTGTGGGGGCTGTGGAATCTCACGTAAGGTAGTCTGTGGCATGGGTGGTTAATGTGGGGGACTACAGTCCTGCTGGGTGGGGCAAGCAGGAGGGGCTGCGGAGTGCTCTACCAGGGGGGCGTCACTTTCCCTCCCGATACTTGATAACAAGGTTGTGTTTGAGGAGCTAGCTACAGCCCCCTTGAAGTGGCCCGCCCCCCCCCCCCCCCCCCCCTCCCCCCCCCCAAACCATCCCCCTCTTTATCGTCTCTAGACCCATGTGAACCCATCAACATCCACTTGCGGGCCTGTCGGCGGAGTCGCCTTGGCTCCAAAACGCGTGCAATTTGTTGCCTGATGCCCAAAGTCATGGGAGCATACACACTACCCTAGTTGCCCAGTCACGATGACCTGCTACCTGAAGGAGTAACCTCCTGTCTCAATCTCTAGGAACTTGGGTATACTCTTTGTGTCTTTTACTGCCACTCGTACCTTTGGGACTCTTGCAACTATCACTGCATCCATGAAGGAGGCAAGAAGAACTGTACCGAAGAGCCGTCCAAGGTCCCCCACTAACTGGTGGTACTCTACCGCCAATCCTGGGAAAAGTAAGGTGACTCGATGTTTGAGAAATCTATTGTGGAGTGCAAATGTCTCCACTGTCAAGCCGCTATACCAAGAAACCATGTAAATGACCCCCTTCGTGGAGGCATAGGGCAGGCTCTCCACTAACTCAAGAGCTGCATCCATAGAGTTGAGTCGAACCATGAAGTTCCCTCGGCCCATGAGGATTGCCTCCATGATCTGCGCTGTGCCAATGCGCAATGTGGAGTGGAGCCAATCCTGCAGCTCGGCCCTCAAATGGGGAGTGTCCAGCGACCTGACCAAAGATCAATGTTTCTTTCAACTCCAACTCTATGGCACGGACGGCTAAGAGCTGTTCCTTAGAGAGGATGATGCGCAAGGTGTTTGACTGGGGGGCACTCGCAGAATGTAGAGGTTTCCATTGCACATCTATGTTGGGAACCTACCTATCACGGTGCTCTGCTACCCGCGGGGGGGGGGGGGGGGGGGGGAGGGCGCCGGGGCTGGCGTAGGGCGAGCGGGGGAGGACTGGCACCTCGCGACAGGGGGGCAGCTTTGCGACGTGATGGTGGGGAGTCTATGCATGGTCATTGTTACTTAATCGGCCACCACCATAACAAGAGCTTTCAACTCAAACAATAATTATTCTTTTTTAAAGTCCAATGTGGTTCCATCTGCCTTTGTAGGGCTTGGGAGGCCATTGGGCAGCTAACATGCACCCTTTGTCCAATGCCCTTTTCTCTTTGGGATGAAACTTGGACTCCCTCAGTAAGATAACCATCGCCTCTATAGTCTTGGTAGGCCACTAGATAGCCGATGTGCACCCTTTGTCTAATGCCCTGGCTACTTTGGGATTGGCGCCTTGGGTTAAACATTGTAGGCCTTCCCTTTTCAGCTAAGTTTGGGGTGTGAGAGGGATGTTGATCTAAAACATGCTTTACAACTGATTAGCATCTTTAAACAGTCCCAAAACACGCTTAATTAATGAAAAACGTAAATTTGGTGCATGGTTCGAGAGAGTTTCAGTGGTCCCCCAAAACCCTAATTTTTTGGGCTTTCTTCAGCATCTATAAATAGCCAAGATGCCCACCATTCAGCCTAATCATTTTGTGCAAGTTTCCCACTCTACCATACATATTTTAGCCATTAGCCACCTACCATCTAACTCCGATTGTAGTCCATCACTATCCAGCCCTAGATGGCCTATTTTCAACCATCGCCTTGCTGTTTGGAGGTCTCCATCTATTGCATCATCATAGCACGTGATCAGTCCACATTTTCCGCATCTCGTGGTACACTGCTGCATTTACCAGATTTAAGCCTCCGACTACTATGTTTTGGTGACTAGTGTGAGATGGGAGGATCGAGGTACAGCTGGGATTCAGTAGACAGTGTGAGAGTGAGAGACAGAGTTGAAGCACGACACCCAAGAGAATAGATTGAATGAGTGTAACCAGAAAGTACAAAGTACAACCCTTAAACCTTAGGATTGTAGGGGGTGTTCACACCCGACACACAAAGTGCCCAAATGTGTGTAACATAAGCACATAAGTACATACGACAATAAGACCATAAGTCTGGGGGAAAAAACCTCTCCTACCGAGAGTAAAAAGTGCCCCAGTGTCCTACTGATCACCGACACTTCCATATGAGCGTAGGCGTAAGTAAGGCGTGAGTCAAATACCCAACAAACCCCCCTGGAGTGAAGAGTGATCAAGAGTACAAGGATCATCCGCCACCAAAGGATATTAAATTTAAAGCATCTCAAAATGCTTCACATTTGTCACCAGGAAGAGCTTTGGTGAAGATGTCTGCCACATTACTGGTGGTAGGACAATAGACAAGGCTGATATCACCTGCATGTAGCCTCTCTCTGACAAAGTGATAGTGAATCTCAATGTGTTTCGTACAAGCATGAAACACTGGGTTCCGTGCCACTGCAATGGCACTCTGACTGTCAGTGAACAAAGGAGTAGGCTCAGTAACAGATACATCCAAATCAGCTAGCAAGCGTCTAAGCCATACGCATTCAACTATGGTAGTGAAAGCTGCCTTGTATTCAGCTTCACATGACGATGTGGCAACAGTGAATTGTTTCTTGCTAAGCCAAGAAATGCAAGAAGAGCCAAGAAAGAAACAATTGCCACTAGTAGAGTGACGTGTATCATAATCACCAGCCCAATCAGAATCACTGTAAGCATGTAACTACAGTGGTCCCCCCTTGGCATAAAGCAACCCAAGAGAACGAGTACCCTGCAAGTAGCGAAAAACACGCTTGACAGCTTGCCAATGTGACATACGTGGCTGATGCATATACCTGCTCAAAGCTGAAACTGCAAACTGTATGTCCGGCCTAGTATTGCATAGATAGATAAGACATCCAACTGTAGGAGCATATGTATGTATATCAAACAAATCACTGTCATCATGTAATGATAGTTTCAGTCCAGGTTCCATGGGAGTACAAACTGGCTTGCAATCCTGTAAGCCAAACTTCTCAAGAAGCTGCCCAATATACCTTGACTGTGATAGCCCAATACCTCGAGCATTATGTATGAACTGGATGCCCAAGTAGTAATGCAAAACTTCCAAGTCAGACATGTCAAAAGTTTGCTGCAAATTTTGTTTGAATGCTGAAATCTGATCAGCATGTGTTCCAGTGAGCAAAAGGTCATCAACATAAAGACATAAAATCAGCATAGATCCCCCTTCTTTACATACGTAAAGGGTAGACTCAGATGAGCTGTTTAGAAACCCCTGACCAAGCAAGAAAGCATCTATTTTTTCATACCAAGCTCTAGGAGCTTGTTTCAAACCATATAGTGCCTTTTTGAGCTTGCATACCAAATGTTCTGAGCCTTCAACTGCAAAACTAATGGGCTGCTATACATAAACTTCCTCCTGAAGTTCCCCATGTAAAAATGCACTCTTGATATCTAGCTGATGCACTATCCAACCATAATGTGCAGCCAAAGCAATCATAGACCTGATGGTCGTCATACGGAAAGTAGGAGCAAATGTCTCCTCATAATCAATGCCTTTTTTCTGTGCGTAACTTTTAGCTACCAGCCGTGCCTTGTATTTATCAATGGATCCATCTGCTTTTCTTTTCAATTTGTAGACCCATTTCGTTCCAATGGCTTTCTTCCCAAATGGCAAGGACACCAAATCCCAAGTTTGATTCTTAGTAATAGAATCTAATTCAGCTTGCATTGCTGCCATCCAATGCACACTCTGTTGTGCATCCTCATAACATTCAGGCTCTTCATTATCAAAAGTACTTGCTGCCATACTAAACTCCATGGTATGTGCTGAATCATGCAAACGAGTTTGCCTTCTAGTACGACCAGCCATGGGTGCATCCAAAGGACTATCTTGCATAGTCTGCAAATACCATCTAGGTAGCTGTCTAGCATCCTGGCTGTGTGCAAGCTCTTGCTGAATTTCAGTTTCAGCATGATGCTGAATATTCCGATCAGCCAATGGCTGAATTTCTGCACTTTCCATAGGAGCAGCTGGCTGAACATTAGGTTCATTTTCTGAACCTCCAGCTGAATCACCAAAAGTAATGGGCATCAGCCCTTCAAAAACATCACGGGCAACCTGATATGTATCCAAACCAGCCAAGGATAATTCTGATTTTTCATAAAAAACAACATCCCTGCTGACAAAAACCTTCTTTGTAACGGGATCATAGAGTCTATAGCCTTTGCTCTCATTGCTATATCCCATAAAAATGCACTTAATAGCCTTGTTGTCCAATTTTTTTCTAAGTACCTCTGGAATATGGGCATAGGCAAGACACCCAAAGGTACGAAAGTGACCAACAGAAGGTTTACGGCTGTTCCAAGCCTCAAATGGTGTGATGGTCTTCAAGGCTTTGGCAGGGCATCTGTTCAAAATATGGCAAGCACACATGACTGCTTCCATCCAAAAACTATGAGGCAAGCTCTTTGCCTTCAGCATACATCTGGCCATCTCCATGAGTGACCGATTCTTCCTCTCTGCTACCCCATTCTGCTGTGGAGTATAAGCTGTAGTATACTGATGGACTAGGCCCTTCTGCTGCAAAAAAGAATTCAGCATAGAGGACATGTATTCCCCCCCTAGGTCCGAACAGAGAGTCTTAATTTTGCATCCAGACTGATTTTCAACAAGTGCACTGAAAGCCAAAAATGCATCATACACTTCTGACTTCTTTTTCAAACAGTAGACCTAGCAAAAACGTGTAAAGTCATCAATGAATGTCACAAAATAATAACAACCGCCTAATGACATGGTCTGCATAGGCCCACAAACATCTGAATGCACCAACTGCAATCTGGTTGTTGCTCTGAAAGCAACATCACGAGGAAAGGAGAACCGATGCATTTTTCCCAAAATGCATCCCTCGCATAAGTGCTCAGGAGGTCTCTCCAAGGGAGGTAAGCCATCCAGCATCTGAGTACGCTGCAAAAGCATCAAGCTGCCAAAGTTTACATGCCCCAAACGAGCATGCCATAACTCCGCCTGTATCATAGCAGGAGTAAGAGTGGATGATAAGTATGCTGACTGATCTACTGAAAGAACATCCAACTCATATAAACCATGACACAAAGATCCTGTCAAGACCAAAGTCATGCATTCATGCAACGGTCATCATCAAAGGTGACCTGCAAACCACAACGTGCTAAAGAAGAAATAGAAAGCAAATTCTTCTTGATTCCAGGCACAAACAAAGCATCCTGCAGGCGGAGAATAGAGCCATCAATGGCTGTGAGCTGAATCTCCCCAATACCACGAACAAGGTATGATGCATTATTGGCACACTGTACCGATTTCCCAACGGGAGGTGCACTAACTGAAGCAAACAAATCTCTGCGAGATGTAATATGTCTAGAAGCACCACTGTCAAAGAACCAAGTGTCAGCATCCTCTGTAGAGCTAAGTGCTCTATCGGCCCAAGAGATGTCATAACTGCAAGTAAAAAACAATAGTCCCTGTCCACAACAAAGGACGCGGACTCACTAGCAGTGAAAGGAGTAGTAGAAACAGACATTCCTGACTCCTTCTTCTTCTCTTTGGCAATACGTTTCCTACACTCAGTGATATAGTAGCCGGGCTTCTTACAATAATGACATTTTCCTTTTTTTGCTTGCGTCCCCCCTTGTGTCTGATTCCGCGATGTGCCCGAAGTGCCAGAACTCTGTGGAGCATTTTTCACCTTGCTGTTTTTGCCTTTCTGTCTTGCCACAAAAGCCTGCTCAGAGACTATAGCATCCACACCACTATTTTTCCGTGTTTGCTCCTCCTCTAGAAGCAAACTAACCAGCTGAATAAAAGTGAGTGGGTGCTCAGCAATCCTCATGGTGAGTTTCAATGCAGTATGAAAAGACAAGTACGAAGGAGGTAAGGAATTCAAGGTGGTGGATATCAACTGTGCATCCGAAAAATACTCATCTACATTCATGAGCTGCTCCCTCAAGTCCTGAATCTTATTTAAGTAATGCTGCATAGAATCACCTTCATGCATCTTCAGAGTTTCCAACTCTTTCTTCAAGAAAGAGATCCGAGTCTCATTCTTTCCTGCAAACATATGCTCCAAAGTCAACCATGCATCTCGTGAAGAAGATGCCGACCAGATATGAGGTATGATGGACCGCTGAACTGCCAGAGCAATCAGCGATAAGGCCTGTGCATCACGTGTATCCCAAGCTTTTTGAGCTGTAGTTCTTGGAGGAAGTGACTGAGGTGGAGCGGGCTGAGGTCCCCGTTGTCCACGTGCGCCATGGGGAGAAGAAGTAACGGGAGCTACAACTCCCGGTCGAGTTTCCTCTCCACTGACATAATCCCATAAATTCTTGGCCACTAATACATTCTTCATCATGAATGACCAAAGCGAATAGTTTTTTCCATCCAATCTGTCTTCCTTGGATACATACGTAAAGACATCACCTCCCTCATTTGCCATGATGACAAATTTCCAAAGACAAAATGAGCAATGTCAAAGCAGTATGAACTGGAAACCTGCAATTTTTCAGAAATTGCAGCAAACACGTTTCTGCAATTAATGTGCAAGGGCGTACTCTGTCACAAAACTGTCTTTTAATGCACGCTTCCCAAGGTGCAAACAATGCACTGCAACACTGTTATCTCAAAATCCCCAAAATTTTTGCCAAAATTTCTGTCAAAACAGTCTTTCTGTGACTGTACCAGCAGTTCAAATGCAACTGACGTGGAGCAGGCTGGCGAGCAGAGTGGCGTGTGCTAGTCAGACAGGCGGGCGAACAGTCGCGAGCAGAGCTGACGTGGAGGTGTCAAACGGCGGGCAGGACAGTCGTGTGGCAGGTCGGCTGGCGGGCGAACTGGCTGACGTCTAACGGATAGGACGACGGGCGAACAGTCGAGCGTGTTGTGTGGCAGGTCGTCGGGCGCGCCACTTAGCTGACGTGGACTGCAGCAACGAATAGCACGTTGGCAAACGACGGCTCCTACTGCTGACGTGACAGATGCGAGCTAATTGTGCGTTGGCGGACTGCAGCGTCACTCTGTGCGCTGGCGGACGAGCAGGCTGATGCGTGCTGCTGGCGGGTGGAGCTGACGTTGACTCTGTCAGACGAGACTAATGTTGCGCTGGAGACAGGTTGCGTGGAGCTGTGCGCTGGCGGCCTGGAGCAGAACTGGCGTTACACTGCAGGCAGAAGCTGAGTTCAGAGCTGTGCTCTGATACCAAATGTGAGATGGGAGGATCGAGGTACAGCTGGGATTCAGTAGACAGTGTGAGAGTGAGAGACAGAGTTGAAGCACGACACCCAAGAGAATAGACTGAATGAGTGTAACCAGAAAGTACAAAGTACAACCCTTAAACCTTAGGGTTGTAGGGGGTGTTCACACCCGACACACACTAAGTGCCCAAATGTGTGTAACATAAGCACATAAGTACATACGACAATAAGACCATAAGTCTGGGGGAAAAAACCTCTCCTACCGAGAGTAAAAAGTGCCCCAGTGTCCTACTGATCACCGACACTCCCATATGCACGTAGGCGTAAGGCGTAAGTCAAATACCCAACAACTAGCGTGCTGCCCTTCATTATTACCATCTTCTTCTCTATGTTTTGGTCATCTTATAGAGGAAGAGTTTTAGAAGTGCTTGTGCATCACATACAATTAGGTTTACACCCCTCCAATGAGTACTACTACTCTATTTGGATTGATTGGTGAGATTGACCATCTCTCTGATCTTGGAGAGACCACAACATTCGGCGCGTCTAGTGATCCATCTCCTTCGTCACAACCAGGCCTTATGTCAAATTTGTATAACCCTTTTAAGTCATTTGAGCCAAAAACCTCTTTTGTTTCTCCTTTGGTGTGCAAGATCCATAAGGTTTTCAATATACCCTTCATTAGGTATATCTCTACCATCTACTTCATTTGTGCAAGTAAACCGCACTTCTCAACTCCCTTTCCTTCCATCCCATGACTATCTTCTTCATATTCTGATCTACTCACATCTTTATTCCAAAATCTTGGATTACGCTCTACGTCCGCTCAAAGCACACTAGGGTTTGGATCTTCCATCTCTACTCCTAGCACTTTTTCTTTCTCCATCAACCAATCTACCTACCCTCCATTCACTACACCTCCTAGTGCATCATTAGGAGGAATGCCACACTTTAACACTGTACCCTCCACCTACCCCCACTTTACCACATCCTTACACTCTGGGACGGCTATGATGGGCATCTCCCTCACTACCCCTGAATACTCATAACCCCCCACACAACCTTTCACACGCAAGGATATCCATCCTCTACTTATGGGCTATTGTCACACATCCCTTGGGTCACTCCTACACAGGGATTTCCATCCTCTACTCCACATGTCCCTATCCCAACACCCTCAGCTCCTCATATGGTTACCATGCCCATACCCAATACGCCCATGCCCACATTTGGATCTGTTGTGCACGCTTCTTGTATGCATAGTGGGCACTCTGGGATTCTTTCCTAAGTACACTCCACTCCCCTACCCTATCCCCCCTATCCACCTTAGCCCCATTACAAACCTTGTCTATCTCCTAGCACTACTACTCATGTTGCAATGGCTAAGAATGCCTTCACGGATAAGACTCGTCTTAACATGTCAATTTTCACCACTTGGTCAAACTTCATGCAACAAGTGCTTGAATCTTAGGGTCTTTGGGACCTCACTGTTGGTACTAGACTCTCAATTAGCTCACCCTGATTACATCCGTCAATGGAGAGCCCGCATTGCTATGTCCAATGGTGAGTTAATGTAGGGATTTCTTTCTGAATTCTGCTCATAGTTACATCATTTTCCCCTAGCATTTGAGCATTGGAGTCCTCTCATTGATTGCTATGTGGCCTGAGATTGCACTCGACATATCAATCTTGATTTTGAGCTTCAAGATTTTTTTGTTAAGGAAAAGGATAATCTGAAAATCAAGTTACTGTTGGTGCCAACCAATGCGAATGGCTAGTGACATCAATGTGCCAGCAACACTAGAGATAACTCTAGATTGCCCGCCTCAAAAATTGGTGATGCTAGCTTCCATGGCAACGGGCGTGTAGATTTTTGTTTCTTGGACACATGGCAATGGGTACGCACCCTATCCCTCTCCCTTGACTCTTGAAGAAAATCAAATATGCTATGCTGAAGCAGGGTGTGAAGGCATCAACAACATTTTGAATTTCCATGGTAGGCATCAAATATGCTATGCTGAAACAGGGTGTGAAGGCATCAACAAAATTTTGAATTTCCATGGTAGAGCATTCAAATATCAGCAAAGTTTCTACTACTAACTCCACAAAGTCAGATGACGATCAAGTCACATTCTTTTTGAACAAGTTACCCAACAAATACTTTCATTTTATTCAGCACATTATCTCACTACCTAGATTATTGACCTTCTATGAATTTGAGTGCCAGTTCTTGCGTTACATGAGACTACACAATCAAGTCCACAAGAAGTCCACACATATCCGTTCAAAAGAGAAAGGATTGGTTTACTCTTCTTCACGAGGAAAACCCAATAGTGGCAAGAACTCGCAAGATGCAAAGGCAAGCCAAAACAAGGGTGGCATCTCTTTCTCCAATGGACCAAAGAAATACAATCTTTTTAGCAACAAATTCCTAAGAAAAATAGGTTTTGTACACACTATCATAGGTCGGGCCATGTGGAAGAGGAGTATCGTACCAAAGAGTAGGGGCTTCCACCTAGAAAACCACTACAAACTGCTACGACTACCTCCACTCCGGTTGGCCAGTCTAGTGGGGCTACAATTCCCACTATTGAACCATCTACTCCATCTATCCCAATGGCTACTAAACATGTGACATGCAGATAACCTCAGCAGCCTATCTCCTTCACTACTCCTGAAGGATTAGCTGATTGGTTTGCTAGTGGCTCACCTGTTGCACTTTACACATCCATTCCTAGGTCATCCACTGCACCTTCTAGGACTACTTTCCCACCTCACTATATGCAATGATAGCCACATACTTGGCCTTTCCCTTTTTTAGACTTCCATCGCATACTTACATACTCATTGCATTGCACTTAGCTTTGCTTTGTTTTTTCTGGAGCATCTGACTACTCACCTCTATGCTTGCAAATTGTGATCTCTTTTGTAGGGTTTTGTATTTCAGTGTAGAGCTAACATACAGATTTGCAACATTCCTTCCTAAACTCAAGACAAGAGCTGCACGTTGTTCCTTTCATAGTTCTATCTACTTGGAGTTCTGCTCTTCTACTAGCATGGAGGCTTTCCCTCCCATGATTGATCATGCAACATCTCTCTTGATGCTATCATGCTGATGTCTTCTATCCTCACTCCTCCAATAGGAATGATTCATCATCTTCATCCACATGGTTCTCAACACCACACAAAGACCAACATTCTCACACTCATCTTTCTTCTTCGCTATTGTCATCCAAGTTGAGAGGGGTCTCCCACCCTTCTTGGTATTCTATATGTTTCGGCACTTGTCTTCGACATCGCCCTGCCCCCCCTACTGTACCTTCTCCTATGCATCGCATGATCTCATCATCTTTGTAGTAGGGCTCTTGGGAAAGTGAACAATTTTCCCACAAGGGACACTATCTAAGTGGCACCTGCTACATGAGCATTCTTCAGCATATAGGATACTATGCATCCCACTGTGTAGAGCACTACTAGATGGATCCTAACCTATTTCCAACGGGAGATTACACCACCATCTTTCTTCACATCATACTTTATCCCCTTTCCCTTGTCATCAACATCCTCAAGTGGATGGGTAAGCTTTTTCTGTTTTGTGATGTGTTAGGTGTACCATTCCCAATCTCATCTTCTAGGTCATTGCTACTTAAATGATTGCCACCCATAACAAGAACTTTCAACTCAAACAACTTTTTTTAAAAAAATTCAATGTGGGTCTATCTGCCTTTGTAGGGCTTGGTATTAGGCAGCCTACGTGCACCCTTTTTCCGATGCCTTGTCCTCTCTAGGGTAACTGCTTGGACTCCCTCAATAAGATAACCATTGCCTCTGTAATCTTGCTAGGCCACTAGGCAGCCGATGTGCATCCTTTGTCCAATGCCCTAGCTTCTTTGGGGTGGGACACCTTGGGATAAACATTGCAAGCCTTCCCTCATTAGCTAAGTTTTAGGCCTGAGAGGGGGTGTTGAGCTAAAACACACTTTACAACTGATTATCGTCTTTAAACAACCCCAAAACACGCTTAATTAATTAAAATTGCAAATTTGGTGCGCAATTCGAGAGAGTTTCAATGGTCCCCCAAAACCCTAATTTTTGGGACAGTCTTCAATATCTATAAATAGACAAGCAGCCCACCATTCAATCTGATCCTTTTGTGTAGGTTTCTCACTCTACCATGCAGATTTCAGGCATCAGCCACCTACCATTTGCTATCCAGCCATCAACGACTGCATCCCATCACTATCCAGCCCTAGGCGGCCTGTTTTCAATCATCGCCTTGCTATTTGGAGGTTCCCGTCTACTACATTATCATAGCACCTGATCAGCTTGTATTTTCAACATCTAGTGCCAAGCAACAGGTTACTGCCATGTCTCCCACCAAGCAACTGCTATAGTACCTACAATTTTGCTGTCTCGCAAGACGTCTACATCAAGAAACACCTCTCCCGTTGTAGCATAACAATTCTTTGCCTCGGGTTATTAGTTTTCAGCCTTCTCTAGTGGTACACTACTGCACTTACCAGGATTCAACCTCTGACTATTGTGTTTTGGTAACCAGCCTGCTACCCCTCATTATTCAGCACACTCTCATATCCAACTTGTATTTACAACACTTGGGATCCATCTCTAGCGGACATCACTCTCCGAGAATCCATTGTTCTACCCTTGGCCATTCTATACACTCTTATATTCGTTTACATCATTCATTCAATTTAAATTTAAGGGGCAAATCAAATTGAAGACTTGCTCCTCATTTTGGATAACAAGGGGAGTTGGAATGCCGAAAGGGATTGGAAAAATCCCACTGTACATCAACTTCTTCTTCCATTAAGTTAAAGAGATACCAAAAGGGGCACCAATTTTGGGACCAATAGGGTGTCCATTGTCCAAGATTGTGAGTTAAATTGCATTTCTCAATTTTTGTAATAAATGTTACTATTGTAACTAAGTTGTAATCAAGAAATTACCACCCATCCATGGAAGGAAGGCTGATTTCATGGTTCCATTGCCGAGATACCATCAAATCCTTTGAATTGGTAGACCCATGGCACTTGATTGGAGCTTGGGACCATTGCATTAGTGCTGAAATTGCTCTCACCAATGAATTACAACAAGCATGTCTTTACGTGGTGATATGGGATAAGCTAAGCCTTCTTTGAAAGAGCCCAAAATGCCTGATAAGCACAAAAAGTTGGTACCCGTGGGGTAGCAAGTGCAAATGCATGTCCAACTTGGTAGTGCCAATCCATGGAGACATGGGCTGCAAGGTAATTATGCAGATGCAAGCATGGGACAGCAAGGATACTTTGATGGTGGTACCATTTTTCATGCTACGGTTGGATAGGCACCGCATATGGGAATGCATGGCTCACAACACCCAATGTATTCGCGTAATGCAAGTGGAATGCCTAATCCCATGTATAGCAGCATAGGCACGATACCTAGGGCACAAAGCAGGCCATAAGGATACGTATCTGCACCCCCAAGGACTGTTCGAGCACAAGGATTTGGTGCTAGTCATGTAGGAGCATCTAATAGTATTGGTTATCATGTGAGTACAGTAAATGCACCTTTTTGCAACAACCTATTTATGATAACTTGACTCCCATAGGTCAGCCAAAGGACTATGATGAAGGTGGAAAAAGTGTGAAGTTTGAGCCTTTCAATGGTGCACAAGATAAACTGAAAGCACTTGTTTTTATTCAGCAGTTTCCTACAGCCTGCTCTAGAGGTAACTTCACAGAGGCATCTAAGATACGCAAGGCAGCCACATTTTTGAAGGAAAATGCATTGCAATGGTGGTCTACACTTCTTATTCAAGGGAAATCACCTACCACTTAATTCCAGTTGAAGAAAATATTTACTTCAAATTGGTTGACAAGTACCTTTGAAGTAGACATTATGACCCCTTGGAATCACTTGCATTCCAAAGATTGCAAAAACTTGGATCAGTATAATAAGAAGTTTTGGGATGCATTGCTGCCAGTTACTTCTTATCGCTTAGTACCCCTCCATGAGCAGGTGGAGAAGTTGTGGTTTCCCAAAGGGCATTCGGGATTTTTGCATTAAGTCCACTGTTTCAAGCATGTCTCAACTAAAACTGCTACTACAGCCGACATATTGCTACGTGGAAAGGATACAGGATTCCAAGATAGTGAGCCAAGCCACATGTCACTAAGGCCAAGGCTGAGAAAAAGGGTAAATCTGAAAATAAATTGAAAATCGGAACAGATTTTGGCACACAAAGAGCAGAAGATCAGGGGTAAGATTTCCAAATGGTACTTGGTAAAGTTTCACAATTATTCACCAATGGATGCCAAATGGATGGAGGAGGATGACTTGGTAGACCATCCTCAGTTGTTGCAGCTTTACCTTGATGCTTTCCAATTAGAGCCAACTTTAGTTCGGGCTCAATCAGATTCAACAAAGCAATGGTCCAGAGTATTACCTGATGCTCGTGAGGGAGCTAGCACCTCTGCTCCTTAGTGATGGACAGCTCTAGATGTACTGGATCTCGGATGTATTCAGCATACATTCAAGGTATAGCTGACAGTATGTTTGCCCGAAGATCACTATTCAGTGTACTAGTCACTATGTTTGGTATGCAAATGGGTATGATTTTCACTGCAGCTCCGAAACTGTACTTGTGCATTGATGAATGATCATTGGGGAGGACTGATTAACAAATGTTTCTTTTCAGTGTATGATCATTAATATTGAGTGATATTCAGTTGGTTTTGTTGATAGCAATATATGCTATGATGCCATTGATGTTTGAGCCATGGTTTATGCTATGCTATGGTTTGGTTTTTCCAGATGAGTTGAGCTCATGAGAAATAGACATGTCAATGATAATCTGGCAATATTTTGAGACTCTTTGTGAGTCTTATGTTATGTTATGTTGGCTAGTAATTTTCAACATGTGTTGGGCATATGGAATGGTTGAGCAGCAATGTGCAACATTGTGTTAACTATGATACCTTGTGACAATTCCGATCCTCTATTTTGCTTTTGATGCATCTGGTAGTCCAATCAAGAACGATTGCAAGGATTTTAAGAGGGAGGGCTATCATGAACACATGTATTTTTTAAACCTCACTTAACATGTGGATTAATTTTTAATCACATGGTTAAGTAAACATTGCACATGTGAGGTGTAACTAGGGTTAGAGTAAAATTACGAGCCCGAGACCCGAGGAAATCACGAGATGTCAAAGGTAACAATTGCTATAAGTTATGGTGCACAAGTACTTGGTAGTATTTAGTGCCAATTCTTGGCCTGGGTCATTTATTTGGCCATAAGTGTCAATTGGTGACACTAAAGAAGTGGCGTTTAATGGTACATAATGCCAATCTGATGGTCAAAGATGGTGCAAAGACACTCAACAAATTGAAGTTGCCTAGCCAATTTAATTATTGGCTAGTTAGATTATTTTTCTAGACACCAAAATAATTATTACATTAATTTTCTACTACTAGTCTGATCTGCAGCCATTGGAGGATCTTCTGAGGAAGCTAGGGGTGGGAAAAGACCAATCAACAGAAGGCGACAACATCTACAAGCTTATGAGACAAGGCAGCAGTAGTAAATGATTGATTTTCTTCAGTTCTTCACGAAGAAAGTCTGAATTTTCTCTCCTCAGCATTATCCCTTATCTCCCAGTTTTTCTACAGCCTTGCTCCGAAGATTACAACGTTGAGATAGCCAAAGACTGAGAAATTTCAGATTTCTCTTCTCTAAACGCTAATCTACAACAAAATTTAGGGTTTAGTAGCAACCTCGGTAAGCATGCTCGAAATTGGAAGCTCCAAGACTTGGATTCAATATGGCTGAAGCTATTTTCAGTAAAATTCAAGCAGAGGGACCAACAAATCAATGAATTTAGGGCACTTTCCATCTCTATCAAAGCGGGTGAAGGCCAATTGACTGTGCAAATCCAAGGGCAAATCAAATTGAAGACTTGCTCCTCATTTTGGATAGCAAGGGGTGTTGAATTACCGAAAGGGATTGCGAAAATCTCATTGTACATCAACTTCTTCTTCAATTAAGTTAAAGAAATACCAAAAGAGGCGCCGGTTTGGGAGCCAACAAGGTGTCCATTGTCCAAGATTCCGACTTAAATTGCATTTCTCAGTTGTAATAAATGTTGCTGCTGTAACTAAGTTGTAATCAAGGAATTACGACCGATCCACAAAAGGAAGGCTTGTTTCACTAAGACTATCCTGGAGAATGAGCTGTGATTGAGAATGCAACCCTGCTATCTCTCTCTCTCTCTTTGGGTGGTGATGAAAATGCAAAGACTGATGAAATGCTCTAAGATAGTAATGAAATGCTCTCAGACAACATTGATTGCTTGATACAGAGACAAATGCAGAGACAATGACAAAATGCTCTCCCTAAGTGACCAAATGCTGCAAACTCAGTGACAGCTTGCATCTGTGAATGCAAAAGTGCACACATTGAGACAAAATCTGTTGTAGCAAACATGGGTGAACCAACATCCCTAAGAAAAGAGGGTGTTACCCCGAATTAAGAACAGCCCTTCCAAACCCCCCCTTACCAAAGATGCATATGCGATGCACCCACACCAACAAGCATTAAAAGATGCTCAAAGGTTGCAAAATTATTGAAAACAACAGGCATGGGAAGCATGGAAGACATGAAATCCTTCATGCAGGCTGAAATTAAAGAGATGTATGCATCAATGTATGAAAAAATACAGCAAGAAATGAAAACACATGCAAACATGCATTAGTGAGTGGGGACAGGGTAAATAAAATGAAATAAAGGCAGAATTACAGGCTGAAATGATGGACAACTTGATAAAACTGGATACAACTTGGAGAACGGAAATGGAAAGCTGGAAGAAATATACTAACGCTTGCATAATCATCAAAGATGAAGAAATCGCTCAACTTAAATCAGAGTTAGATGCATTTAAGAAAGACCAAGCAACATATAAAGAGAAACTTGATGTACAAAGGCCATCACAGGATGCACCAAAACTAGAAAAGGAGATGGAATGCCTCAAGAAAGACATGCACACATGGGCAGATGTAGTTGAAGGAGCAAGGAAGAAAATGGAAACAGTGGAACATGTCATTAAGGAAAATGCTGAATGGATTGAGGTAGCAAAAAAGAACAAAGGGGGACATGCAAAAAAAATAGAATCGATGAATGCAACCATAGAAGAAGAAGCAAGACGAAAGAATCAGGCACTCTGAATCTGTGTGGTGGGATGGGCTGAGAAAGGAACCCCACAAGAAGATGCAACTGCTCTAGGTGGCAAAATGGGAGTAAAGGAAACACCCATCTTAGATGCATGGTGTGTGGGAGACCCAACAAGCAAGAGAGGGCGTATCCTCATGCTGAGATTTGAGAGTTTGGAAAAGAAGAGAACTTTGTATTTACCTTAGGGGGACTTTCTCCGAGGTGTTATTCATAGAGTTCTCTTTTCTTGGAAAAAAAAAAGAGAAGTTTCCTCACAAAACGTGGGGCTCTAAAACGGAAAAAGATAAACCTTGATGAGGATTTGACACCTGCCCAACTGGAACATAGAAGGGCAAGCATGCCTAGGATTTTGGAGGCACGAAAGGAAAATATGCAATGTATAGGTACGGCAAGGTGATTATTGCAGAACGCCGGCCACAATGACAATGCGCGGCCTATGAGACGCTCAAGATGTCAGTATGGAATTGTAATGGAGCATTACCCCTAAATGTTGGATATTTTGAGGATAGTTTTCAAAATATGGATATAGCCATGTATACAGAAACACATCAATGTAAAGGGGGTCAATTGCTAGATGTCCATGGGTACAAATGCGAGAGTGCATTCCGCCCATATGCTAGAAAGCCTGGTAGCACTAGGGGTTCGGGAGGCATGGCCATACTGTTTTATGAAGAACTCAAAGATGTATTGCAAGTGACACAAAAAGACAAAGATGCACAATACATGTGGGCCAGGATACACACAAAAAGACCACATGATATTTTCATTGCTATATGCTATTTTCCCCCTGTGAATTTAGGATATGCTCCACAAGATGGATCACCATTTGATGTATTGGACGAAGCTATCATGAAATGTGCCAACTTGGGAAACGTACTATTAGTAGAAGGACTTCAATGCGCGAACTAGGGCTAGAAAAAGTGACTTTTATATACAAGATCATGTCACGTTTAAGGAGATTGATATGGACAAGGTGGGTCTACACAGGATGTCCCCAGATACAAAAATGAACACCTATGGAACACACTTACTAGCTTTGGGCAGTGCACATGCATTAGTCATTTTCAATGGCCTCTCATGCTGGCCAGGATCAAACACTTTGACATGTTGGAACCACAAGCAAGGGGCAAGTACAGTGGATTACCTGATGGTTTCACCAACATTGATACCAGACATTAGAAACTTTGAGATCTCAGGGCGCCCCATCGGAATAGCAGCTAATCATGCCATCTTAACCTTCTCAATCTACTGTGGATGTATGAGAGATACATTATCGTACCACCCCCCCCCCCCCCAGGCACCCAAGATACCACTTTGCAAAGGAGACATCACATATATATAGTGGCTCTATGCATGACAAGATATGAATGCTAGATTGTGACAAATCATTGGAGACCTCACATATATATAGCGGCTCTATGCATGACAAGATATGAATGCTAGATTGTGACAAATCATTAGAAGGATGCACAAGAGGCTTGGCGGAAGCTTTGCATACTTCAGCTATATATGCATTCCCATACACCGTATCATTACACAAACCCCCACACTCTATAGCCTCCCGAAACAGCTGGTATGCATTCCCATACACCATATCATTAGGCAAACCTCCACCCTCTATAGCCCCCCAAGTGGTTGGCATGATGATGAATGCACAGACACTCTCACACAGCTAAAAAAAGGAGATTGCTTTAGGCATTCAGATACACTACCAAGCAAGGACACTTTCAAATGCCTTGTATGGAAGAAGAAATGTACTTACTTAGCAAATCTTGAGACAAATATATATCAACTATTCTTGGGGCGGGACAGTAAAAGGGCATGGAGAATGTTTCATGAAAGGAAACCCCCTATACAGATTGCATCACCTAATGCTTGGCTGCATTATGGAAGATAGTTGTATGATGTACAAGGACAGACACCCATACAGCCTCCGCAGGCCTGTAGGCCAAAACAATGGGCATTTTTCACCAGTAAGATGGTAAGAGAAGCAATTTATAGACTACAGAATGGAAAGGCATAGGATGAGGATGGTTTAGTAGCAAAGCACTTCTCACATACATGTGACATACTAGCACCCATACTAGCCAAAAGGTTCAATAGGGCTGTTTGTGAGGGATTCCCTAAGAGTTCGTCAAACCATCTATAGTTCCATTATTTAAAACCGGTGATCCTTTGATCCCTAGTAAGTACATGACCATCATGGTTGGCCACACACTGGCCAAGATATATGGCTAGCAGACATCCTTGTTTTACTCCTATGGTGCTGTCAATTCTTTTAGACATCCCTCTAGATGTGCGTATACTACGTGTCACTTTCTCATATAATGCATAGATGCTCCACTGCGTACCTTTTGGCACACCGATTTCTTGTAGTCTCTACACAAAATGTGTTCAAGGTACTATGTCAAATGCCTTACAAAAGTCTGCAAAGCAATAGATCTTCTTGCCTTGAGCCCGTCCTTCCTCAACAATTGCTTTGTGTGTGAGGATGTGGTCCAAAGTGATGTATCCACATCTAAAGCTAGCCTGTCCTTGTGCTCTTTTGTCTTAGATGAGGTGTCTACATACATTGATAGGGGAGAAGGGACTGGAGCTAACTTAGTTGGAGTATTGATATCAATACTACTTTATGCAGGTGATATTGTACTTATCTCTAATTCACTAGAGAGCTTGCAACAACACTTGGATACATTGCACACTTTTTGCACAAATAAAGACCTCATAGTGAATCTTGGAAAAACCAAAGTGATGGTTTTCAATACCTCGGCAGCATGGGTGACCCAATCTATATATCAGTTCACATCCGGAGGGGATGCAATGGAGCATGTAAGGGAATATGTATACTTGGGAGTCACCTTCTTTGGCCCGAGATTTTCACTAAGAGGGACAACCCGACTAGCAAGAGGTTATCCAACACTTGGGGGCCTTGAGAGTTAGTGTGCTCATGTACAATTTCAAGAGCCCCGCACCAAATTATGGTTGTTTGACACCTTGGTCACTCCTACCCTCTTGTATGGAGCTGAAATATGGGGCTGCGGCTTATACCATAGACGACTGACCCTGCTCACAAATCACACAAGCCCAAAGAGAGAACACTATGATGGTTGGGATTGGATAGAGAGACCACTGATAATGATGATATCACGTATGATCAAGAGTAAGGCCTCTACACCACACCCTATCATCAAAGTGGAGCTAGGGGCAACATCCATGAAACTCTTCAAAGCAGTGACATTCATACACAGGATATGGGAGCTCCCACGTCATAGATACTCTAGATTGGCATTGGCCTCTTCCAAAAAGTTAACACAAGAAAAGGAGAAAGATTGTTAACACATGGATAAGCCTACATGGACTAGACATCAATCGGCTCCCCCCATTAGACTATAGTTTGGATTACCCTAGACTCCCCCTTACCCGACCTGAGCTGAATTCAGTCATTAGGGCTGACATTTTAAGAGTGGAAACAAGGAGAACTTGGATCCAGCCACCTCTCCCTCTAGGATCCAAGATGGAGCATTACAGGGATCATTTTCTACTCCTCTCCATGGATTCATTGTTCAACCACAGTACATGGACGCATACCTCTCCCATGGTATGCAAGCTGCTATTGGCTAGATACATACCTCCTCCCACCAGCTACAATTAGAGACAGACAGACAGATGGATTTTTTTTTTTGCAAGTAAAGTATGGCTAATTATATTACTCAGAAAAACTGAATACAACGGAGTGCTCATGCTCAAGAGACTAGCTGGAGCTGATGCAAAGTCACAAATACATCATGTATACAAGCCTCTCAAGGCGGTCTGGCGGGGATGGGGGCAAGAAGCCGGGGGGGGAGTGTATCACCATTTGGGGCTGCATGCCTGCATCATGAAGAACAAGTCCTGGCTGCCCCAAGTGCGCAGGTGAAAACGGAGCTCTTGAGACGAGCTCGAGACTCGCCCTACACCTGGTCCCATTGGCCGTGGAGGGAGTGGATGATGGAAGTCCAGAGCTCTACCAAAGTCCCCTATACTGAAAGGCTCTCCCTACCAAAAACCTCTTGACAGCGTGCCTTCCATATGTGCCATCTAGTAAGACTCCCTACGATCTCCCATACCTCAAAGCGGTCAAATACACACATGGACCTGAGGAGCTGGGGTATGTGGACTCTTATACATACCTTGCATTCTTATTCACAAGGCCCATCTTTTCCATGTGAGAGGCAGTAGACACTAGACTGACTCGTGGATACACAGCACTAGGTGGTTTGGAGAGGATGTGCTCACAGGTGCAATTCCAAGAAACCCACACCAAGCTATGGCTCTTCAATACACTGGTCACATCCGCACTAGTGTATGGAGTACAGATATGGGGACCCAATCTTGACCACCGTAGCAGATCAGGGCGCACTTATGACGAATGAAGGTCGATGGAGAAACCCCTAGTGTCCATGATATCCAGGATGATCAAATGTAAGGCCTCGATTCCACATAAGATCATCAAAGCTGAGCTAGAAGCTACACCGATTGTGATAGAGCCCTCACCCAATCAGTCGCATACATACATAGCCTATGGGACTTACCCAAACATAGATATGCACAGTTGACTCTCGAGTCCTCCAAGCAGCTTGCCAAAGAGGGTGATACTTCAAGTTGGTATGCACAAATGTCGGCCTGGTTTGAGCTGATGGCTTTAGCATGGATAAGTTACCCCCCTTTCAGTACTCCCTTGATGCCCCATCTCTTGATTTGAGCAGGTTAGGGATTCACAAGATCATCTGGATGGATCTTACCCAGTTGGATATCAAGCAGACATGGTTGATGCCAAGGCAGGAGCTACAGACAAAGATGACTTTCTACCGCGAACATTTCCTTTGTACTATAGATGATGGATTTATTGTTCGCTGGAGATACATGGAAACCCACCTTTCCCATGGAATCAGATGTACTATTGGCGAGTTGCACACCTCCTCACATCAGCTAGAGATTGAGACTGGCACATAGAGATCCATCCCACCAGAGGAGGGCATATGCTAGATATGTCTGTTAGAGCCAGAGACTGAGGATTATTATATCTGCCGCTGCTCAATGTATATGAGATCCATGGCCATTTCCACTGTCTCTTTAGAGATGGATTTGGACCACTATCCAAAGTCATGGATTTTACTCATTAGCGATGCTTGGGCCTCTTTCTCCTTGAGATATGATGGCTATGTGACATGCACCTCAAGAGTACAACTGCTCCAGGACACTGAGGCCTTTTATAAAGACAGTTTATAGACTTCTCTGCAAAGGAGACTTAGGAGATTTCAGTACAATTACAGCCCCAGTCCACACGAGAGACTCTCTCACCGCCACAGTCCACGCACAAACAAGGAGTACTGATTGATCAGACTGTTCAGCTTAGCCAATCCAAATGTCCTAGGCCTCGACATAGACACTGACGACACCTTCATAGGTAGATACAGGGAATTATTGCTCGGGGGCTCTCCATACCCACACGAGATGGTACCATCTGGAGCTCATTGTTACTAGATAGAGCTATATGTTTTACACATAGCCACTAGTTAATTTCCTTTCTTTATTTTTCTTTGTGCTACATATTTTTCCCAGACAACTGTATCATCATACACATGATCCCTTGTCTTTACAGCATGCCTACTCACTATGGATTAATGGTCCATAAAAAGAAGCAAAACCTTGTGTCAAGCATGCCCAAGAAGGCATAATTCACCAGAGGTCTTGCCTTACTAGCAATACATTTGGGACAACTAAGCACATATAAGCAATACCTCCTGTGGGAGAATTAGAAGCAAAAGCTCAAGAATACATTCCATAACAATCGTGCAACAAGTGGTACAAGTATAAACCTATTTGAGCTTCAAGAAGTAGAGCAAGACATAAGGGCTCAAAGAAGGCTCCAACAACCAACAATGAAAACAACCACAAGAAAAATTGGAGCCATCCAAAAGGCGGCTCTTTGTCATTGGAGAGTGTATATGGTGACTCCAACCTCTGGTAAGACAGCTGCATCAATCTTCTCATTCTGGCGGCTGCCCAAGCCATATTACTACACTAAGTTGCCCACTTATAGAGCCCATGAGATCTCACAAATCACTTGAGCATCCACACAAAGAGCCTTGAATGGTGCAACAACCTAAACTTGGTCTCCTTTTTAAAGTATATCATCTACATGGATAAGTTACTTGAATTTATATCAATAGCCTGGATTAAAGGGATCCCTAGAGAGCTCCACATCATCCTTAAGTATTATTCCACAAATCTTAGCATAGCAGCAGCCATCTTGATGCTGTTTTTGTTGCACATGGTGCTTAAAAATTCTGGATATGATCAGAACAGTCATTTGTTGCTTTCCTGCTCGATTAATACAACATGTTCATTTTTTGCAAGTGTGGTAAAAATATGAACAAGCAGTCTTTGCAGGGAAAAATTTGTTGTTGCATGCCAAATACATGACCATCATACCTCTTGACATATTCCTTTGGCTATCATAGTATCTGAGCTTTCACCAAATGTTTGGTCAAATTCAATTGCCCCAGTTATCTGTGCATGGTCACAGGTTATGTCTCAGTTTAATTTTAACCTCCATTCCAAACAACTAACAAAACAAGGAGCTTGGGAAAGAAAAATGGTGTGTCAGACATTATGTTTTGCAATAGGTAAGCATAGGTTGGCATATCTCTTTGTAGTTGTGATATTTCTTCTATGCACTATATAACCAAATGGTGTACAAAATAGGACACTTTTGCAGGATTCTTGAGAAATTTTGATCCACAGCATGGGAACGCACGAGAGATATTCAGCGTAAAATGTCAAACATTTTAGTTATGTTCCCAATCTGATACGCAGCATGGAGATGTAAAGAGAAATATTACGTCAAACATTGATGTTCCCATTAAGTATGGGTAGATCAACTATCTTTGCTTTGCAAAAAATCCAAAACATACAAAGGAAAATTAACAGAACGCTCTATTTTATTTGATAATATTGATAAGAGAAGGCTACTTCCAACATTTAGATGTGTCATTTGTAAAAATATTTTGGATTTTTCCTCAACCGATGAGGCTGAAGGTATGAACAGCTCATTGCACAACAGTTCTTCAACAATGGCGAATTGATTGCTTCAGAGCATTGACATGGCCAAGTATGCATTTTTATTTTTTCAAAAAAAATAACGATTCTATGAGTAAATCCCCTCAGGACAAATTGTCCTTAGGTAGAGTAAAAAATTAGCCCTCTAAGGGTCTTCCAATTTAAAGAAAGGATACAATAAGGAACTCTATTAGAAGGCCTAGATAAATAACCAAGCTGGAGGTCTATAATGCCAGAACATGTGTGACTCAAAATGAAAGAAAGTGCCAGAACCCCAGATCCTTAGAAAAGCATCTCGCTTCCTCAGAGTCTTTAAGTCACCTTGTAGCCTCTTCCACCTCCCATAGAGAGTGTGGATAGCATCTGTCCAAATCCTAGAGAGAGAGTCCCTACAGTGGATATATATAATAAATCTATATCTTGTCTACACATAATGGTCCAAATAAACCAAGCAATAATACTGTATATCAGCTTCCATCTATCACAGTGCCTTGTGGTTCACTCTAACTGCAAAAAATCTAGTGTGGATATATTGCTCAAGTGTGACCCAAGTATTTCTTTCTTTTGTGCTTTTCTTGTCTCCCTCCAACCAAGGAAAAAAAATGCAGACAAAAGCCATAGCCATTTTGGACAAGATAACTACCCACCAAAAAGTAAAATTTAGGAGCACCAAGTTCCCCCTCTTAAACTTATCAAAAAGAAAAAAGCAATAATAAACTATCCATGTCATGGTGCATGCGACCATCTCACCATTTCATTAATGGACATAAGTTCTCTGACAGGCATCCCAAGCACCTACATGACAACATTTTGACTATACTTTTGTTAAGATGTAAAAAGACTTGAGAGAAAATACCAGTCATTTACAAACAAAATATGCATCAAACGCATACATCAAAATCTCACAGATCATTGTAGGAAACATTTTTTGGGTCATCCTTGCTGTCTTAAGGACCATTATCCTTTTTACATGCATGGATTAATGAACAATGATTTCCCAACTGTGCGGATGCGTCGGTGTGTGCACGCACACGCGGGGGGGGGGGGGGGGGGGGCGGGGGGGGCGGATGATGTGTGTGTGTAAGCACGTGTGTGCATGCTGCACGTGCAAGCATGCGTCCATGCGCATGTGGGTGTAAAGAAAAGATTTGTGAAGCATGTGTTACTCCTATTGCCAAATTTCTTTACATCTGAATGAGACAGTTTCGTATCTGCTCTAGTTTTTCCTAGAAACTACATCATTTTTGGATGGTCTTTCTACATAATTGCATTTCCTATTTTTTTCTCAAGATCTAGAAAGTTCTTTTGGCTGTTTGGAAGGTTATCTCGAGGGATCTTTCATTGTTTTTTCTTCTTTTATTGGGTCATACATTCGGCTCTACGGATGAGTTGGACTCATAGGAACCATGCTTTTACGGGGGTCAGTTATTTCATCCTTGTGTCTACATTAGACTTTGCTGGTAATATGGATGTCTCAGCTCTGGATGTGTCTTACAACTGTCTTTAAATACTTTCAAGAACTTTATACGAGTGTAGTCAACTTGTAGAGTTTTCACTTTATGAGTTAATGAACAGTGGTTTGGTGTGTGTCTAGCTGTGTCAGCAATTTGACCTTAAAGAGGGCTTATAATGGCAACTCAGCTAGCAAGCCCTTCCCTTCCACTCCTGACTCTAGCTGGCGAAGTGGAAATCTGCTGCCAAGATGCTGATGCAAAATATGTTTTTTACACTTTAAATGAGGAATCTCAGCAAATTAGAGAGGCATAGAGTAAACAAGTCCTTGCTCTTAACTGCAAATTGAAATCACCATTGTTGATGAACCCACAGAAGAAACTATAAAAACAGCAATGATCATATTATTCCTTCTATGAGTGATGTAGCTTGATGGTTCAAATATTTGTTAGGTGACTGCTCCATAGAAGGTGTTTACTTTGCATCTCAAGGATGTAATGAGGTTTATTTCAGAAAAGCTTCTTGTAACAAGAAGCTTTTGAAGCTTTCTCTTTTGTTTTACAGGAGAAAGATGGTACATCCTTTGCCATGGCCTCCTCATAACGATTATCAAAGTTTACTCACCATCATCCCCTAGTTTGTGTAGCCTGCAAATGCAGCTCTAGCAATGCCACAGATGAACTCTAGCAATGCCATGGGAATAAGCTTTCTACTTTACCAGGAGTACCTTTATCTTTACCTCAGAGACCCCAGCTTTATCCAAGGAATATCTTTCTAGAGATAATCACTTTTTGTGGCTCTGGTAAACGTGGTTACTCTGGCCTTAAGAGTTTGCAGACAACCACTTTTGCAGCTTTGGAAAAAGTGGTTACTCTGGCCATGGCAGAAGCAATTAGTCTGACTATCTAGTTTGTGTAAGAGTGAGTAGCATGATTCAGTAAGGTTTTGCTAGAGACTTGCCTCAGAAAGAGTTGTAACTTTCAGTTCCAGTAATATGAGTTTCTTGGTGTGTTTTTGGAGCTTGCCTTGTCTTGTCCCTTTCTCTCCAGCTCCTTTTTTCTTTGTAAAGGTTAATTGTTTTAATTATTAGAAGCACAACATACAACTGACAATATAGGAGTCACAATTGAAATTATATCTAACAAGCAAACTATATATTTGACGTAGTGTAGACCAATCACTTTTCTTGGAACTTCTACAAAATGCTTGCAAATGCTATTAGCCTCAAATAAGCTCCATTGATGCCAGCTTTTGTACACCCCACCTAAACAATTTTTGTACGAGAGTGTAGCATCTTGGACATCTTCACTCTCTAGGAACCCACCGTCAACCCATGAACCAAGACCTTATTGTACTCCTACTCGACTTTGAGAAGGCATACAACCACATGGATTGGGAGTGCTTGGAGGGCAGGATGATGAGGATGAGATTTCCGAAGCAGTGGGTCAAGGGAATAGCAGCTCTTTACTCCTCGCCACATAGCCAGTGGTGGGATGAAAGGAGACAGATTCAGTATTCAGAGATCAGTTAGATAGGGCTGTCCACTATCCCGCTTCTTGTTTTTATTTGCAGCAGAAGCCATGATCTCCTTCTTGATAGATAAATCTACAAGTATCAGAGGCATCAGGTTACCCATTCTTTAGTCTATCTAGAGACAGGGATGACACAATAGTCTATCTAGACAGGGATGAGGATAACACAATAGTCTATCTAGATAGGGATGAGGATAACCTTAGGGCCTTTGTAAGGGCCATGGAGATATTTTGCAAGTAGCAAATGCCCTAATTGATTGGCAGAAGTCCTATGGATTTTGGTATGCGACACTAGGCAGCTGGAGTGGCAACTGCATAGGATTTCAGGTGGATTCCCTATGGGACCATAGTGAAATATCTTCGATGCCATGTGGGGATTGACATTACCTGGACGCTACCTTGGAGCAACAGCTGGGACCTCTCCTCTTGAGCATCAGACAAAAGCTTCTTTATTGGAGCTCAGCAAGACTCTCACTAGTAGGGAGAGTAGTGGTCACAAACCAAGTTCTTCTTCCGACCATGTGGTACATCACTTCCATTTGGGCATTCTCTAGGTCATGTATCGGCCAGGTGAAGCCCCTTATCAAGTATTTTATTTGGTCAGAAGGAGATGGGCGCCTGGCCACAGCAAAGGTGGCTTAGGATGTCATCATACATCCTAGATTTGGAGGATAATTGGAGATCATAGACCCAAATGAAAGGTGAGAAGGATCGAAGCTTGCACGCGAGCTATGGCGGGAGAGCAAGAGCAAGAAAGAGAGAGACAAGAAATGGGAACTCCAACAGTCACAATGTGTGACCGGGCCTTCCTTTATTCAAACTGTCACTAAAAGAATAAAGAATAAAGTGACGTGACGGGCGCCCGCCACCTGCAGTGGCAGGTACTGTCAGTGTAGTAATACACGGGGCGGCATGGCGGAGGCGCCTTTACCCCCAACAACCTCCCACTTAAAGGCGAATCTGCCCTAGTAAGAGAGAAAAGAAAAAAGAAAAGACAGTACAAATGTACATAGGTACAAGGGATGAGGAATGGTGACATCTCATCTAACGCCCATCAACCTCCTGAGGAAGGCAAAGCGCTCAGTAGTGAGGCTCTTCGTGAGCAGATCTGCAGGATTCTCGTCAGTGGAGATCTTGACAAGGTCAACAGACCTGTCCTCCACGACACCACGTATGAAGTGATACCTCACCTCAATGTGTTTCGTCTTCGCATGGAAGACCGGATTCTTAGCCAACTGAATGGCACTCATAGAATCCGAATGCAGTGTAGGTGTAGCATCAATCCCAAGGTCAGCAACTAGACGGCCTAACCATATGGCCTCCTTGCAAGCCTCAGTGGCTGCAACATACTCGGCCTCAGTGGTAGACAAAGCCGTACACTTCTGAACCCTGGACATCCAAGAGACAGCCCCTCCAACATAGGTAAATACATAGCCAGAAGTGGACTTCCTACTATCTGCATGTCCTGCATAATCGGAGTCAGTGTACCCCACGACCCCTGTATCCTGGCTGCCATAGCAAATACACATATCTGCTGTGCCCTTCAGGTACCTCATGATACCCTTCACGGCATCCCAATGTCTGCTGCCAGGTGTAGCCATATAGCGTGCCACAACACCAACTGCATGCACAATATCTGGACGAGTGGCTATCATGGCATACATCAAACTGCCCACAGCTGAAGCATAAGGGATCTTGGCCATCTCGGCCCTCTGCTCATCTGTCTGCGGACAACCGGCCTATGATACCTTCACATAAGAAGGTAATGGACAGCCAATAGGCTTTACGTCCTGCATGCGGAAGCGCTCAAGGACTTTATGAATGTACTCCCGCTGTGAGAGATACAAAAGCCCCTGATGCCTATCGCGCTTAATGCGCATCCCAAGTATATGTGAGGCCTGTCCCAAATCCTTCATCTCAAAGCTCTTCTTCAGCTGAGATTTAAGAGCATCTAGCTCATCATGAGCTTTCCCTGCTATCAGCATATCATCAACATACAGTACCAAGATAAGCAAACTGCCATCACGGGCTTTCTTCGTGTAAAGACACAGATCCATAGCACTCCTGCTGTAGCCCTGTGACTGCATAAAGGCATCAAACTTATGATACCATTCCCTAGGTGCCTGCTTCAAGCCATACAAGCTCTTCTTCAACTTGCACACTAGGTGCTCCCTGTCAGGTTCTGCAAAGCCCTTAGGCTGATCCATATAGATATCATCATGCAAGTCCCCATGTAGAAAAGCCGTCTTGACATCCATCTGATATAGATCTAAGTCAAGCTGTGCAACCAAAGCCAAGACTAAGCGCAGGGTGGTCATCTTAACCACAGGAGAGAAGACCTCATCAAAGTCCACACCATGTTCCTGCTTAAAACCCTTTGCTACCAATCTAGCCTTGTATGCCGGCTTGGGGTGTCCAGGGGTACTTTTCAACTTGTACACCCACTTGCATGGCAAAGCCTTCTTGCCCTTAGGCAAGGCAACCAAATCCCAAGTCTCATTCTTATGCAGGGAGTCTATCTCAGACTGCATAGCCCTCTCCCAGGAGTGACTGTCACCCCTGCGCATAGCCTCATCATAAGTGAAAGGCTCTCCTGCATCTGTAACCAAAACATAATGCATAGAGGGCTGAAATCTGTCAGGTGGACGTCTGTCTCTAGCAGACCGTCTCACCGCAGGCTCTACTGCCTGTCTAACTGCCTGTCCAACACCCTGGCCCTGTGGAGGAACTGCTGCAAGCTGTACTACTGGCTGTGGTGGAGCTCTAGGCTCCTCCTGAAAGATCACTCTGCGGATCTCAACCACCTTCTCAGGCTGCCTGTGCATCTTGTCTTCATGGAAGACGACATCATGGCTGCGTACTATTTTCCGCGCCTGCGGATCCCATAGGCGATAGCCCATCTCTCCTGACTCACCATAGCCAAGGAATATGCATTTAATGCTCTTTGGATCCAATTTACTCCTCTTGTCCTTGGGCACATGGCAGAATCCCTCACATCCAAAGACACGGAGATGCGCATAAGAGGGTGGCTTACCAGCCCAAACTTCCTCTGCAACCTGGAAATCCAATCCACTGGAAGGCGATCGGTTTATGACATGCACTGCCGTACTAACTGCCTCAGCCCAAAAACTCTGGGGTAGGCCTGCATGGCTAAGCATAGAGCACACACGCTCCTGAATAGTCCTGTTCATGCGCTCAGCCAAACCATTCTGGGGTGGGATGTAAGGGGCGGTCAACTGACGCTTAATACCCCTGTCATCACAAAACTGCTCAAAAGCACGTGAGACATATTCTCCCCCATTGTCAGTCCTAAGGCATTTCAGCCTATACCCAGTCTGGTTCTCAACAAGAGCAAGCCAACGCTGAAAGACTGCCAAGACATCGGACTTTTGCTTTATGGGATAAGCCCACACTTTCCTAGAAAAATCATCAATGAAGGTAACGAAGTACTTCGCGCCACCCATAGACATGCAAGGAATAGGCCCACAAACATCGGAATGCACCAATGCCAAGGGCTCACTCATGCGTGGCCTACCCGATTTCTTATGCGTAGACCTATTCTGCTTACCATAAAGACAATGATCACACGAGTCAAAACATGCATAATCCAAAGGCGGAAGATACTGAAAACCAGATAACATTTTCATTCCCTTTAAAGACATATGCCCCAAACGGGCATGCCAAAGTGATACATGTGGGATAGAGCCCACTGCCAAAACATGGTCTACAGAAGAACCAGATACAACAAGAGGATAGAGGCTGCCAGCCTTGGCGCCTCTAGCAAGCACAAGTCTGCCTTTGGTGATCTTCCAGGCAGAATCCCCAAAACAGACATGAAACCCTGCATCATCCAACTGTCTTGCAGACATAAGACTGCGCGTAAGCGCAGGTACATGACGTACATCCCTGAGCAAAAAGGAACTGCCAGTGGAAAACTGCAACTGAATATCTCCACAGCCCACAATATCAAGAGACCTGTCATCTCCAAGTCTGACTGATCCAGATACAGTACGGTAAGAGTGAAACCACTCACGGTAAGGCGTCACATGGAAGGACGCACCTGAATCCAATAACCAGCACTGTGCATACATACTAGGTGTCTCAGTCAAGTGTGAAGCATCAGAAGAACGAGCTGCAAGTATAAACTCATCACCACCATCGGACTCCTCAGTCTGCGTGACATTAATTTCCTCAATCTTGACGCTGGACTTCGCAGGTACTATGCTGCGATCAGAGGACTTCTCCTGCACTTTATCTTTCCCCTTATCCTTGCGCTTCTCATTGCGCAACTCATGACACTCTGGTCTAATATGGCCCTTTTTCCCACAATGATGACAAGTGACATTTGCATTGCGCCCACGCGACTTACTACGCGACTTGCCACCACGAGATTTAGACCGACCCTTCTGCGAGTCACAATCTCGGCCATTACCACGGTCATACCTGTCATTCTTGCCTCTAACTGTCAAAGCATGACTACCACGAGAGGCATCCAAGTTTTTGCGATTCGCCTCTTCCTGAAGAAGAGCACTCTCAACATCTGCTAATTTTAGAGTAGCACTAGAGGCACAAAGAGCAGTACGGAAAACATCCCATGACTCATTCAGAGTCCCAAGCAAGAAAAGAGGAGTTACTTCCTCTCCAAAGGTGATATCCTGCGAAGTCAGGTTCTTCAGTATAGCATGGAACTGGCTCAAGTGAGCAGACATAGTCGCATTATCCTTCATGCGCAAATCCATAAGCTGCTTCAACCAGTACATCTGACTCGCCAGACTTTTCTTATCATAAAGATTCTTGATCTTATTCCATAGATCCCATGCACTCTGTGCTTCCTCAAATACATTATAATGTACCTGTTCAGTGAGAGACAATACAATCATGGACTTGCATAGCTCATCAAGTTCAAGCCAGTCGTCATTGTCCATAGTTTCAGGCTGCTCCCCACTCAACCGAAGTGGCTTAATCTAAGATTTCTGCACCAAGACCTGCCAAATTTGACTCTTCCAGTAAGAGTAGTTGGTACCATCCAACTTTGTAATGTTAAAGATGGCACTATCATGCGAAGATGACGCCATTATGCAGGCTGGAAATGCCCAAACAGTCCAAAACTGCTTGCTGTTTTACTGCAGAAACTGCCCAAAAATGACCAAAACGGGGTCCAAAGGGCGAGCAGAGTGTGCCAAAAGTTGCTGCCCACTTAGTACTAGGTGCGGTACACCAAATCAGGATATTTCAGCATGAAAAGTACACCTCAGTCCACCAATAACTGCTTGCTGTAATAAATTGCAGGTATGCAATCTAGAGAGCAAACTGTCCCAAAATAGGATCCAATGTCAAGCAAACAATGCTAGGTCCAAAGCCGGCATGAAACGGACATAAGCAAGGCCAATGACAGTGAAAAGAACATGAGCTCAACACTGAAGCATGTCAAAATAACAACTGCCAGTGAAAGGCACACCCCCAGACACTCTAGGCAAAGTGTTCCTGTAACTGCCAAAACCTGACACAAATAGGTGTCTGCTCAAAGAGAGATCCAAATATGAGACTCAGCTCATAAGCATCCTGTGAACCAAGAGTACATCAATGCATATCCATAAAGATCGGAGTATGATCCCAAAGTCTCAATGCGTATGTAGCTGCTCAAGACATAAACTGCTCCAAATACATGTAAGTGCTCCAATAGCATGCAACTATCAAAGGTCAAGCAAGCATGTAAAATGCTCCCACTGGCACAAAAGGCATACAAAGCGAGCTCAGAAGCTCAAACAACCCAAGAGAAAGCACCAGTGATAAGTGACCCTGCCAATGCATCAAGCGCATCCAAGAGAGCATGACATACATGAAGCACCGGTCGTATTAACCATGAAGCAATACATAAGCCCAAATAAGCTCTCGGTCAACTCAATGACATCCAAATAGCAACCAAGATCAGTGATCAAGTAAGCCGGGAATGCTCAAATACATCCAAATCCAAGCTCCAAATGTCGGTATGGCATACACGAACCAAATAGCATATGTCACGAACCAAAGCATGTAATGCAAAAGCCTAACTGTTAAGCAGAGACATGAGGCATAGGCGGTCCACGAGCATGCCAAGTCGGTCCAAATGCCAGTGAAGACGGAGCTAATGCGAAGCTCAAAAGCATCCCATAATCTCATACATATGCTCCAAGCCGTCCCCAAATGTCAGAGACATCATGCCAAAACTCAAAGCATACATCCGGTATCAGTAGGTAAGTGCCAAAGCCTGTAAAGTACCTTCAGCCCACTGTTATTCCAACATGTATTTACTGTTCTAAACAGTAGATTTCAGCCCCGAATTCAAGCCAAAATCATGGTCAAACCAAATGCATACATCCCCAATACATCCGGGTAGGAAGTAGACCGCATACGGGCATCAAATAAGGTAACCGGAGTAGAGTATAAGCATCAAATGCCAATGCCAAGTGTGGCTGCCCTGTTTCCAGCACTGTGTGCATGTTGTGGGACACTTCTCGCAAAAGGCCTGACAAGATGCGTATGAATTGAACTAAAATGCCTTTATTGTATTTTCTCTTGAGATCCAGCACTCTTGCAGGTCATTGTTACTCTTCTGGGAAGTTGGGACATTTTATGGTCAAGTGCTCACAAAAAAAATTCAGCTCCGGATGCTAGGATTGCCCACTTGTCAATGAAGATCTCATGGTTGAAGGCCCTCAAACCTCCAAATTTGAATGTTGGTCTAAATTCATTTGCAATACTAGCCAATTTCCTTGATGAGGGTACCTTGGAAATTCTAGTGTAAAAAGTTAAAGCAAGGCAAATCAGCCTCGAACCTGATCTTCTCCTACAAATATATATGAAGATTTCCACTTGGAATGTGCATGGAATTTGCTCTCACAACAAGCAACATGACATATGGTATATTGTATTGACAATAAATGGGATGCATTTCACACTCTTGAGCATAAGAGTCATAGTGAAGTAGGGAAATTTGTGGACTTCCATGGGTTTTATCTGTTTTATGTTTTTTTTTTGGGGGGGGGGGGGGGGGGGGTTATTGGTTTTGTGTGTTCTACATGGCATTACTCTAGTGTGCTCATGATTGTTCATGAGAAATTTCAGCCAATTCTTGTCAGGAATGATGTGCATGGCTGTTTTTTGGCGATCAAAATTTTGTTTGAAGGGGAGGTTCTATGGGTGGTGAGGCTCTATGCCCAGAATGATCCCATGTCTAGACATGATCTATGGAACAAACTAAAAGCATGTTTATTGGTTAGTAGACCAGCTTTGCTGGTGGGGAATTTTAATATGTGCATTGATCCCTCACAAAACACTTGGAGATGGATACCCTTGGGAGTTGTTTGTGGCATGATTTGGTTTTAGCCATTCTTAAGCGAGACCTTTGGCTTTGTCCATCAGCCTCAGGATTCACTTTTTGTTCAGCACATCATACGGCCACATGGTCTCGATTGGATCACATCTATGTTATGCAAGATGATGCCTTTATTCCAAAGATTTTGGAGATGTGAGCACTATAGCTATGCCTTGTCTGATCACTTTCCCTTGCAGTTCGAGATGCTTGTACAGTCTATTACTCCTTTTGCGCAATTCTTCAGCAAGCTCCCCTTACTCTTAAATTCATCCAAAGGGTTTCCTAAAAATATGGCATTCATCATGCGTCCCTTTCTAGGAAGCATTGGCAGGCTGCAAAAGAACTACTAGCTTTGGTTCGTGCCTTGCTGCTTGAATCCTCGGATGATGCATTTCTACTTACATTGGTAGCAAGGTTGGTTGATTATTTAATAGTTTCAGTTGAGATCTTATCAGCAAGCTACTGAAAACTCTATCTGAGAATTTGCAAGACCCTTCCTGCCAGTCTCATAAATTCTTTCGTGGCTTGCATGCTTCTCCTACCCAAGAGAACATGGTTAGACTTCATCTTGTAGAGGGTCAAATGGTTACAAATGCATTAACTATTGCAAATATGTGCAAAAGTTAATTTTTGGAACTCGTTGGTTCTACACAAGCTCTTATTGAGCAACTTTCCCATGTGCGTTAACTTTTTACACTTCGATCGAGGATCAAGTTCTACTTAACATCCATGTTACCTTGGAGGGTGATATTCATGAGAATGAGGTTATGAATGTCTTGTTGCATTTGCCCATGGATAAAAGTCCTAGTTTGGGACAGCCTCACTAATGAATTCTTTGAGGCTTACGTTGCTTGATTGGTGAAATCCTTGATAGTCATGTGTCAAAAGGTTTGGAAAATGAGGATATGTCTACATCATGGAAGGTAGGAGTTATCAAATTGATTCCAAAACTACCCTCTCAATCGATGTGGAAACATTGGAGGCCAATCTCTTTGATGTGTCCATGTATCAAATCTTCTCGAGAGTGATGGATAATCATCTCCACAAGCATCTCCCTAACATTGTGCATCCTCAATAGTATGGATTCATCAAGGGCAAAAATATATTGCATAATGTGTTGAATGCACAAATGAGTGTTGACTATGTAAAGCACTCCAATTAGAGGTGGTGACAATTCAGTTGGATTTGAAAAAGGCCTATGATTACTTGGATTGGTCTTTTATTGCAAATCTTATACACATCATGGATTTTGGCCCGTGCTCATCTCATTTGATATACACTATTAATAGTGATGCTTCTTCACAAGTCATACTGAACAGCGGTGTCACTAAGCCCTTTACCCTTGCACGCTCAATCAAAGAGGGGTTCCCTTTGAGTCCTCTATTTTTTCCCAAGCGACCGATCCAATACTCACCATGTTATCCCATCTAGTGGTCACTAGATAGATGGTTGATCTTTCCCTTCCTTTTGGTCAACATTTTGTTGGCCAGTCATTAGCTGATGACACTTTCATGATCCTAAAAGAAGAAAAGGGATAATCTCTGCAAGGCATTGGATGTTTGGAACATTTTTGGGCATGCTTTTGGCCTCCATATTAATGCTGCCAAATCCTCCCTTATCAACTACATTGAAATAGCTGCAATCCTTGGAATGGCAAGGTGTGCTAATACCCCGTGGCAATGTCACCAAGTATCTAGGGTATCCCGTGGGTATTTTTCGTTCAGCCAAAGCACTTACTGAAATGGATTTCTCATAAATTGGAGGCTAAGTTTGTTCATCGGAAATCCTAAGCCTAGCCATTTCACATTCGTCTCAAAGTGGCACAAACTACCATGCTACCCATGCTTACGTTTGCCCTAGACTCCTACTACCTTCAATGATCTTACCCGACATATCCATTTCATGTTATGGAAAAAGGACTTCTTGCATGCAAGTGTCTCCTGGATTTCTTTGAGCCATGTTTGCACCCTAAAAAGCACGGGTAGTGGAGCTATTCTAGATGCCAAGACTCATATGGTGGCTCTTCATTGGTCACTTTTTCACACTATGTGCACTAATCATCACCCTTGGTCTTTATCATCCATTTTTCTTGGAGGACCAAGGTCTCATGCATGGTAATATCAACATTCAAGGCTCATGGTGGTACATCCTTAACACTAATGTCCATCTCTCAACATCTTCCTCTTTTCTAGAGACTCATTTGGTATGCTCATGGAAGCTAGTTCTTCAGAAGGTGTGTTGGCATCCAGCAAAGGATTGCTTGGTGGCTAATTATTTTTAGATGGAATCGTTGGCTGTGTCAAAGCTATTCTCTTTTGAGAAGTGGTTATGATCAAATTTTGATCAATTTTAGGTTGGCATCACGCGCATTGTTAGTGGCATACACAATGACAACATTCCATTGTCACAGCCAGGTTGATGCTCCATGAAGGGTGGATGTTTGTACATCTGCAAAAGCAGCAGAATGGGAATCTTTTTGTAGACTTTGGGACCATTATGTCTTCTTGTTTTGTACACATAGCAGAAAAATGTCCCGATTTGGTTTGGAAGACTATATTAACTTAAAATCATCCTCAAATAGACTGTAACCATACTCAAATTATGCTTGCAGTAGAACATTCCCTTTAACTTTCATATTGAATAGAAGTCTTAACTCAAGGGCAGACAAAAGTCATGCAAATATAGCTAACCTTCTTTATGAATTTAATATTTTTCATGGCGTGTTTGTCTTGTCTCTGACAAATGCAAATTTCAACAATTTCTCGGATATGCAATAAAGAGCTGATGGTCTGTCAAAAAAACCAGAACATTGGTTTATTACCCTTAAAACAACCTAAATTGATTTATTGAGATGCTTCCAAACCTTCAAAAGCTTCTGCCAGTCATTTGCAGTTGATATTGAACTGGGACAAGAGAATCTCTAGAAATATATAGCAAAAGAAAAATTTCAGATAATCACAAAAACAGTATACTGCTCTTTCATCGTAATTGCATTCAACCATTGAGTCATGACCATCTTCTCTCATAGTAAATTGCATTTTCAAGTATGATATTACTATCTAATTGTATATTTGATTGACCTTCACTTAACACTTGAGTCTTGACCATCCTGTGCCATAGTAATCACATATTTAATTATGTGGATAAGCTTTGTGTCCTCAAGGTCTTCTTGTACCATAACAATCTTAAGTATGGCCATACATATAATGACGCATAATGTACTAATATCACAAGTATTCTAACATCATAGCACCACAGCACATCACTGTGTTTGAATACACAAACAAGCACATCTTGAAAATACCAAATGGTTTATTTTTATTCATGATACTACCATTTGGCATCATAATAACATGGTCACTGTATTGGAAAATGTAATTCTAGTATCAGACATCATTGAAACTATATTTTATGTTTAATACTTGGATGGTACCTACAAAACCTTCATACATATGTGGTGGTATGGAGAAGCATACCATACACTTATATCTTTGTCTGTTTAACCCCCTCAACTAGACACATTAAATGTTTGAGGGGCTACAATGTGTTGAAAAAGGGTGGCATTTGACAAATTAAAATCATGCAAATATCAGCTTAATCAGCTCTATGGGACCTTATAGAGACCAATTTTATTGCATGGACATAAATACAGATTTTGGCATCATTGATGAATGAAAAGAAAATAATATTAATAACTATCCTTGTCCAAATCCACTTCCTAGGGTCCCACTGTAATTTTTGAGAGGTTGCCTTCTATACAACCAATACCTCCAACCATTGATCATGCAAGTCATAAGGTTTGGGTCTAACTACCAATTCCTACCAGAATGAACCATAACTCTAATCCTCTATTGAGAGCATCTTGTTCACTCTGATTGATCTGATCCCTATTTTGTGATTTCACATACATCACGTACTGAAAAAGTAAATACTCTCTATGGTAGCAACCGCAACTTGAAGAATCTCTCCTCCAGAGAAGAGCCCAATCCATTTCTAAGAGGTGTCTATCTCATTCTCCACTCTACAGGGGACCACCTCCCTAATGCCCTCATGTCTCCTCTAGAGAAAATCCCAATCCATGTTTAAGAGGTATTGATCTCATTCCTCCACTAGAGGGGACCATCTCTAGTGCCCTCAACCATGTCTCTAGAGCCTCTCATGCCACATCATCTCTATCTTTGTGACTAAGCCAGTAGCTTTAGAAGACAAAGCACTACTAGACTATAGAAGTAACCTACAAAAAGAACCTCCCACAAGATAGGTGCATCCTTTTGACAATCTAGCAGTCAAGCCAAGGTAGAGATGAGGGTGGTCCAAAACTTCCTATAGCCATGAGGGGCATAAATGGCCAACAACCCAATTAATGCCTCATCTATTCTCATGGAAACCCATAAGGCCCTCCCTAAGACTAAAATAACCTAGTCCTAAACTACATGTAGCCATTGCTCACCCACGCAAAATCCAAGCTCCTACCTAAATCTCTATAGGAGCCACCATTGGAGCCTAGTAAGTGGGTCTCTACTCTGGCAACAACGTCCTACAATGCTAGGATACCCTCTCTTCCAAGAGTTGATGCTCATGTAGCATAAGAAAATCCACTAAACCTCCAAGCAGTGTCGTATGAATATCCACACACCCATGAAGCTCTAACCTTGGCAAAAAGATACCCACAAAACATAGTTACCTGGAACGGGGAACGGGAACGGGAGCGGGACCCCCTGTAACATGGGGAACGTCCAAGGTGGGGGAACGAGGACGGGGGGGAACGGCACATATCTTAAGTGCCCCAAATATGCCCTGCATGACCAAGTTGCCCCAAAGAATGTCCCTCTAATTGCCCCAATACCCCTCAATGCTCCAAATTGACCCAAATGTCCCAAAATTGACTCGATTACCCCCACAGCTCCAAATTGCTCATGAATTGCCCCAATTATTCTAGTTTCCCTTGAAATTAGACAATATAAATGGATGATTACCTTGGAATTGAGAATAGGCTGACATTTGATTGTGATTTGCAACAGTTCATAATGCATCAAATTTGAGCTTTGCATGGACTCCTAATTGGCTTGTGGGTTGTCTTGACACTTTGAATATTCAAAAGAGAGAGAGAGAGAGAGAGAGAGAGAGAGAGAATGGGGAACGTCCAAGGTGGGGGAACGAGGACGGGGGGGAACGGCACATATCTTAAGTGCCCCAAATATGCCCTGCATGACCAAGTTGCCCCAAAGAATGTCCCTCTAATTGCCCCAATACCCGTCAATGCTCCAAATTGACCCAAATGTCCCAAAATTGACTCGATTACCCCCACAGCTCCAAATTGCTCATGAATTGCCCCAATTATTCTAGTTTCCCTTGAAATTAGACAATATAAATGGATGATTACCTTGGAATTGAGAATAGGCTGACATTTGATTGTGATTTGCAAGAGTTCATAATGCATCAAATTTGAGCTTTGCATGGACTCCTAATTGGCTTGTGGGTTGTCTTGACACTTTGAATATTCAAAAGAGAGAGAGAGAGAGAGAGAGAGAGAGAGATTAGTGTATGCACGGGAATCGACGTGACGGGAGGATGCGTCGCCTGCAGCGTCGCCATCACCTAGTGCCCCGTCGTCAGCGCCTGCTCGTCGTCGCCTGATCGTCAGCGCCTGCTCGTTGTCGCTTGCAGCCGCCGTCTGACCGTCGCCCGCAGGCCCGTCGCCTGCCTCCGAAGCCCCGTCGGCTACGGCTGCCTCTGGCGCCATGTTGCCTATCTCTCACGCCCCGTCGGCTGCAGCTGCGTCCCCCACCCTGCTGCCAGTAGGCCCATCAACTGCGTCCCCCGCCCTGCTATCGCCCGCCTGAGCTGCGGGCTCTGCACCTGCGTTTCGCTCGTTCGCCCTGCGTGTTAGGGTTTCTGCTGGCGCGGCCCCTGCCCTGCGCCCTCGACTATCCCACTCTGCCGTCGGCTGCCAGCCCTGTGTTCCACCCTCAGACCCCTGCACTGTTAGGGTTGTGCCCTGCCACACGCGTTCTTGGGACAGGCCACGACTGAGGCTGACAGGTAAAGCTCAGGTTTCATCGGCTGTGCTTGTAGCATCCACCCTTGGACAGTGCCGCTGTACAGAAAAGAAAGAGAGAGAGAGAGAGAGAGAGAGAGAGAGAGAGCACGCGCGCGAGCGAGAAGACAGCAGTATGGCTGGCCTGGATATGGATTTTCTCGACCGGACAATGGCAGCCCTTGGCCCTGATTCCGATGCAGAGGAGCCAGAGGATATGGTGCCATGCACGGAGGAGCTGCCTCCGGGTTCTGAACTGCCGGGTTCTGAACTGCCGCCTGTTGGCAAACGCTCCAAGCATACTTCTGATGAGCCAATGGGTCCTCCGGAACGTTCCTATGCGCAAGTGGCCTCTGATCCTGTGGATTCGCAGGAAATTGACTGGGAGCATTTGCTAGACTTTGCCAATACTCTGCTTGGCGATTATGTCCAGCATAATAATGAATCTTTTTCTGAAGCGGGAACGGATGATGTGTTGGAAGCCACGGTGGACCCCAAATCAGTCTTGCGATCCTTCTCGGTATTTTATGATCGTGCAGTTATACTTTTCTTCACTGGCAGGATCCCAGTGCTGTCGCATATTCGCCAGTGGATGCACCATTTACTGCAAGGGGAGTGTGTTGAGGAGATCTTCCTGGGACCTCGCAGCTTTTATGAGGTGCTGTTCAAATCGGAAACGCATCGAGCTGAGCTCCTGTCCAAGTTGCCACTATTCTTTGATCGCCGCTTGGTCCATGTTGTACCATGGCGCCCCATGGCCGACTTCCAGCGTCTGCTTCAACGAGAATGCCCAGTGTGGGTGGAAGTGGAAAATTGTCCGGCGGTCTATTGGCCAATGTTGAAGGATGCGATGGCGGTTGTGGGAACAGTGCTGGTTCCCCCAAGCCTCAGGGCAATGAACCGCAACCGTTTATGCATGTTATGGGAGACGGCCAGGAAAAGGCCCGCGTGGCTTCGCCTCAATTGTTCAGGCATGCATTCTCTGCATTTTCGCTTGAAATGGGGCAACTTTGCGGGACACTGCTTTTCATGTGGTAAATTGGGGCATTTCATGGCTGAATGCCCTGAAAGGCAACCGTCTTCGGAGGATGCCCAGGTTGTGCTGCCCAAGGATGACATGGTGCTTGATGCCTTGCCCCAGGATGTCCTTCAGTCACCTCATGTCATGGATAAAGGCAAACAACAGGTCCTGGGTTTGGATTCCCGTCGCACTGACTGGATTGAGGCACGTCCCAAAAAAGGTAAAAAGTTGGATGCAGGCCTGGCGGATCCTGGGCCTACTGCTTCCCAGGATTCCGTGCGCACATATACGCGCAGAAAAGAAATGGTCACTTCACAGCAGGCTGCGCGTACTATGGCCCCGTCTGCCCCCCGTAATCAGTCTCCAAGGAAAGTCTATACCGACGGCCCCAAAGGCCCTCCTGCTAAGCTCGCGTTTGATACCAAAGGTAATGTCATTACACCCTGGGATCGGCGTTATCCCCGCCCCACTCCCAAGGCAGTGGATTTCCCTTCTACCTCTAAAGCAGGTCGCCAAAATTCGTTTGCAGTATTGGCTGATTTTCTGGATGAGGGCGTCCTGGATGCTCTCGCAAAAAAGGTGAAATCGAGGCAACAGGCGCCTCGTTCCTGACTTCCTTTTTTGAAGATATATGAAGATAGCCACGTGGCATGTGCGAGGCATTTGCTCTCGCCATAAGCAACATGCCATGTGGACCGTCTTGCATGAGAACCAGTGGGATGTATTGTGTGCAGTTGAGCACAAAAGTCACGGTGAAGCAGGAAAAGTTGTGGATTGTCATGGAATTCGTCTGTTTTATGCAAGCACCCATGCTACGCACTATTCGGGCGTGCTGATGATTGTCCATGAGAAATATCAGCCTGTCCTTATTAAAAATGATGTGCAGGGCCGCTTTCTGGTTATCGAAGTCTTATTTGAAGGAGAGATTTTATGGTTATTGGGCCTCTATGCTACGAATGATCCCGCATCCCGACGGGATCTTTGGTCCACTTTGCAGGCCTCCATGTCACTTGGCCGAAGGGGGTTTTTGATGGGAGATTTCAATATGTATGTTCACTCTTCTCAGTCCACTTCAGGGCATTCGGTAATGGATGCGCCAGAAAGCCGGGTGTGGAATTCCTTTGCTTTGCACGTACTTAAGCAGGATCTTTGGTCGTGGCTTCACCCTTCTTTTTCAGGGTTTACTTTTCATTCCGCACAATATGCAACTACTTGGTCGCGGCTGGACAGAATGTATATCATGCAGGGGGACGATTTTCTTCCTGAGATGCTGGAAATGAAGGTCTTGAAGCAGTATGCGTTGTCGGATCATTTCCCCCTCCAGCTGGAGATGCGGGCACAATCTATTGCACCTTTTATGCAGTTGCTGGATAGGCTCCCTTTACGTTTCAACTCCTCTTATTTGAAGCATTCAATTTTTCAAGGCTATATGCAGCAATTGATTGAGAGATTCTTATTGGACTTCGCCTCTGAGGGCTTGCCTTCATTTGCACGGTTGCTCTCTAATGTACAGCGGGTTGCTCGGCAGTATGGGATCCATCATGCCTCGCTTTGTCGCCGTCGTCGATCTGCAGCAGAGAAGTTACTGGCTTTGGTCCGTTCCTTGCTCCTGGATTCCCCGGATGATGATTTTCTGCTGTCATTGGAGAGGCGTTTGGCCCATCTTCTTCAAGTATTTCAGTTGAAATCCTATCAGCAGGCCAAGCTGCATAACTTGACTGACACATTGCAAGATAGTGCCTGCCAGTCTCATAAGTTCTTTCCTGCCTTGCATGCGTCTCCGGCTCGCGACAATATGACCAGACTCCAGGATTCGGAGGGTCGCATGGTCACTGATCCGCAGACCATTGTCAATATGTGCAGAAATTATTTTATGGAACTTCTTGGTTCTTCTCCCTTGCCTTCTAGCCAGGTTACGCATGCCCGCTCGGTCTTCTATCATCTGGTCCGCCAGCAGGTTCCATTGGATATGCAAGCCACTTTGGAGGCGGATATTTGCGAGGAGGAGGTTATGGATGTTTTGTTGCACCTGCCGACGGATAAAAGTCCTGGTTGGGATGGTCTCACTAATGAATTCTTTCAGAGCTCGGCCACGCAGTTGGTGAAGCCATTGGTGGTCATGTTTCAGCAGGTTTGGGAAACAGGGGTCATGCCCTCCTCATGGAAAGAAGGCCTTATCAAATTGATTCCAAAGGTCCCTTCGCCGTCAAAGCTGCAACACTGGAGACCAATCTCTTTGATGGGCTCCATGTATAAAATCTACTCCAAAGTGCTGGCGAATCGACTTCACAAGCACCTTCCCGCTATTGTGCATCCTCTCCAATATGGTTTCATTAAGGGCCGCAACATTCTGCATAATATCTTAAATGTGCAAATGGCTATTGACTATGCGCGACACTCCGGTCAGGAAGTGGTATTGATTCAATTGGACTTGGAAAAGGCGTTTGATTATGTGGACTGGTCTTTCATTGCAGATCTCATGTCTGCTATGGGCTTTGGTACCCGGATGTCCCGCTTGATCTACACCATTAGTGCTGCGGCTTCCTCCAGAGTTATGCTCAATGGTGGGGTTACAGAGCCATTTGTCCTTGCACGCTCAGTCAGACAGGGTTGTCCTTTGAGTCCTCTCTTCTTTGCCCTGGCGACTCACCCGGTCCTTTCAATGTTATCCTCCATGGCAGATTCTGCTCAGCTGGCAGGGTTGTCTCTTCCTTTGAGCCACCACTTCATTAGCCAATCTTTGGCTGATGACACCTTTATGATTTTGCAGGCGGACAGGGACAACATTCGCAAGGCATTAGATGTTTGGACGCTTTTTGGTCAGGCCTCTGGGCTTCGCATCAATGCCTTTAAGTCAGCCATTCTCAGTTGCACGGAGCCTGATTTACAGTCATTAGGCTGGCAAGGCCAGGTGGTTTCCCGTGGCTCTATTGTCAAGCATCTTGGATACCCATTGGGGGTGGATGTGCGGCCAAAGGACCTGCTGGAGTGGATTTCACAAAAACTGGCGGCGAAGTTTATGTATTGGAAGTCGCAAGCGTGGCCCTTCCATGTCCGCCTCAAAGTGGCTCAGTCAATTATGCTCCCAATGCTGACGTATTTCCTGCCATTGTTGCCATGGACGCCTACTACTTTGAAGGCTCTCACTCATCCCATCCGTTTCATGCTATGGAAGAAGGATTCACTGCAGGCAGGCATTTCATGGATTTCATGGTCACATACATGTACCCCTAAGCGCATGGGTGGTGGAGCTATTTTGGATGCAGAAACTCATATGCTAGCTCTCCGTTGGTCCCTTTTTCGTGCCATGTGTGTGGATCATCACCCGTGGACCATCATAGCCCGTTATTTTCTTGAGGACAGCGGGCTCCGCCATGGTAACACCCGGCTTCGGGCCTCCTGGTGGGTGGCATGTCCTTAATGCTGACTCCCGTTTTTCCAGTCCCTCTTCCGCTTTGTTACTGCACTTGGTCGGCTCTTGGAAAGTGGTGCTCCAAAAGGCCCGTTGGCACCCGGTAGGGGACCGCTTGCAGACTAACTCCTTTCAGCTGGAATTGTTGGCAGTATCGAGACTGCTTTCATGGGAAGATAAACATCATCTCAGACTGAGATTTAACCGCATGGCCCGTTTAGGTGTGACGTCGGTTGCGGATGCTACCCTTGCCACTCGCAATGTCCTCGTATCGTTTCGAACTGCTAGGCGACTTTTCAAGATCCCGCGCGGATACCGTGATTTATGGGGAAAGCTTTCGTCGGAGCTTCAAGGTAGACAACCCTTTCCTGCCCTGGCTGTGGATCGCCCTTGGCAGGACTGGGACCTTGCGGGCCGGTTGAGTCTGGAAAAGGCCTCTACTAATCAAGTGTATCATCTTCTCATTCAGGATCACCAATGGCTGGGTGACAAAGCTAATACTGTTTGGGGACTGCGGAAATCGCTGACATGGTGGCAGACAACGCTGATGGCGGGCTGGCTGAATAAGGCACCTTTCAAATGCAAGGTCTTTCTTTGGTGGGTAATGATTGGTGGTCTTCCTCTTGCCTCGGCCCTTGCCAAGCGTCGCATCTCGAATGGCAATTGTTTCTTCTGTACCACAACGGCGGAATCGGCCCGACATCGTTTTCTTTCTTGTCCGCTCGCCAAGAATATCTGGTCACTCTTGTCGCACATTTGGCGCACTGTGGTGGGGTCCTCACTAACTCCTTTCGACTGGGTTTTTGTGCGCCCAAAGTATCCCACACCGCCACAGTTGCATATGAAGATCTTATTTCACTTTTTCAGATACTGGGGATGCTGGCACATTTGGACCACGCACAATGCTTTTCTCTTTGATTCGGCCTCTAATGTACCGCGCCATATTGCCAGGCTTAAAGGCCTCTTGCATTGGCAGCTAGATCTCATCCGACACTCCGACTTGCTCCCTCGGGAGGATTTGCTTCCTTGGCATATGGCAATTGCCTCTGGTTCGTTGCCATGATTGGTGTAACTTTTTTAGTGCATTACTACGGGGATTTCCCACACGTTGGCCTAGGACCCTCGTACCTCTTGTAATCAGAAAGAGAGAGAGAGAGAGAGCGAGAGAACTTCTTCACCTGATGGCTTAGTGTCATCAACTATCTTGTAATCAAGTAATCTTGTATTTTTTTCGTAATTAATACAATTACCTTTTATGAAAAAAAAAGATTAGTGTATGCACATTAGGCAATGGAGATAGATGAACATGTAGTAGGAGTGTGATATAAGCAAAAAGAAAAAACGTGGAAAAATGTAAATTTTTTGTCAACAGGCCTGGAATGGCCGTTCCAAACAGGGAACGGCAGGGGGAACAGCATGGAACGGTAGGGAATGGCCCAAAGAACGGCATGGAACGTTCCCTGGCCGTTTCACCTCCTCCAAGGATCTGGAACGCGTTAAACCGTTCCTATAGGCCGGAACGGCCATTCCCTGTTTCTATCCCACAAAATCCTCAAATGTTCCATGAGAGGATTTGTACGAAAAATTCCTAAGTCAAATCCACATGGCTCTACACCTCACACCTATCTCTTTTGTCCTTTGCTTGGATTCATCACCATTGATGGCCCAATGGGTGTGGGCACCACCGTTTCTGCCTCCATTGGCTCAAGTATAACAACTACAATTGCGCATCTATAAGTAGTAGGCCTTGGGCTTGTAGCAACCCTCCACTAATTCTCTGGCTTCGCTGCTCCTATCTTCATTTCTCTCGTTGTCTCCTCCTACATCTAGAGGCTCCCGTACTATGTTGCTCTCTCTCCTTTCCTGTTTGGAGGGACAACAGACTCAATCTCTAGTACGGTGGGCGTAAAGCAAGGCTGTCCCCTCTCTCCTTTGCTATTTGGACTATACATTGACGAGATCTCCGATTATATGCAGAGATGGAATAGTACGAGAGCCAACTTGGCTGGGGTACTCATACCAATTTTGTTATATGCTGATGATATGGTGCTTATCTCCAATTCACTAGAGGGACTACAACGGCATCAAGATGCATTGCATGTGTTCTGTGAAGAGAAAGGTCTCAAGGTTAATCTCAAAAAGACTAAAATCATGGTCTTTAACACCTCGGCAGCTTGGGTGACACGCTTAGAGCATTACTTTATGTATGACGGCCAGCCTGTGGAAATGGTTAGACAATATGTATTACCTCGGGGTCACTTTCAAGGGGCCACAGTTTTCATGGAAGGAGACTTCAGAGGCTAGGCTTGCACGGGCATATGCAGCTTTGGGTACTCTAGAGCGGCACTGTGCACACATACAATTTCAAGAGCCTCGTACCAAACTTTGGCATCATCCATCCCTCCAGAGAGCAATTACAGACTACTTCAGCGTAGCTAAACCCCCAACCATGACCACCCTAGACACTACATCTCCTACTGATAGGCGTTGCTGAGATACAACATCAGGAGGCATCACAGTTGACAGAGCTACAACACTACGCAAAGCACGACACCCTAGAGTACCTACACGGCAACATAGGGGAGCCCATATGCACCACATTCACATCATGGTTGCTCGGTACACAAGCAAATTGGCGTAAGGACTCAGTTGGAGGTAGCTTGCAGAGTCTTGGTGGATTCCATAGACTGAGGGAGAGATACCCTACACTCTTGATCTTTTTAAACTTAGGTCTTTTTCCAACTTTTTCAGTTTTTTCAGTTTCCATACATCTCATTCCAATATACCATGTAAACTTACACACAAATTTTCTCTCTTCTTATCTGATGAGAGATGATGATACCAGTTGTATTGGTTATGGTCTCATAGGCCACTCTGGCCTTTTAGAGACGTTAATAGATCTTTCTTTCTCACTCCTATGAGGCAAGGGTTCTCTCAATCAACTTGAAAGGAGGTTGGGCATGTCAACCACCCATAACCTCTAATTACAGCTCTAGTTGGTGGTCATAGACCTACGGATCCATCTCCAATGGATGTCACACTCTAACTGCATCCATTGCTTTGCCTTTGAGCATTTTGTATACTCTTTCCACCATTTACAACATTGATTCGTTCACTTCAGAGTTCTCTTTCTTCTCTGTTTGTGTTTGTGTTTTTGTGTCATTGTCTAAGTTACTGTGCTTTAGTTGTATTCATACAATCTATGTTTTCTCTATAGTACAAACCCTAGCATATCTTCACACTCATCTCCCCTTTTCTCTCCACTAGCCCATGTGCCTCCCCTAGCACAATCTCTCTTGCCATTTTCCCCCACTTGCATTGCCCGCTATCTCCCCCTTCTACTTCCACCTCCTATCTTAGCTGCATGCTTGCTTGCCTTGCTATGTTATGCCTTGTCTGTCATGTCTAACTTTCCTGCCAGCTGCCCACTAGCCTCTTGTCCTCTGCCGCTAATGGACTCACCATTCCTCCCACATTGGCAGCACTCTTTTAGCAGTGATCTCTACCCTCTCCTCCTGAATTCTCCCTTCCCCGCAAGTGATGACAGAAAACCAGCAAGGCATAGAGACTTTAGAAACATAGTACCTGAACAACGGCAAGATGAAGGAGAAAACTTGATTCAAAGGATAGTAGCAAGATCCTCTCCTTTTTTTAGGGACTTCAGTGCACCCTCCACATCTTCCACGGTCAGTACCTCCCGTAGATTAGGTTCAATCCTAACAGAGTTTGACATCAAAGACAAAGTAATTTCCTTAGAAGCGTCATCTCTTGCATGCCAACTGGTGAGTGACAAACGACTAGTGCACTCATTTAAGGAAATGATACTCGTAGCTCCCACAAGCATCCCTATTGAAGGTTATAAAAGTAACCCTACTAGGGAAGGGGTGTTGTAGTGTACGATTTAGCACACTAGAGTTGTTGAATATGGAAGAGCAGTGTGCAAATAACCAAAATGCAGCAATCTAGAGGCTGAAATCTGGTAAAAGCAGCAGTGTACCACACATCTAAAGTTGAAAACTGATCATTGGAGCTGAGAACATCAGGGCAACATCTGTCGTGGAGCGTGTTGAAGAAAGGCGGCCTGCACAGCAAAATGCAGGCTGTGAACTACCAATCTATACAGGGCTGATGCAAATCCCGGCTGTTTGGTGCAGCAAGAAAATGGGCACCAGGTGCTGGAACAAACATAGCTGCAATCGATAATGGCTGGAGAGCAGATGGTGATGACGTGGCAGCAATCGTGTGAGGCTGGACAGCCATTGGAGGCAAGCTGCAGGCTGGAAACAAGGGGCCAACAGCAGTAGAGAGGTTGTGGACTGTTGTAACCTGCAAAACAAGGATAAGGCTGAATGGTGGGCAATGTGTCTATTTATAGAGTGCAGAAGGATCCTCCTAAATTAGGGTTTTGCTTATGGGACACAAAAACTCTCTAGGCACACATTACTTTTTAATGAAAGTTTGATAATATCTGAGTTTTGGGGCTGTTTAAAGGAGCTAATCAGTTTGTAATGCATTTTTAGCTCAACAAGGAGGTGCAATAGCTTGGAGAAGAGCTCAGCCACTAGCAATGGCAGGTGGTCATTGATGGATATTGATCTATTCCACCTAATACTGACTCCTTGGAGACTTAGATGTCCACCCTTTGATTCCCTCGGGCCTAGATCATTGATTCTTCACCACTTAATATATCAGTTCTCAGTTTGACAGTATAATTTGGGCATATCCTACAACAGACTTCTTCAAGATGTAGACTAGCCAGTACTTAATCATCATCTAGAAGGATTTAAATGACCAAGTAACATCATGATGGTTGGACTCCCAAAGTGATTATTCCACTTAACAAGACCATTCTTGAAGGGATCCTATGTAGCTCTATGCAATGAGAACCTTCGGTATGAAGCAAACAGTGACAAATGACATCAACAGTACAAGAATTGAAGCTTCACATAGGAGGTAGCCAAAATGCATGCAATGTTACTTTCTAAAGCTCAATGCTTGAAAGCAAACAAACCCATTAAAGGACTTAGCAACCAGAATATCTAGAGCAATCTCAGAATCAGGTTCACAGCTTACATTTGCATATCAACCATGGTTCTCTTCTTATTCTTCTCTAGCCTGAATGATCACTTCAGAGTTGCAGAGAGCGTACCTTAAGAAGTTGAGGGATATCTTTCACATGTTTCAATGACTGGTAAAATGCAGTGACCATCTCATCTAGATTCCAAAATACTGATATCTTAAGAGGGGTTATGGAATGAGTAACTGTTAGTAGCTGCCACTCTATATGTGTTCAAAATAATGAACAAATTTAATCTATGCACTGACAAGCTCTGAAAAAGCATGTGACTGCAGAGGATACAAAGTTAAGACGATCATTGATCATATCCACATCAACAATCGGCCTCAAAAACCAAGTCCTGTTGCCAGTGCACATATTCAATAGCCAGAATTGTAAAAAAACAGGGAGCCCAACCAAAAACTTACAGAAACAGACTTAAAAGGATGCTTGAATATGATAGAAGACCTCAGAAGACGGCGCCCCACCAAAGTGACACACTGAAATGTAAAAGACTTAAGGATCTCAGATGATGAAACTTTGTAGATTTCAATCTATGACAAAGTGGTGATAATATAAGACTATATAAATGTCCAGCGCCGTTTGCACCTTGTCTGCAAAAACACCAAACAAGGAAACCCTGCCAGGCAATATCACGTAGCAAAATAGCTTAGCATAAATCTAGTTTAGAATACAGTGCTTAACCCAAATGGCAAGTAGCATTTTATTAAAATTACCCTTCCTTGGTTTTTCCAATACCCATGTAGCTTGGATGCTTATCAGATTGGAATATCTGAAGCCCAGCATAAGTTGTGGCATCGATATTCAAGAATTTATCCCTGTACTGGTTAAGGGTAAAACTGCCAATCTTATGCTACCCAACAACTGACAGTCAGTTAAGCGAACTAAATAAGACACGAGAGAAAAAAATCATGTCTACAAAAACAACGGATACAAAGTAAGCTCAGATATGCTCTGGATTTGCAGCATGTTTGTGTCATAATCATTTTGTTTGACAAGATCAATAAGCATCTCATCTTGCAGAATTTCAAGCAGACCTCCAGCAGCACGAACTTCCATTTCACTATCAAGATTCATCATAGACCTTAGCTGTACACAATAACACTATAAAATGAGTAAATGCCCTCTTTTATGCATGCCAGCTCTTTATTGGAATCTTACTTTCACACCAACAGTTCAGGAGACTTCTTCATGTATCTAAGAATCACGTTATTTGTGTAACTCAAAACTTGGCCACATGTAAACAGTTCAGGAGACTTCTTAATGTATCTACGAATCACGTTGTTTGTGTAAGTCAAAACTTGGCCACATGTAAACAGGTTTAACCATTGATGAGAAAAACATGTTTGCTATCCGATAATATCATTCCAAGAAAGAGAATCCAACTAACAAATACCTGAGAAAAATCTTTCCCAAGAAAAGTTTAAAAACTGACCCCAGCACAGGACTTCGATTATACCACAAAATAGAAAAATACGTTTAATACAAGGGCTGAGTGAAAAGCCAATCAGGTAGGTGGTCTATTTATGCCAAGCTGTATGTGCCTCTAAGTGAAAGAATGTGGTGGAGTCCCAAAGTGTAAACTGTCTCTCCTCATGTTCTCGAGTTGGCCTATAGTGTCTCCAATCTCCCACCAAGTGTGTAACAATCCTTGTCCAGTCCTTGGAGAGAGTGTCTGAAGTCAGTATGTCCTGCAGGCTTATAGCAAGACTATATTTGCAGTCTAGTTGAACCAAGCAATAATGCTAGCAATCAACTCCTGCCTGTGGCAATTTCTCTCAGTTTACTGTATCTGAGAAAAGTATGGCATGGGGATCAATGCTTGCACAGTGACCATTGAGAAAGAAAGAAAGAAAGAAAGAAGAAAGAAAGATCTATTAACGCTCTAAAAGGCCAAAGTGGCCTATGAGACCATAACCAATACAACTGGTATCATCATCTCTCATTAGACAAGAAGAAATATAATTTATATGTAAGTTTACATGGTATATTGGAATGAGAAGTATGGAAACTAAAAAATTTGGAAAAAATTGAGACAGAGGAACACTACATTTGTAGATGCACTGTATACTATGATATCCGAGGCCGCTACCATTGCCTCTTTAAGGAGGGCTTTGGACCATTGAGAAGGGTGATGGACTATGAGGACCAAAGATGTTTGGGCCTTTTCACATTAGAATTGCTCATAGCAGTCTTGAATGTATCCCAACTCTCTGGTAGAGTGCAAAGCAAGAAAGTAGCCTTAAATTCCTCATCAATCATGAACTTCAAGGCAACTAACTGGCTGAAAATGGAGTTAAACTCACTCAAGTGAGTAGACATTGCTGTACCCTCTTTCATATGCAAATCCATAAGCTTTTTCAGCCAATACACTTTGCTTGCAGCACTCTTCTGTGCATACAGTTCTTCCAGTCTAGTCCATATAGCATATGCAGAATCCAAACCTTCAATGTTGAACAGCAAGGCATCAGAAATCGATAGCTCTATGGTTGAGCATGCAAGCTCATTTAACTCATCCCAATCATCATGTTCCATATCTGCGAGCTTTGCCCCTTGTGTCTTGATCGGCTTTGCCTGCTTCTTTTGTAACAGGATATTTGGAGTTCCAACAATGCAGAGTAGCATTGTTACAGGATTGGAGGCAACCCCAATCACATCCACCCCTCTAGAGAGCAGTTATAGAATTTTTCAATATAGCTCGCATATGAGCATTCTTAGGTTGCCGAGAAAGTACCCTAGAAAGAAAGAAAGAAAGAAAGATCTATTAAGGTCTCTAGAAGGCCAAAATGGCCTATGATACCATAACTAATACGATTGGCATCATCATCTCTCATCAGAGAGGAAAACAAAATTATGTCCAAGTCTACATGATAAATTGAAATGAAAAATGAATAATATGAAAAACTGAATAGCGTATAGAATATCTCCCTCTCAGCGTATGGAATCCACCAAGACTTTGCAAGCTACCCTCGCCTAACTTGACATGGTAATCTTCGTTTGTAACGAGCAATCATAATGCGAATGTGTTTCATATGAGCTAGCCTATGTTGCCGAGCAAGAACCCCAAGGCGTCATGCTTTGCATGATGCTGTAGCACTCTCTTTTCAGTTTCTCAGTTTTCCATATTGTTCATTTTCCATTTCAATTTATCATTAGACCTAGACATAATTTTGTTTTCTTCTCTTATGAGATATGATGATGTCAATTGTATTAGTTATGGTCTCGTAGGCCATTCTAGCCTTCTAGAGACGTTAATAGATCTCTCTCTCTCTCTAAGCCTACCCCCCTTTGAGTCTACATGGGCTGCAGATTGACAGACTACCCCCCTTTGACTATAGCCTGGATTGCCCTACACTTGACCTAAGCCGATCAGAGCTAAACCATGTGATCAGAGCAGACATACTGAAATTAGATACAGAGAAGACCTGGATCCAACCCCCCTCTCCCCATGGCACGAGGATGGCACACTACCAGACCCACTTCCTTCAGGTATCTGAGGATGGTTTCATCACCCGACCCAATTACATGGACACACAGCTGCCTCATGGACTACGCACAGTTATTGGTCAGATCCGCACCTCATCCCACAACCTGAGGATTGAGACAGGCAGATGGGAGGGTATACAGACAGAGGAACGCATATGCCCACTATGCAACAGAGAGCCAGAGACAGAGGAACACTACATCTGCCGATGCACTGCATATTATGATATACCAGGTAGATACCACTATCTATTTCGAGAGGGTTTTGGACCCCTGAGACGGATCATGCAGTTTGAGGATCAGAGATGCTTGGGATTCTTCCTCTTGGAGCTCTAGAGGCGTAGAGCAACAATTCTACGGAGTAGGAGGCCCCCACAGCTCGGCTCACATAGACAGAGAGCAATCACTGACTTTTCAACTGATACATGACAGAGTATGGCAGATACCACTACTACTGCCACACAGTCTATAGGAGTATGTCATCATTGGACCTCATCTTCTGAAGGTGTTTCTTTGGATAGAGCAGTGGCACTTAGCCGGGCGGTCTAGGCGCCCACGTCCACCCGGACGAAGGCCTAGACATCCACACCACAGACAAATTAAAGCCATCATTGAGTGCCACAGGAGACAGATGCCGAGACGCCTCAGCCATGTAGAGATACACCTCCTTAGAGAACAAACATCTCATTGATGGAGAGTTTTCCTTTTTCTGCTTTCACTTTTAGATCATTGACATGTTTCCCTTTTATAGGACACTATTTCATTTTTTCAGTCTTAATAGGCATGTTTTTCATCTTTTCTCGTTTCAGATGAGAAACACACTATCATTGTGTGCATTGCTTTGGTCTCATAGGCCACACTAGCCTTTTAGAGACGTTAATATATACTCTCTCTCTCTCTCTCTCTCTCTCTCTCTCTCTCTCTCTCTTTGTGAATGAGTATTAATATAAAGTCCTGATGCGATAGCAAAAATATTCCATGCAACCATTCCTTGATTGACATTCGAGCGATCAGCCTTAAGAAACATGAAGGAATCATCTACCAAAGATTGCCCCAAAAGTTGGGCCCCACTAGGAAGAGTCAGACCAACAATCTCCCCTTGCTCGGCCAACTTGTCCAACAATGAAAGCATCGGGTGAGTGACTAAAGCGAACAGCAAAGGGCTGAGAGGGCAGCCTTGTCGAAGAGACCGGGACAAGCCAATTTCATCCGTGATCCCTCCAATAAGTGCGATGCGGGCAACAACACCCTAACTAATAGTATCCACAAGAGAGATTATACGAGGCCCAAATCCCATGGTGGTCATTAGCTGCCACAAAAAAGACCACCTAACATGATCAAATGCCTTTTCAATATCAATCTGAAGCATAACTAGCTGTGCTAGGCTGAAGCTTTAGCATAGTCGATTCCCAGTTGAACATTCAAAATATTGTGCATTATATTCCAGCCCTTAATGAAACCGTATTGGCGTGGATGAACTAACGGCGGAAATACTTTTTGCAACTTGTTGGCAATGATTTTAGAAAATATTTTATATACAAAACCCATAACGAAGATGGGTCTCCATTGTTTCAAGGAAGATGGAGAGGGAACCTTGGGCAATAATTGAATGACAGCAATCTTCCAGTCTGTAGGCATCTCACAAGAATTCCACACTTGCTGACACAGACGTGAGAATGTGTCCTTAAGTTGCTCCACATGGACCGAAAACAACTCATTAGGAAGCCCATCCTAGCCAGGGCTTTTCCTTCGAGGCAAATGAGACAACAACTCTTCCACTTCCTCCTCCAAAATATTGCCCTCCATCAAATCAACCCATTTTGGCTTAACATGGTTAACAACCAAATTGCAAATATATCTGCGAGCAGAAAGAACCGCGTCTAAAAGAGTTTCCTAAGGGCCCAACAGTGATTTATAAAAGTCCACACACATCTGAATAATGAAAGTAGGTTTAGTCACCATAACACCTTGCTCATCCATCAAGCGCACAATATTTTCATGAGTATATTTCTAATGCAATCGAGCAAAAATTTTATGGGATTGACAGTTATTGTCATGTAAAGCTTCTGCTCTGGCCAACAATTTGTATTTAGCATATTCCACTTCCTGTAAAGATTGTACTCTACCTTTCAACCATTCAATGCATGTAAGCAATGATGACCAACTGACACAAAGACAACAAGTGGATCAACAATGTTTGTGCATGCTTCAATTCAGTGCGTAAAGAGGAAACATGTTGAATACCATACTATTGGGATAACGATCGAGCATTATCCGTAAATGCAGCCCAAACTTGCATCCCTTCAATGAGGACCCTAGAGCTAAAAGAAGTAATCAATTGCTGAATATATTCCAAAAACTTATTTTGCAGCAAAAATGACTGATTGAAATGAAGAGGCAAGTGGGCAAGGAGGGCATTAAAGGCATGGACCGATCTGTGATTCAACTCCAAGACCAAAGGATAGTGATCTGACAAACCATGGTGTCTCTCCACCCACATATCAATAACTTCAAGAAGAAAAGTATCACTCTGGCAAATATAGATCTGATCCAGTCGGGCCCAAGTATTTGGATGCTGAAGAGAGCGATAAGTATGTCCGGGCTTAGTAGGATGCAACCAAGACCACATGTCATGTTTCAAGGATACAGCTACCAAAGCATCCCAAGCCTGTCATTCAAGGCCATCCATGACCGAATGTTGTGAAGTCACTTGATCCATAGATACACATGCATTGAAGTTACCCATAACAAAGCTTGGATGAGCCATGGCTCCAATCAATGCAAATCATCCCAGAGAGTTGACGACTTTCTCGAGCAGTAGAAGGAGCATACACCCCCACCAGCCACAAAACCTCTCCCTCATATAGGATTTCCAGAATCATAAATCTACCGCGATGGTCCAGAGAAACCAAAGACGGTTGCACGGATGATTTGACAGCCAACATAACTCCAGATTTATGTGGAACATGTCCACTAAAAAAGACCGAATATTCCTTGTAAACATAGGTAGATCTTGCCAAAGCATGTTGCTTATGCTCCACAGCACAAAAGACGTCCCAATTTCCAGTTAACACAACTTTGCACATCCGATGCTCCTTACTACCCGACGAAACACCTTTCACATTCCATAAAGCAAATTTCATGATAACACAAAGATAGAAAACTACTAAACCACCCTTTTCCATTTCTCTATCACATCAACAGCTTTAGCTGCCTGAAACTTCTCCATTTCACTTCGGATCACGTCTACCAAATCTGCTCTTTGCAAATTAGCAATGGAATCACGTGAAGGAAACTATTGTTGCCGAGAGTGGTAAACATCACAAGGAGGCACAAGTCTCCCTTGTGGATCAAAGCGCAAAGCAGAATCAGAAGCCCTTTTATCCTCCACGGCAACTGCACGAGAACGTGAGGGTTTAGGTTTCATGTAGAAACTCCTACCTCTACATTGAAAAGTCTGGCTGATGGGCAATGGAGGTGGGTGGGCGGGAGACAAACGAGGCTCCTATCTAGCATTGCGTCGAACCACAGTAACCCAAGAGTTATCTTGCAAAGACAAATTCTGACCAACTGAAAGCGATGCATGCTCTATACCAGTTTGAGCCACATTCTTCTTACCATCATCATGTCCATGTTGGGGGAGCGGCTCATGATCCGCTTCTGGCTGATGGACCACTTGTTGAGGATGATGCTCATGCATATCTGTGCCAGGAACCATTGTGCTTGTCTCGTTTGTTAAGTCGTTCACTCACTCACTCACTCACTCACTCTCTCTCTCTCTCTCTCTCTCTCTCTCTCTCTCTCTCTCTCTCCCCTGAGGATTGAGACAAGCAAATAGGAAGGTATACAGACAGAAGAACGCATATGCCCACTATGCGACAGAGAGCTAGAGACAGAGGAACACTACATCTGCCGATGCACTGTATATTATGATATACGAGGTAGATACCACTGTCTGTTTCGAGAGGGTTTTGGACGGATCATGCAGTTTGAGGATCAGAGATGCTTGGGATTCTTCCTCTTGGAGCTCCAAAGGCGCAGAGCAACAATTCTACGGAGTAGGAGGCCCCCACAGCTCGGCTCACATAGACAGAGAGCAGTCACTGACTTTTTCACTGATACACGACAGAGTATGGCAGATACCACTACTACTGCCACACAGCCTATAGGAGTACATCATCATTGGACCTCATCTTCTGTAGGTGTCCCTTTGAATAGAGCAGTGGCACTTAGCCCGTCTAGGCGCCCACGTCCACCCAGACGAAGGCCTAGACATCCACAACACAGACAAATTAAAGCCATCATTGAGCGCCACAGGAGACAGATGCCGAGACGCCTCAGCCATACAGAGATACACCTCCTTAGAGAACAAACATATCATTGATGGAGAGTTTTCCTTTCTCTACTCTCACTTTCAGATCACTGACATGTTTCCCTTTTATAGGACACTATTTCATTTTTTTTCAGTCTTATAGGCATGTTTTTCATCTTTTTCTCGTTCCAGATGAGAAACACACCATCATTGTACGTATTTCTTTGGTCTCATAGGCCACATTGGCCTTTTAGAGACGTTAATATACTCTCTCTCTCTCTCTCTCTCTCTCTCTCTCTCTCTCTCTCTCTCTCTCTCTCTCTCTCCGTAAAAGGTAATTGTATTAATTACGAAAAAAAGTGCAAGTTTACTTGATTACAAGATACACGATGACACTAAACCACCATGTGTAAAGGCTACATTGCTAAACTACAAAAGTGTTACAAAAGTCATGGCAAAGACACAGAGGAAATTGCCATATGCCAGGGAAGTAAGTCCTCCCGAGGGAGTAAGCCCGAGTGTCGAATGAGATCTATCTGCCAATGCAAGAGACCTTTAAGCCTCACAATATGTGCCGGGACATTAGAGGCCGAATCAAAAAGAAAGGCATTCCGAGTGGTCCAATTGTGCCAGCATCCCCAGTATCTAAGAAAGTGAAACAAGATCTTTATATGCGGCTGTGCCGGTGTGGAGTATTTTGGTCATACAAAAACCCAATCAAAAGGGCTTAGCGAGAAGCCAACCACTGCGCGCCAAACCGCTAACAAGAGAGACCAGATATTCTGAGCGAGAGGGCACGAAATAAATCGATGACGGGCCGATTCCACAATAGTGGTGCAAAAGAAACAATGGCCGTTAAAGATTTGACGCTTGGAAAGGGCCGAGACAAGCAGAAGACCACCAATCATCACCCTCCAAAGAAAGACCTTGCATTTGAAAGGTGTCTTGTTCAACCAGCCCTCCATCACAGTTGTCTTCCACCATGACTGAGATTTCCGCAATCCCCATACAGTATTAGCTTTAATAACCAGCCATTGATGATCTTTAATCAGAAGATGATACACCTGGTTAGCTGAGGCCTTTCCCAAATTCAACCGACCCGCAAGGTCCCAGTCTTGCCAAGGACAATCCAAAGCAAGGGCAGGAAAGGGTTGCCTACTCTGGAGCACTGACAAAAGCTGTTCCCATAAATCACGGTATCCACAAGGGATTCTAAAAAGCCTCCTGGCTATTCGAAAGGATATGAAGACGTTGCGACTGGCAAGGGTGGCATCTGCAACTGAAGTCAAGCCCAAACGTGCCATCCGGTTAAATTTTGGTCTGAGCTCATGTTTGCCTTACCAAGAAAGTAATCGCGAAACTGCCAACAATTCCAATTGAAAAGAGTTAGTATGTAACCAGTCCTCCACTGGATGCCAACGCGCCTTCTGGAGAACCAATTTCCAGGAGCAAACCAAATGAACAAGCAGGGATGAGGAAGGGCTAGAAAACCGGGAGTCTGCATTAAGAACATGCCACCAGGAGCTCCAAATTTGTGTATTACCATGTAGAAGCCCGTGATCCTCAAGAAAATAACGGGCTAAAAGGACCCACGGGTGCTGATCCACGCATATGGCACGAAAAGAGGCCAACGAAGTGCCAGCATATGAGTTTCAGCATCCAAAATAGCCCCACCACCCATGCGTTTGGGGGTACATGTATGCGACCAAGAAATCCATGAAATGCCTGCCTGCAAGGAATCCTTCTTCCATAACATGAAACGAATGTGCCAAGTGAGAGCATTCAAAGTAGTAGTAGTCCAAGGCAGAAATGGCAAGAAATATGTGAGCATCGGCAACATAATTGTCTGAGCCACTTTGAGACGAACATGGAAAGGCCAAGCCTGCGACTTCCAATATAGAAACTTAGCTGCCAGTTTCTGTGAAATCCACTCGAGAAGTTGTTTTGGCCGAACATCAACACCCAAAGGGTACCCAAGATGCCGGACAATGGAACCACGGGGAACAACCTGTCCCTGCCAGCCCAACGACTGTAAATCGGACTACGTGCAACTGAGAATGGCCGATTTGAAAGCATTGATATGAAGACCAGAAGCATGACCAAAGAGCGTCCAAACATCTAATGCTTTGCGAAGATTGTCCCTGTCGGCACGCAGAATCATAAAGCTATCATCAGCCAAAGATTGAGTAATGAAGTGTCGTCCAAAAGGAAGGGACAATCGAGCCAACTGAGTAGAAGCCGCCATGGAAGATAACATGGAAAGAACCGGATGAGTCGCAAGGGCAAAGAAGAGAGGACTCAAAGAGCAACCTTGTCTCACAGAGCGTGCAAGGACAAATGGCTCGGTAACAACACCATTTAGCATAACTCGCGAAGAAGCCGCCATACTGATGGTGTAGATCAAGCGGGACATCCGAGTACCAAAGCCCATAGTAGACATAAGTTGTGCAATGAAAGACCAATCTAAATAATCAAAGGCCTTCTCCAGATCCAATTGAATGAAAACCACTTGCTGATTCGAGTGTCTTACATAGTCGATAGCCATTTGCACATTTAAGATATTGTGCTGAATGTTTCGGTCCTTAATGAAACCATATTGAAGCGGATGCACAATGGCCAGAAGATGCTTGTGGAGCCGGTTCGCCATTACTTTGGAAAAGATTTTATACATCGAACCCATCAAAGAAATTGGTCTCCAATGTTTCAACATTGACGGCGAAGGGACTTTAGGAAGCAGTTTAATAAAACCTTGTTTCCATGAGGAAGGCATGAACCCCGTTTCCCAAACCTGCTGAAACATAGCCGGTGGAAGGGGGGATCAAGTAGGGCCTAAAGAAGGCCTACACAAAGCCTTGTCAAGCCTAATCAGGCAGGAGCCAAGATATGAAATGGGGGACCTCCAATGGTTGGAGCTATGGCTACCCCTTCTTGTTGTACCCTACAAACTAAAATAAACACTCAAAAAAATACTTCAATACCTTTGAAGGAATGCCCTAAGGGTGCCCAAATGGGCCGAATAGGTGCTCGGGAAGCCAAGGAGTGATCGGAGGTCGAAGGAGTCGGATATGGCTGCCAAGAGGGTAGTAGAAGTCTCAAAGAATTCATTGGTGAGACCATCCCAGCCGGGACTTTTATCCTTGGGCAGGTGTAACAGAACATCCATAACCTCTGCCTCACAAATATCTATCTCCAAAGTAGTTTGCATATCAAGTGGAACCTGATTGCGGACCAACTCATAGAAAACTGAACGTGCACAGAAATTGGTTAGAAGGCGAGGGAGAAGAACCAAGAAGGACAATAAAATAATTCCTGCACATATTCACAATTGTCTGGAGATCAATGACCATTCGACCGTCTGGATCCTGTAGTTTGGTCATATTTTCTCGAGCAGGAGATGCATATAGAGCTCGAAAGAACTTATGAGTCTGACAAGCACTGTCTTGCAAGTTGTCGGTCAAATTTTGCAATTTGGCTTGCTGATATGTAACGTGTCCACTCGTATCTTCAGGACACGTCTTGGCAGTCCATCGGAAAAGATGTCTAGAAAGCTCCGCCCGGCACTCCCATGGAATGTTACGGGTTTTGCGATCTAGGGCTTTCCACGTCTGCCACGTAGCGGAAGTATTCCGGCCGTTAACACTTAGGACTGACCTAAATTAGGGTTTTGCTTATTGGTCATTTCCTAAGGGCAACTAGCGTTGAACCCAAGCGAACTACTTTACGCAGAAACGCCAGGTCCGAAGCAGATTCACGCTGCACTTGGTTCAAGGAGAATGGGAAACGAGAGGGATGCGAAGCTCAACCTCTCTGCCATAAGGCATAGTCCCATTCAGTTCCCCTAAAATAGCGTAAATCGGGATCAATTATAACTCTAGGTCAACGCTTTTGTTGTTCTTGTTCTTTGACGATCTTCTGGCTGTCCATCGTGATTTGAGAAAAGTTCTCGGCCAACCGGGACCACCCATCCGTAGAACGGACCTATGGCCACATCCACCGCACTTTCCTCGGGTTGTTTTAGTTTATTTAATTACCTAACACATTTAGTTGTACATGTATCAATCAACTTCCTTAATTAGCCCGTTAGGTACTGGTTCCTTCACGTAATCATATCACTTGACATAGAAAAGCAATATCAAACAAGTTCCTTGTTAACAAGTTATCATATTTATCTTTGAAATACATAAAGTCCAGCCCGTAGGCTTATCTACAATCCGCCCGAAGGCTCTCCAGCAATCCACAGGGATCACTAATCCAAGATTCCGCCCGTAGACTAGTATGCGGGCCTCGAGATCCAATCCCAAGTCGTCTTAGCCTGTTGTGCAGGGCCCGGAAGGCGAGGGATTTACGGTTAGAGCCCCCCCCCCTCCCAGCACCCAAGCGTCCTCCTGCTCCAAGTAGCGCTCAACGTAGAGACTTCACGCGGCGGGTTCGGTCCACCTTCCCGGCACGGTTAACAACCCCCTTGGTTAGGGTCAGGCAGGTAGTCGAGGGTAACTGAAGCTGCCTCTTCTTTCAGGCCTTCAACCTGAAGCATTAGATATCCATTTATCCTTTAATTCATTGATCAAACAAAGCAAACAGTACTCTTAAATCTGTAACAAGCACAAACATTTCCATTGGTCGTTTATTGTTGGCCAACTGCTAAGGAGTGAATCCTTTCTTTTCCAATGCATCCAGCACTCGATCCGGGATGACTTGCGTCTTGGCAAGATCAAGCTCCGTCCGGCACTCCCATGGAATGTTACGGGTTTTGTAATCTAGGGCTTTCCACGTCTGCCACATAGTGGAAGTATTCCGGCCGTTCCCACTTAGGACCGATCTAAATTAGGGTTTTTCTTATTGGTCATTTCCTAACGGCAACTAGCGTCGAACCCAAGCGAACTACTTTACGCAGAAACGCCAGGTCCGAAGCAGATTCACGCTGCACTTGGTTCAAGGAGAATGGGAAACGAGAGGGATGCGAAGCTCAACCTCTCTGCCATAAGGCATAGTCCCATTCAGTTCCCCTAAAATAGCGTAAATCGGGATCAATTATAACTCTAGGTCAACGCTTTTGTTGTTCTTGTTCTTTGACGATCTTCTGGCTGTCCATCATGATTTGAGAAAAGTTCTCGGCCAACCGGGACCACCCATCCGTAGAACGGACCTATGGCCACATCCATCGCACTTTCCTCGGGTTGTTTTAGTTTATTTAATTACCTAACACATTTAGTTGTACATGTATCAATCAACTTCCTTAATTAGCCCGTTAGGTACTGGTTCCTTCACGTAATCATATCACTTGACATAGAAAAGCAATATCAAACAAGTTCCTTGTTAACAAGTTATCATATTTATCTTTGAAATACATAAAGTCCAGCCCGTAGGCTTATCTACAATCCGCCTGAAGGCTCTCCAGCAATCCACAGGGATCACTAATCCAAGATTCCGCCCGTAGACTAGTATGCGGGCCTCGAGATCCAATCCCAAGTCGTGTTAGCCTGTTGTGCACGGCCCGGAAGGCGAGGGATTTACGGCTAGAGCCCCCCCCCCCCCCGGCACCCAAGCGTCCTCCTGCTCCAAGTAGCGCTCAACGTAGAGACTTCACGCGGCGGGTTCGGTCCACCTTCCCGGCACGGTTAACAACCCCCTTGGTTAGGGTCAGGCAGGTATTCGGGGGTAACTGAAGCTGCCTCTTCTTTCAGGCCTTCAACCTGAAGCATTAGATATCCATTTATCCTTTAATTCATTGATCAAACAAAGCAAACAGTACTCTTAAATCTGTAACAAGCACAAACATTTCCATTGGTCGTTTATTGTTGGCCAACTGCTAAGGAGTGAATCCTTTCTTTTCCAATGCATCCAGCACTCGATCCGGGATGACTTGCGTCTTGGCAAGATCAAGCTCCGTCCGGCACTCCCATGGAATGTTACGGGTTTTGTAATCTAGGGCTTTCCACGTCTGCCACGTAGTGGAAGTATTCCGGCCGTTCCCACTTAGGACCGACCTAAATTAGGGTTTTTCTTATTGGTCATTTCCTAACGGCAACTAGCGTCGAAGCTACACTTGATTCAAGGAGAATGGAAAACGAGAGGGATGCGAAGCTCAACCTCTCTGCCATAAGGCATAGTCCCATTCCGTTCCCCTAAAACAACGTAGATCGGGATCAATTATAGAACGATTCAAGAGCAAGTCTGTAGTATGCTTAGCCAAGCAAGCTTACTCTAACACTTTTGGGCAAAGGTAGTTACCATTGCCATACAATTGATTAATTGATCCCCATGCATTGCTATTGGTTGTCAAGTTGCAGACGAGGTATGGTCTAGAAAACCTCCATCATATGCTCATTTTCATGTCTTTGGATGTGAAGCTTTTTTCCATGTTCCCAAGGATAAATGCAATAAGTTGGATCCTAAGTATGTGAAATGCATCTTTCTTAGTTATGGGGATATAGTTGAGATGGGCTATTGCCTATGGGATTCACATGCTTGAAAGGTCATCCGTAGCCATGATGTTGTTTTCCACAAAGAGAAAATGAATAAGCAGCTTGAGATGGTTGAGATGCATAGAGTGATATTTCAGGATGAGCCTCCTATTACTGTAGAACTTGCTGGATAGTCTATAGCAATTTATGCTCCAGTGGCTTATGACCATAATGTTAGACAAGAGGTACATGCTCCATGGTTTATTTTGCAATGGTCTGCTAGAGATACCAATCAATTTGCGCCCTTTATGGATTATGTTATGATAACAAATATTGGAGAGCCTCTTGTATATGATGACCCCATGTGCAGAGGTGATAGTCACTCTTGGGAGAGTGCCAAAAGATCTTGCTTAAGTATAGCAAGAGCAAAAGCATTCCACACACGACTTTCCGGAGCGTCCATCACCGAATGTTGTGATGTGGACTGTGAGGAATCAACACACATATTAAAATCCCCCCATCAAAAAATCCCGTCTGCCAAGTGACAAGGAGGTCTGCAAAGTATTCCAAAGATCCCGGCGGGATAAAGGGTCATTCGGAGCATAGAGGCCCAGCAACCATAAGATCTCTCCTTCAAATAAAACTTCAATCACCACAAAACGGCCCTGTACATCATTTTTAATGAGAACTGATTGATATTTCTCATGTACAATCATAAGCACACCAGAATAATGCATGGCATGTGTCCCTGCATAAAACAAGAAAAACCCATGGCAATCTACAACTTTTCCTACTTTACCGTGACTCTTGTGCTCAACAGCACACAAGACATCCCACTGATTCTCATGCAATATAGTCCACATGGCATGTTGCTTATGGCGAGAACAAATGCGTCGCATATGCCACGTGGCTATCTTCATGTGTAATCAAAAGGATATCAGGAACGAGGCACAACTTGCCTCGATTTAACCTTTTCTACCAGAATGTCAAGGACTCCCTTATCCAAAAAATCAGCTAACACAGCAAAAGAGTTCTGACGGCCGGCTTTAGAGGTAGAGGGAATATCCACTGTCTTGGGGGTGGAGCGGGGATAACGACGATCCCATGGGGTAATCACATTACCTTTACTATCAAAAGCCAACTTAGCAGGTGGGCCCTTTGGACCGTCCGAATAGACTTTCCTAGTAGACTGATGACGAGGTGCAAAAGAAACCATAGGATGAGCACGATGCTCTGAAGAAGACATCTCTTTCCAGCGTATATAAGTGCGCATGGAATCCTATGAAGCATTAGGCCAAACCTTTTACCTTTTTTTGCACGTACATCCACCCAGTCATTGCCGCGGGAATCCAAACCCGAAACATGCTGTTTACCTTTATCCAAAACTTTAGGTGGTTCGGTGGCATCCTGCGACGGAACATCGCACACCATATCTTCCATGGGCAGCGCAACCTGCTTAGCATCAGAAGTCTGTTGCTTCTCTGGGCATTCGGCCATAAAATGCCCCAATTTTCCATACGAAAAGCAATGTCCTGCAAAGTTGCCCCATTTCAAACGAAAGTGCAAAGGGTGCATGGCAGAGCAATTCAAACGTAACCAAGCAGGCCTTTGCCCAGCAGTGTCCCATAACATACACAAACGGTTGCGATTCATGGCTCTTAGGCTCGGGGGGACCAGCACAGTGCCCACAATGGCCATGGCATCCTTTAACAGTGGCCAAAAGACAGCCGGGGACAATTTTCCACTTCAACCCACATGGGGCATTCACGTTGAAGCAGGCGCTGAAAATCTGCCATTGGGCCCCATGGCACAACATGGACCAAACGGCGATCAAAGAACAATGGCAGTTTAGATAGAAGATCAGCACGGTGCTTCTCAGATTTCAACAGCACCTCATAGAAACCTCGGGGCCCAACAAAAATCTCCTCAACACACTCCCCTTGTAGTAGATTGTGCAGCCACTGGCAAATATGGGAAAGCACTGGAATCCTGCCAGTGAAGAAGAGTATAACAGACCGGTCATAAAATACCGAAAATGAGCACAAGACATGTTTCAGGTCCACCGTGGCTTCCAGCACATCTTCAGTTCCAGAGTCAGAAAAAGCTTCATGATTATGTTGGACATAATCGCCAAGCAGAGTGTTGGCAAATTCCAGCAAATGCTCCCAGTCAACATCCTGAGAATCCACAGAATCAGAGGCAACCTGAGCATAAGAATGTTCCTGATGATCCATTGTCACTTCCGAAGTATGCTTGGTGCGTTTGCCCGCAGGCTGGAAATCAGGACCAGGGGGCATCTCCTCTGTGCAAGGAACCATCTCCTCTGGTTCCTCTGTATCAGAATCCGAACCAAGGGCTGCCACCGTTTGGTCGATAAAAGCCATATCCAGACCAGCCATGTTGTATCACCACTTGTGCACGTCAGATGCAGAACCAAGAGCACACAGGAGGTAGAAACGAACACAATCCAGTCACATAGGAGGTCACCGCAGGCTAGACGAAACCGGGAAGGCCGGGTGTGGCTGTTGAGGGAGGCCGTTCGTCTGTAGGGCAGACAGGCATCGCCAAGCAGGGGCAGACTACTGGCTGTCTGAGTGGCATAGGTCCTCTGTCTATCTCTGCTCTTCAGCGACGAGTAATAGGTCTGCCTGTCAAACAGGGCAGAGGGCTCTCTCTCTCTCTCTCTCTCTCTCTCTCTCTCTCTCTCTCTCTCTCTCTCTCCCCCCCTGCCACCATCGCCTCTGCCTTCTCTGCAGCGCCTCTACAGGCCACGTTACAAGTCCCGCCGCAATCTTGTCATCATCACCGCTGGCCCCGATCCCATCATCACGCCGCCACCCAACCCTCCCGTCATCATCGTGAGACTCTGACCAAGCAGATCGTCGCACGACCTTGACCAAGCCCCCACCGGACCTTGACCCTTGACTCACCGGACCCACTGACCATCGCCCCCTTGGTCTGAGTCATCCCCCCTTGGTCCGAGTCAACCCCACCTAGCCCGAGTCAACTGCCACCGTCCCCCGCCATTGCCGAAACACCCCTCCCCCCCCCCCCAAAAACATGGGCCCCACAGACTACACCTAAGGCACAAAACTTGCCCACGGAGACTTGCCCGCTGAGGTGTAGAACTTGCCCGCAAAGATGTCAAAGTCTGCCGAGAAAGACCAGAGAGTGTCCCCACATACGCGAGGGGAAAAGAGTGAAAAATACTCGGCCCTTTGGAGTAGCGCCGACAAGGTGAAAGACACCCATGTACAAAAGAGCATCGAGGCGCTCCGCGACATTTGTAAGATCCAGGACCAAGACATGGACAACATCAAGGAAATGATGAGGGCCATGTGTGACGAAGCCATCGAGCAGGTAAAGGAGGAGACAATCTACAAGATGCAGGAGTGGAAGAATGAAATTTATGAAGAGGTTAAAGCTCACTTCACATTCTAGCACATGGATATCGAATCCTCTCTTGGAGAGAGGAACCAAGCCATTATAGAACTCCAACAAGAAATTACCAGTTGCAAGAGCCAGCTCGACCTCATTAGGAAGAAAGAAGGGGAGATCACAGGATGCATGCCTGGGAAGGTCAAGTCAGAAATCCACGAGATGAAGACCCAAATGACGAAGGAGATCAATGCATGGGTAGCAGTCATGAAACAGGCACAAGTTGACACAACGGAACACTCCAAATGGATTGAAGTAGCAAAAAAGACCCACAAAGAAGGAGGAGTTCATCAACGCAATCATCGAGGAAGAGAAGAGGAGGAAAATCAGAGCCCTCCATGTCAGGGTGGTTGGGTGGAAAGAGGGAAACAGCCGTATGGAGGATGGCAAAGGCATTTGTGATAAAATGGGGTTGGAGGACCCCTCCCTCATGGAAAAGGCGTGGAGGGTAGGCAAGGAGGACCCTCATCCTGAAATTTAACGACTTAGAGTCACAATGTGCCTTCCTCTCCAAAAGAACAACCCTCAAAGGACAAAAAATATATCTGGAAGACCTCCTCACCCCAGCCCAGGTGGCCCACAAACGCGAATGCATTCCACAAATCACGAAGGCATGCAAAGCAAGCAAAAGGGCAGTCTATAGGGACGGGTGCATCATCATCATGAGAAGCGCCAATGACGAGGTGTGGCCTATGAGACACAATTGAGATTTGCAGTGTGGAACTGTAATAGAGCCATGAGAACAGATGTTGGGCTCTTCTAGGAAACCTTCATGGGCAAGGACATAGTCATGTATACAAAGACACACCAGAGCCTGGGCACGCACCTACCAACAATGAGAGGCTACAAATAGGAGTCAGCGTGCCACCCTCGGGCCAGATCCCGAGGGGGGACCAGAGGGTCGAGGGGAGTAGCGATACTCTATAGGGAGGAGCTACAGCACATTGTACAAGTCATGAAGAGAGATGATGAAGCCCGTTTCATGTGGATCAAGATATATACAAACTGCCCGTGGGATATATATGTCGCAGTATGCTACTTTGCCCCGGCAAATACCCCGTATGCGACACTGGGAGGGTTGTCCCCGTACCTACCCCCATATAAGGATATCATGCACTACTCGAGCATAGGAGACGTCCTGCTAATGAGTTTTATCAGCTATTCCTAGGGCAGGACAGCAACGAGGTGTGGAAGGCGTTCCAAGCAACCCGAGTAGAGATACCCATTACCTCCCCACAGACGTGGCATAGCTACGCCGCCTCACTGTACCACATGACAACCCCCCCTACCTCAGCCTCCAGGAGGACAGGCCAACTGCCTCCACCTTCCTCAGGACCGAAACAGTTCGTGATGCCATTGACAGACTCTAGAATGGTCGGGGCCCAGGACCACGCGGGACTAGTAGCAGGACACCTCTCATTCGCTAGAGATACAATCGCCCCCCTCTTAGCCCACCTTTTGAACAAGGCACTACGTGAAGGCTTTTCAGCCAGTTGGTCAGCTAATACAATAGTACCAATCCTAAAGGCCGGAGACCCCATGGTTCCCACAAACTATCGGTCGATCATGGTCGGCCATGTGCTGGCAAAGCTCGACGTATCCATCTTGGAGCATGAGCTAAGCAAATGGGCGGAGACACACCAACACCGGGCACGGGGGCAAGCCGGCTTTAGGAGAGGCTACTCTACACTTGACCACATCCTCACACTCCGAGCCATCATTGAAGAGAACAGGGCACAGGGAAAGCGGGTGTACTGCTGCTTTGTGGACTTCTACAAGGCCTTTGATACAATTCCCCAAGCCAGACTCATGCAAAGACTGCAAGTGCTTGAAGTCCGGGCAGAGATAAGATGGGGAATCCTGGCTCTATATACGTCTGTCACTGCACAAGTCCGAGCACTGGGAGGGCTGTCAGAGGAGATAATTAGCACTATTGGGGTAAAGCAGGGATGCCCCCTCTCCCCAACCCTATTCGACTCTACATTGACGAGATATCAGATTATGTGGACAAACTTGGAGGAGAGGGGTCCTACTTGGGGGGCGACGCTGATACCCATGCTACTATATGCAGATGATATAGTTCTCCTCTCTAGCATGCCGGAGGGGCTGCAGTGCCACCTAAACACATTACGGACCTTTTTCCAGCATAGGGACCTCATAGTGAACCTGGAGAAAACCAAGATCATGGTATTCAACATATCCATCCAATGGATCCGCCGGTCAATGCCCCACTTCAAATACGGAGAGGATATAGTCGAGGTGGTCCAAAAATATGCTTACCTAGGAATCACATTCTCAGGACTGAGATTCACCCTAAGGAAGGCCGTGGTAGATTGATTGACACGCGGCTACTCTGCCCTAGGATCCATGGAAAGCCAATGTGCACGTCTACAATTTCAAGAACCTCGGACGAAGCTATGGCTCTTTGATACCTTGGTCACACCAACACTTCTGTATGGGGTCTCAATATGGGGATCTAGCCTCTACCATATACGGCGAACCACACAAGATCAGCCATTGCCCTAAGGGGAGGAGAGATACGAAGGATGGGAGCAGATGGGACGTCCCCTGGTGATGATGATCTCCTAGCTGATCAGGAGTAGACCATCAGTACCACACGAGATCATGAGGGCAGAATTGGGAGCACTACCTACAATGGCAGAGGCCCTATCCCAAACGGTGACCTTCCTGCACAGGCTTTGGAGCCTACCGCGACATAGATACTCCTGCCTCACACTAGAATCATCCAAACAACTCGCATCGCAAGGCACGGGGGCAAGCCGGCTTTAGGAGAGGCTACTCTACACTTGACCACATCCTCACACTCCGAGCCATCATTGAAGAGAACAGGGCACAGGGAAAGTGGGTGTACTGCTACTTTGTGGACTTCTACAAGGCCTTTGATACAATTCCCCAAGCCAGACTCATGCAAAGACTGCACGTGCTTGAAGTCCGGGCAGAGATAAGATGGGGAATCCTGGCTCTATACGAGTCTGTCACTGCACAGGTCCGAGCACTGGGAGGGCTGTCAGAGGAGATAATTAGCACTATTGGGGTAAAGCAGGGATGCCCCCTCTCCCCAACCCTATTCGACTCTACATTGACGAGATATCAGATTATGTGGACAAACTTGGAGGGGAGGGGTCCTACTTGGGGGGGGACACTGATACCCATGCTACTATATGCAGATGATATAGTTCTCCTCTCTAGCATGCCGGAGGGGCTGCAGTGCCACCTAAACACATTACGGACCTTTTTCCAGGATAGGGACCTCATAGTGAACCTGGAGAAAACCAAGATCATGGTATTCAACACATCCATCCAATGGATCCGCCGGTCAATGCCCCACTTCAAATACGGAGAGGATATAGTCGAGGTGGTCCAAAAATATGTTTACCTAGGAATCACATTCTCAAGACTGAGATTCACCCTAAGGAAGGCCGTGGTAGACTGATTGACACGCGGCTACTCTGCCCTAGGATCCATGGAAAGCCAATGTGCACGTCTACAATTTCAAGAACCTCGGACGAAGCTATGGCTCTTTGATACCTTGGTCACACCAACACTTCTGTATGGGGTCTCAATATGGGGATCTAGCCTCTACCATATATGGCGAACCACACAAGATCAGCCATTGCCCTAAGGGGAGGAGAGATACGAAGGATGGGAGCAAATGGGACGTCCCCTGGTGATGATGATCTCCTAGCTGATCAGGAGTAGACCATCAGTACCACACGAGATCGTGAGGGCAGAATTGGGAGCACTACCTACAATGGCAGAGGCCCTATCCCAAACGGTGACCTTCCTGCACAGGCTTTGGAGCCTACCGCGACATAGATACTCCTGCCTCACACTAGAATCATCCAAACAACTCACATCGCAAGGGGACATTGAATGCTGGTACGCCCATACTCAGACCTAGCTGCAGCTGCATGGGCTACACATAGACCACCTCCCGCCCCTACAATATAGTTTGGACTACCCCCACTTGAAGATTAGCCGGGAGGAGCTTGCATCATCAAGGCAGATATTATTCAGCTACACACAGCCATGACATGGGTGTTACTGGCCGAGGATCTGGGGAAGAAGATGGCCTTCTACTGAGAGTACCTCCTACACCTCACACATGAAGACTTCATTATACGCCCGAGATACACGGATGAACACCTGTCCCATGGGGTCCGAAGTGCCATCAAGAAACTCCATACGTCATCACACCAGCTACAGATCGAGACATGTAGATACTGAGCAAACTCTCTCCCCCAAAGGACAAGATCTGCCAACTCTATCAACTGGAGCCAGAGACAGAAGAACATTACATATGTAGATGCCCAGTATACTACGAAATCAGAGACCGCTTCCACCGTCTCTTCAAGGAGGGATTCGGGCCACTCTCCCAAACACTAGACTTCCCCGACCAGAAATGCCTCGGGCTCTTCCTCCTAGAGCTACACCGACATAGAGACCACCTTCTACGGGTCCAGGACCAAACAGCCGAGAACACATAGCAACGCACCCTCCAAGAGTTCTACAGACCCTTGGCCACCCCCTCTACAACGAGGACTGCAGCCAACCGACCAGTGGCCCCACCCCGAGGATTCACCTTGGATAGAGCTATAGAGAGAGGCAAAGCTTGCCGCCCACACCTAGCAATCCCACGCCCCCGCAAGAGATATCACCTACAAATACAGTGGATACTACAACGCCACCGGGGAGCCATACCCCGCTGCTTCAGCCTCTCCATGCTAGACAGGCCCATGCGGGACATCTTAAGATGACCATGCTGTGCATATAGATTGTATCGATTCTGTATACCATTTTGTACCTACTCACCTAGTTCACCATAACACTAGATAGTAGCTTTACTGAGACTTGGAAAACTTTCGAGACATTTTGTATGTAACCTTTTGGTCTCATAGGCCAACTTGCCCTTTTGTAGACGTTAATATAACTTTCTTTCTTTCTTCTTTCTACCTATCTACTTACAGGCGTATGCACAAAAGCAGGGACCCACGGTACCCTGTTCTGCACGACGCAGGAAGAGCAGGTCAAAGTGCAACATCAAGAGCAAGAGACAAGACAAAGAGTGTCAGCAAGTCGTCATCAAGCGTGGGTTGCACAAACCGGAGACGGAAAGGCTAGGCACACAAGATGGAAGGTGCAGACGACGCACAGAGGCTGGGCTTTAGCGTGGAGACCAAAGGCCAATTTCTCTCTCTCTCTCTCTCTTTTTTTTTCCGTAAAAGGTAATTGTATTAATTACGGAAAAAATGTACAAGATTACATGATTACATGATTACAAGAGACACGAGGGCCCTAGGCCAACGTGTGGGAAATCCCCATACTAATGCACTAAAAAGGTTACACCAATCATGGCAATGACCCAGAGGCAATTGCCATATGCCAGGGATGCAAATCCTCCCGAGGGAGCAAATCGGAGTGCCGGATGAGATCGAGTTACCAATGCAAGAGCCCTTTAAGCCTGGAAATATGTCTCGGTACATTAGAGGCCGAATCAAAGAGAAAAGCATTGCGCGTGGTCCAAATGTGCCAGCATCCCCAGTATCTGAAAAAGTGAAATAAGATCTTCATATGTAACTGTGGCAGTGTGGGGTACTTTGGGCGCACAAAAACCCAATCGAAAGGAGTTAGTGAGGACCCCACCACTGCGCGCCAGATTTGCGACAAGAGTGACCAGATATTCTTGGCGAGCGGGCAAGAAAGAAAACGATGTCGGGCCGATTCCGCCGTAGTGGTACAGAAGAAACAATTGCCATTCGAGATTCGGCGCTTGGAAAGGGCCGAGGCAAGAGGAAGACCACCAATCATTACCCGCCAAAGAAAGACCTTGCATTTGAAAGGTGCCTTATTCAGCCAGCCCTCCATCAGCGTTGCCTGCCACCATGAGAGCGATTTCCGCAGTCCCCAAAAGTATTAGCTTTCACACCCAGCCATTGGTGATCTTGAATGAGAAGATGATACACCTGATTAGTAGAGGCCTTTTCCAGACTCAACCGGCCTGCAAGGTCCCAGTCCTGCCAAGGACGATCCACAGCCAGGGCAGGAAAGGGTTGCCTACCCTGAAGCTCCGACAAAAGCTTTCCCCATAAATCACGGTATCCGCGCGGGATCCTGAAAAGTCTCCTAGCAGTCCGAAACGATGCGACGACCTTGCGAGTGGCAAGGGTAGCATCCGCAATCGAAGTCACACCTAAATGGGCCATGCGGTTGAATCTCGGTCTGAGCTGATGTTTATCTTCCCATCAAAGTAATCTCGATACTGCCAACAATTCCAGCTGAAAGGAGTTAGTCTGCAAGCGATCCCCTATTGGATGCCAACGGGCCTTTTGGAGCACCACTTTCCAAGAGCCGACCAAGTGCAGTAACAAAGAGGAAGAGGGATTGGAAAATCGAGAGTCAGCATTAAGGACATGCCACCAGGAGGCCCGAAGCCGTGTGTTACCATGGCGTAGCCTGCTGTCCTCAAGAAAATAACGGGCTATGATGGTCCACGGGTGATGATCCACACACATGGCACGAAAAAGAGACCAAGAAGAGCCAGCATATGAGTTTCTGCATCCAAAATAGCTCCACCACCCATGCGTTTAGGGGTACATGTATGTGACCATGAAATCCACGAAATGCCTGCCTGCAATGAATCCTTCTTCCATAGCATGAAACGAATGGGATGAGTGAGAGCCTTCAAAGTAGTAGGCGTCCACGGCAGCAATGGCAGGAAATACGTTAGCATTGGTAGCATAATTGTCTGAGCCACTTTGAGGCGGACATGGAATGGCCACGCTTGCAACTTCCAATACATAAACTTCGCCGTCAGTTTTTGTGAAATCCACTCCAGCAGGTCCTTTGGCCGTACATCCACCCCCAATGGGTATCCAAGATGCCTAACAATGGAGCCACGGGAAACCACCTGGCCCTGCCAGCCTAATGACTGTAAATCAGGCTCCGTGCAACTGAGAATGGCTGACTTAAAGGCATTGATGCGAAGACCAGAGGCCTAACCAAAGAGCGTCCAAACATCTAATGCCTTTCGAATGTTGTCCCTGTCCGCCCGCAAAATCATAAAGGTGTCATCAGCCAAAGATTGGCTAATGAAGTGCTGCCCCAAAGGAAGAGACAATCCTGCCAGCTGAGCAGAAGCCGCCATTGAGGATAACATTGAAAGGACCGGGTAAGTCGCCAGGGCAAAGAAGAGAGGACTCAAAGGGCAACCCTGTCTGACCGAGCGTGCAAGGACAAATGGCTCTGTAACCCCACCATTGCGCATAACTCTTGAAGAAGCCGCAGCACTAATGGTGTAGATCAATCGGGACATCCGGGTACCAAAGCCCATAGCAGACATGAGATCTGCAATGAAAGACCAGTCCACATAGTCAAACGCCTTTTCCAAGTCCAATTGAATCAATACCACTTCCTGACTGGAGTGCCGCGCATAGTCAATAGCCATTTGCACATTCAAGATATTATGCAGAATGTTGCGGCCCTTGATGAAACCGTATTGGAGAGGATGCACAATAGCTGGAAGGTGCTTGTGAAGCCGATTCGCCAGCGCTTTGGAGAAGATTTTATACATGGAGCCCATCAAAGAAATTGGTCTCCAATGTTGCAGCTTCGACGGCGAAGGGACCTTGGGAATCAGTTTGATAAGGCCTTGTTTCCATGAGGAAGGCATGACCCCTGTTTCCCAAACCTGCTGAAACATGACCGCCAATGGCTTCACCAACTGCGTGGCCGAGTTCTCAAAGAATTCATTAGTGAGACCATTCCAACCAGGACTTTTATCCTTACGCAGGTGCAACAAAACATCCATAACCTCCTCCTCGCAAATATCCGCCTCCAAAGTGGCTTGCATATCAAGTGGAACCTGCTACCGGACCAGATGATAGAAGACCGAGCGGGCATGCGTAACCTGGCTAGAAGGCGAGGGAGAAGAACCAAGAAGTTCCATAAAATAATTTCTGCACATATTGACAATGGTCTGCGGATCAGTGACCATGCGACCTTCCGAATCCTGGAGTCTAGTCATATTTTCGCGAGCCGAAGAAGCATGCAAGGCGCGAAAGAACTTATGAGACTGGCAGGCACTATCTTGCAATGTGTCAGTCAAGTTATGCAGCTTGGCCTGCTGATAAGATTTCAACTGAAACACTTGAATAAGATGGGCCAAACGCCTCTCCAGTGACAGCAGAAAATCATCATCTGGGAAATCCAGGAGCAAGGAACGGACCAAAGCCAGTAAGTCCTCTGCTGCATGTCGACGTCGGCGACAAAGAGAGGCATGATGAATCCCATACTGCCGAGCAACCCGCTGCACATTAGAGAGCAGCCGTGCAAATGAAGTCAAGCCCCCAGAGGCGAAGTCCAATAAGAGCCTCTCAATCAATTGCTGCATATAGCCCTGAAAAATTGGATGCTTCAAATAAGAGGAGTTGAAACGTAAAGGGAGCCTATCCAGCAACTGCATAAAAGGTGCAATAGATTGTGCCCGCATCTCAAGCTGGAGGGGGAAATGGTCCGACAACGCATATTGCTGCAAGACCTTCATTTCCAGCATCTCGGGAAGAAAATCATCCCCCTGCATGATATACATTCGGTCCAACCGCGACCAAGTAGTTGCATATTGTGCGGAATGAAAAGTAAACCCTGAAAAAGAAGGGTAAAGCCACGACCAAAGATCTTGCTTAGGTACGCGCAAAGCAAAGGAATTCCACACCCGGCTTTCCAGCGTATCCATTACCGAATGCCCTGAAGTGGACTGAGAAGAGTCAACACACATATTGAAATCTCCCATCAAAAACCCCCTTCGGCCAAGTGACATGGAGCCCTGCAAAGTCGACCAAAGATCCCGTTGGGATGCGGGATCATTCGGAGCATAGAGGCCCAACAACCATAAAATCTCTCCTTCAAATAAGAATTCGATTACCAGAAAGCGGCCCTGCACATCATTTTTAACAACAGGCTGGTATTTCTCATGGACAATCATCAGCACGCCCGAATAGTGCGTAGCATGTGTCCCTGCATAAAACAGACGGAATCCATGACAATCAACAACTTTTCCTGCTTCACCGTGACTTTTGTGCTCAACTCCGCATAATACATCCCACTGGTTCTCATGCAAGACAGTCCACATGGCATGTTGCTTATGGCGAGAGCAAATGCCTCGCACATTCCACGTGGCTATCTTCATATATCTTCAAAAAAAAGAAGTCAGGAACGAGGCGCCTGTTGCCTCGATTTCACCTTTTCCGCGAGAGCATCCAAGACACCCTCATCCAGAAAGTCAGCCAATACTGCAAACGAATTCTGGCGACCTGCTTTAGAGGTAGAAGGAAAATCCATTGCCTTGGGAGTGGGGCGGGGATAACGCCGATCCCAGGGTGTAATCACATTACCTTTTGTATCAAACGCCAGCTTAGCAGGTGGGCCCTTGGGGCCGTTTCGATTCATAGCCCTGAGGCTTGGGGGAACCAGCACTGTTCCCACAACTGCCATCGCATCCTTCAACAATGGCCAATAGACCGCCGGACAATTTTCCACTTCCACCCACACCGGGCATTCTCGTTGAAGCAGACGCTGGAAGTCGCCCATAGGGCGCCAGGGTACAACATGGACCAAGCGGCGATCAAAGAATAATGGCAACTTGGACAGGAGCTCAGCTCGATGTGTTTCCGATTTCAACAGCACCTCATAAAAGCCGTGAGGTCCAAGGAAGATCTCCTCAACACACTCCCCTTGCAATAAATGGTGCATCCACTGGCGAATATGTGAAAGCACTGGGATCCTGCCAGTGAAGAAAAGTATAACTGCACGGTCATAAAACACCGAGAAGGACCGCAAGACTGATTTCGGGTCCACCGTGGCTTCCAGCACATCATCAGTTCCCGCGTCAGAAAACGTTTCATTATTATGCTGGACATAATCGCCAAGCAGAGTATTGGCAAAGTCCAGCAAATGCTCCCAGTCAATCTCCTGCGAATCCACAGGATCAGAGGCAGCCTGCGCATAGGAACGTTCCTGAGGACCCATTGGCTCATCAGAAGTATGCTTGGAGCGTTTGCCCGCAGGCGGCAGTTCAGAACCCGGAGGCATCTCCTCCGTGCACGGCACCATATCCTCCGGCTCCTCTGTATCGAAATCAAGGCCAAGGGCTGCCACCATCCGGTCTAGAAAATCCATATCCAGGCCAGCCATACTGCTCTCTCTCTCTCTCTCTCTCTCTCTCTCTCTCTCTCTCTCTCTCTCTCTCTCTCTCTCTCTCTCTCTCTCTCGGTGTCTGTGGAAAGGCAAGGCTGCACTGTCTCCGTGTGCAGGTCGCAGAACCCAGAGGCGCAGGCTGAGGCACGAACAGAGGATACTGCCTCTCGCTGAGAGGAAGAAAAGATCAGTGCGCCCTGCGAGACGCTGCCACAAACGATGTGTTACCTGGGGCGACCACCACGGCGGCCGACTGGCGACGGCGGCGTCCGACAGGCGAGGGCGGACAGGTCTGGCAGGCGATGGCGTCTGACAGGCGACCGGGCAGGCAGTCGTCAGAGGCAGGCAACAGGACAGACGACGGGGCAGGCGACGAGCGTGTCTGACGGCGAACAGGACCGACGCGAAGGCCTGACGGCGAGCAGGGCAGATGGCGGATAGAACGGACGGGCACCGACGACGAGCAGGACCCGCTGGTGTGACAAACGACAGCGAGCCGGAGCGATGGCGGGCAGGATCGACAGTCAGCCGATCGACGGAAGGGCGGGACACGCAGGCGGCCTCTCTCTCTCTTTTTTACAAGATACATGATTACTGGATTACAAGATACATGATGAGACAAAGCCATCATGTGAAGAGGTTTTCTCTTTCTCTCTCTCTCTGTTTTTTCTGATTACAAGATACACGAGGGCCCTAGGCCAACGTGTGGGGAAGCCCCGTAGTAATGTACTGAAAAGGTTACACCAATCATGGCAACGACCCAGAGGCAATTGCCATATGCCACGGATGCAAATCCTCCCGAGGGAGCAAGTCGGAGTGTCGGATGATATCTAGCTGCCAATGCAAGAGCCCTTTAAGCCAAGCAATATGTCGGGGTACATTAGAGGCCTCTCTCTCTCTCTCTCTCTCTCTCTCTCTCTCTCTCTCTCTCTCTCTCCCCCCTCCGTGAAGATAATTGATTAAGTAGTAAATATTTACATCAGACCATCAATTCAGCAATCTCTCTCTATCTCTTACATCCCATCACCTGAGGATTGAGACAGGCAGATGGGAGGGTATACAGACAGAGGAACGCATATGCCCACTATGCGACAGAGAGCCAGAGACAGAGGAACACTACATCTGCCGATGCACTGTATATTATGATATACGAGGTAGATACCACTGTCTGTTTCGAGAGAGTTTTGGACCCCTGAGACGGATCATGCAATTTGAGGATCAGAGATGCTTGGGATTCTTCCTCTTGGAGCTCCAGAGGCGTAGAGCAACAATTCTACGTAGTAGGAGGCCCCCATAGCTCAGCTCACATAGACAGAGAGCAGTCACTGACTTTTTCACTGATACACGACAGAGTATGGCAGATACCACTACTACTGCCACGCAACCTATAGGAGTACATCATCATTGGACCTCATCTTCTGTAGGTGTCCCTTTGCATAGATCAATGGCACTTAGCCGGTCTAGGCGCCCACGTCCACCCGGACGAAGGCCTAGACATCCACACCACAGACAAATTAAAGCCATCATTGAGCGCCACAGGAGACAGATGCCGAGACGCCTCAGCCATGCAGAGATACACCTCCTTAGAGGACAAACATCTCATTGATGGAGAGTTTTCCTTTTTCTACTTTCACTTTTAGATCATTGACATGTTTCCCTTTTATAGGACACTATTTCATTTTTTTCAGTCTTATAGGCATGTTTTTCATCTTTTCTCATTTGAGATGAGAAACACACCATCATTGTATGTATTTCTTTGGTCTCATAGGCCACATTGGCCTTTTAGAGACGTTAATATACTCTATGTGTGTGTGTGTGTGTGTGTGTGTGTGTAGGCACACGAAGCGAGAAGTGCAGCAAGCAAATAGGATCAATGGATGGGCAATTTGACTCTCTCTCTCTCTCTCTCTCTCTCTCTCTCTCTCTCTCTCTCTCTCTCTCTCTCTCTCTTTGTGTAGGCACAGGAAGCGAGAAGTGCAGCAAGCAAATAGGATCAATGGATGGAGAATTTGACTCTCTCTTTTTTTTTTTCGTAAAAGGTAATTGTATTAATTACGAAAAAAGGTACAAGATTACATGATTACATGATTACAAGAGACACGAGGGCCCTAGGCCAACGTGTGGGAAATCCCCGTACTAATGCACTAAAAAGGTTACACCAATCATGGCAACGACCCAGAGGTAATTGCCATATGCCAGGGATGCAAATCCTCCCGAGGGAGCAAGTCGGAGTGTCAAATGAGATCTAGCTGCCAATGCAAGATGCCTTTAAGCTTGGCAATATGTCTCGGTACATTAGAGGCCGAATCAAAGAGAAAAGCATTGCGTGTTGTCCAAATGTGCCAGCATCCCCAGTATCTGAAAAAGTGAAATAAGATCTGCATATGTAACTGTGGCGGTGTGGGGTACTTTGGGCGCACAAAAACCCAATCGAAAGGAGTTAGTGAGGACCCCACCACCGCGCGCCAGATTTGCGACAAGAGTAACCAGATATTCTTGGCGAGCGGGCAAGAAAGAAAACGATGTCGGGCCGATTCCACAGTACTGGTACAGAAGAAACAATTGCCATTCGAGATTCCACGCTTGGAAAGGGCCGAGGCAAGAGGAAGACCACCAATCATTACCCGCCAGAGAAAGACTTTGCATTTGAAAGGTGCCTTATTCCGCCAGCCCTCCATCAGCGTCGCCTGCCACCATGACATCGATTTCCGCAGTCCCCAAACAGTATTAGCTTTCACACCCAGCCATTGGTGATCTTGAATGAGAAGATGATACACCTGATTAGTAGAGGCCTTTTCCAGACTCAACCGGCCTGCAAGGTCCCAGTCCTGCCAAGGACGATCCACAGCCAGGGCAGGAAAGGGTTGCCTACCCTGAAGCTCCAACAAAAGCTTTTCCCATAAACCACGGTATCCGCGCGGGATCCTGAAGAGTCTCCTAGCAGTCCGAAACGATGCGAGGACATTGCGAGTGGCAAGGGTAGCATCCGCAATCGACGTCACACCTAAACGGGCCATGCGGTTAAATCTCGGTCTGAGCTGATGTTTGTCTTCCCATGAAAGTAATCGGGATACTGCCAACAATTCCAGCTGAAAGGAGTTAGTCTGCAAGCGGTCCCCTACTGGATGCCAACGGGCCTTTTGGAGCACCACTTTCCAAGAGCCGACCAAGTGCAGTAACAAAGAAGAAGAGGGACTGGAAAATCGAGAGTCAGCATTAAGGACATGCCACCAGGAGGCCCGAAGCCGTGTGTTACCATGGCGTAGCCCGCTGTCCTCAAGAAAATAACGGGCTATGATGGTCCACGGGTGATGATCCACACACATGGCACGAAAAAGAGACCAACGAAGAGCCAGCATATAAGTTTCTGCATCCAAAATAGCGCCACCACCCATGCGTTTAGGGATGCATGTATGTGACCATGAAATCCATGAAATGCCTGCCTGCAGGGAATCCTTCTTCCATAGCATGAAACGAATGGAATGAGTGAGAGCCTTCAAAGCAGTAGGCGTCCACGGCAGCAATGGCAGGAAATAAGTTAGCATTGGTAGCATAATTGTCTGAGCCACTTTAAGGCGCACATGGAAAGGCCACGCTTGCGACTTCCAATACATAAACTTCGCCGCCAGTTTTTGTGAAATCCACTCCAGTAGGTCCTTTGGCCGTACATCCACTCCCAACGGGTATCCAAGATGCCTGACAATGGATCCACGGGAAACCACCTGGCCCTGCCAGCCTAATGACTGTAAATCAGGCTCCGTGCAACTGAGAATGGCCGACTTAAAGGCATTGATGCGAAGACCAGAGGCCTGACCAAAGAGCGTCCAAACATCTAATGCCTTTCGAATGTTGTCCCTGTCTGCCCGCAAAATCATAAAGGTGTCATCAGCCAAAGATTGGCTAATGAAGTGCTGCCCCAAAGGAAGAGACAATCCTACCAGCTGAGCACAAGCCGCCATTGAGGATAACATTGAAAGGACCGTGTGAGTCGCCAGGGCAAAGAAAAGAGGACTCAAAGGGCAACCCTGTCTGACCGAGCGTGCAAGGACAAATGGCTCTGTAACCCCACCATTGAGCATAACTCTTGAAGAAGCCGTAGCACTAATGGTGTAGATCAATCGGGACATCCGGGTACCAAAGCCCATAGCAGACATGAGATCTGCAATGAAAGACCAGTCCACATAGTCAAACGCCTTTTCCAAGTCCAATTGAATCAATACCACTTCCTGACTGGAGTGCCGCGCATAGTCAATAGCCATTTGCACATTCAAGATATTATGCAGAATGTTGCGGCCCTTGATGAAACCGTATTGGAGAGGATGCACAATAGCTGGAAGGTGCTTGTGAAGCCGATTCGCCAGCACTTTGGAGAAGATTTTATACATGGAGCCCATCAAAGAAATTGGTCTCCAATGTTGCAGCTTCGACGGCGAAGGGACCTTGGGAATCAGTTTGATAAGGCCTTGTTTCCATGAGGAAGGCATGACCCCTGTTTCCCAAACCTGCTGACACATGACCGCCAATGGCTTCACCAACTGCGTGGCCGAGTTCTCAAAGAATTCATTAGTGAGACCATCCCAACCAGGACTTTTATCCTTCGGCAGGTGCAACAAAACATCCATAACCTCCTCCTCGCAAATATCCGCCTCCAAAGTGGCTTGCATATCAAGTGGAACCTACTGGCGGACCAGATGATAGAAGACCGAGCGGGCATGCGTAACCTGGCTAGAAGGCAAGGGAGAAGAACCCAGAAGTTCCATAAAATAATTTCTGCACATAGTGACAATGGTCTGCGGATCAGTGACCATGCGACCTTCTGAATCCTGGAGTCGAGTCATATTTTCGCGAGCCGGAGAAGCATGCAAGGCGCGAAAGAACTTATGAGACTGGCAGACACTATCTTGCAATGTGTCAGTCAAGTTATGCAGCTTGGCCTGCTGATAAGATTTCAACTGAAACACTTGAATAAGATGGGCCAAACGCCTTTCCAGTGACAGCAGAAAATCATCATCTGGGGAATCCACGAGCAAGGAACGGACCAAAGCCAGTAAGTCCTCTGCTGCATGTCGATATCGCCGGCAAAGAGAGGCATGATGAATCCCATACTACCGAGCAACCCGCTGCACATTAGAGAGCAGCCGGGCAAATGCAGCCAGGCCGTCAGAGGCGAAGTCCAATAAGAACCTCTCAATCAATTGCTGCATATAGCCCTGAAAAATGGGATGCTTTAAATAAGAGGAGTTGAAACGTAAAGGGAGCCTATCCAGCAACTGCATAAAAGGTGCAATAGATTGTGCCCGCATCTCAAGCTGGAGGGGGAAATGGTCCGACAACGCATATTGCTGCAAGACCTTCATTTCCAGCATCTCGGGCAGAAAATCATCCCCTTGTATGATATACATTCGGTCCAACCGCGACCAAGTAGTTGCATATTGTGCGGAATGGAAAGTAAAGCCTGAAAAAGAAGGGTGAAGCCACGACCAAAGATCTTGCTTAAGCACGCGCAAAGCAAAAGAATTCCACACCCGGCTTTCCGGCGTATCCATTACCGAATGTCCTGAAGTGGACTGAGAAGAGTCAACACACATATTGAAATCTCCCATCAAAAACCCCCTTCGGCCAAGTGACATGGAGCCCTGCAAAGTCGACCAAAGATTCCGTCGGGATGCGGCATCATTCGGAGCATAGAGGCCCAGCAACCATAAAATCTCTCCTTCAAATAAGACTTCAATTACCAAAAAGCGGCCCTGCACATCATTTTTGACAAGAACAGGCTGGTATTTCTCATGGACAATCATCAGCATGCCCGAATAGTGCGTAGCATGTGTCCCTGCATAAAACAGACGGAAGCCATGACAATCCACAATTTTCCCTGCTTCAGCGTGACTTTTGTGCTCAACTGCACACAATACATCCCACTGGTTCTCATGCAAGACAGTCCACATGGCATGTTGCTTATGGCGAGAGCAAATGCCTCGCACATTCCACGTGGCTATCTTCATATATCTTCAAACAAGGGAGTCAGGAACGAGGCGCCTGTTGCCTCGCTTTCACCTTTTCCGCGAGAGCATCTAGGACGCCCTCATCTAGAAAATCAGCCAATACTGCAAACGAATTCTGGCGACCTGCTTTAGAGGTAGAAGGAACATCCACTGCCTTGGGAGTGGGGCGGGGATAACACCGATCCCAGGGTGTAATCACATTACCTTTTGTATCAAACGTCAGCTTAGCAGGTGGGCCCTTGGGGCCGTCTGTATAGGCTTTCCTTGTAGACTGATTACGGGGGCCACACGGGGCCATAGTACGCGCAGCCGGCTGTGAAGTGAACATTTCTTTCCTGCGCATATACATGCGCACGGAATCCTGTGAAGTAGTAGGCCCAGGATCCGCCAGGCCTGCATCCAACTTTTTACCTTTTTTTTGACGTGCCTCAATCCAATCAGTGCTACGAGAATCCAAACCCAGGACCGGTTGTTTGCCTTATCCACGACATTTGGTGGCTGCAGGGCCTCCTGTGTCGGGGCATCAAGCACCATGTCATCCTTAGGCAGCACAACCTGCGCATCCTCGGAAGACGGTTGCCTTTCAGGGCATTCAGCCATGAAATGCCCCAATTTACCACATGAAAAGTAGTGGCCTGCAAAGTTGCCCCATTTTAAGCGAAAATGCAAAGGATGCATGCCAGAACAATTGAGGCGAAGCCACGCAGGCCTTTTCCTGGCTGTGTCCCATAACATGCATAAACGATTTCGATTCATAGCCCTGAGGCTTGGGGGCACCAGCACTATTCCCACAACAGCCATCGCATCCTTCAACAATGGCCAATAAACCGCCGGACAATTTTCCACTTCCACCCATACCGGGCATTCTCGTTGAAGCAGACGCTGGAAATCGCCCATAGGGCGCCATGGTACAACATGGACCAAGCGGCGATCAAAGAATAATGGCAGCTTGGACAGGAGCTCAGCTCAATGTGTTTCCGATTTCAACAGCACCTCATAAAAGCCGCGAGGTCCAAGGAAGATCTCCTCAACACACTCCCCTTGCAATAAATGGTGCATCCACTGGCGAATATGTGAAAGCACTCGGATCCTGCCAGTGAAGAAAAGTATAACTGCACGGTCATACAACACCGAGAAGGACCGCAAGACTGATTTCGGGTCCACCGTGGCTTCCAGCACATCATCAGTTCCCGCGTCAGAAAAAGTTTCATTGTTGTGCTGGACATAATCGCCAAGCAGAGTATTGGCGAAGTCCAGCAAATGCTCCCAGTCAATCTCCTGCGAATCCACCGGATCAGAGGCAACCTGCGCATAGGAACGTTCCTGAGGACCCATTGGCTCGTCAGAAGTATGCTTGGAGCGTTTGCCCGCAGGCGGCAGTTCAGAACCCAGAGGCATCTCCTCCATGCAGGGCACCATATCCTCCGGCTCCTCTATATCGGAATCAGGGCCAAGGGCTGCCACCGTCCGGTCTAGAAAATCCATATCCAGGCCAGCCATCCTGCTTCCTTAGCTCTGCCCGCGGACGAAAAGCAGGGGACCACAGGCGAACAGGCGTGCACTCGTTCAGGCGTCTCTCTCTCTCTCTCTCTCTCTCTCTCTCTCTCTCTCTTTTCGTGAATAAGAGTATATTAATGTATGCAAATATTTACATCAAGCCTTCAAGCCAACCAAACAGGAAGGAAACAACTGTAATGAAGCCATCAGGCTATCAGAACAACCATTCTACATGAGTACCACTAAGAGATCACACCGAAAGGATAGCATGAGCAGAGCGAACAATAGCCAGTCAGGGAGCAGCAATGTCAGGAAGAACTAGGTCAGCTAATACCATAGAAGAGATCTACCATAGCATTGAACCACGAACATGGGCCAACATGACCATGGATGCCCAATATCAAATCAAAAATAAAGGCATTACGATTGCACCAAATATGCCACAGGGCTATCCACCTAAGGAAATAAGAAAAGGAAAGAATAATTTGAGGGCAAATAAGACATAGAGGGCATGTTTCCCATAATCCAGGAATGAGCAAGCATTCGTTTTGCTGAGTCGCCGAAGACCAGACGCGAAAAATAAAACTCCAAATCTATCGAGCAACAGGGCAAGAGACAAAGAGATGAAGCAATGTCTCATCACATGTAGTGTAGAATACACAACGACCAGCAGAAATTTTTCGGGCACACAGCACACCCCCAGTTGGAAGACCCCCATGAGTAGCCTCCACATGAACACTTTACCCTGATATGGAACCTTAGATTTCCAAAGTTGTATAAATCTTTCTTGCCATTTCTTTTTACTATCCCGAATATGCCATAATTTATTAACCTTCCTAGTGACCCATTTCTTGGCTTCCACCATCTGATGATATATGTGATTAGCTAACCTCTTCTCGAAATCATTAGGAAGCACAAACATCCAGTCACGCCATGGTTGCAATGATTGTAATGCAAGCAAGGGAGCGAACCTATGAAGTTTTTCTTGTATGGACGACCGAATGTCACTATATCCGCGAGGTACCCGGAAGTACTAACGAATACACCTGAAAGAATAAAGATGGGGATGCCCTGGAATAACATCATCAAAGACAACCTGCAACCCAAAACGAGCCATCCAGTTAAACTTGTCTCTCTACAAATCTTTATCCGGCCAGTCCAACAAACTGGAGGAGGCCAGTACTTCTGCTTTCATCGAATTCTCCTCCTTACGACTATCAGGAGAGCGCCAAACTGCAAAACGTAACATCTCCTGCCAAGATGCAATCAAATGAGAAAGGAGAAAAGGCTGAGAGATCTTAATAGGCCTCGAGGAATTGAGCACATGCCACCAGGAGGCATGAATAACCGTGCTACCATGAGATGTCCCAATCTTTTCTATAAAAAATCTAGCAATATCTGACCAAGGATGACTCTGTACACATAGGGCCTGCAAAAGGGTTAGCCTCAAAGCAGTCATATGCAAGTTAACATCCAACAAAGTTGCATCCCCCATCCTTTTTGGAGTAGTCACATGCTGCCACGAAATCCACACCTATCCCAAACAACTGCCTTTCTTTTTCCACAACATGAATCTGATAGGTTGAACCAATTCCAAAAGGGACTTCTTAGTCCAAGGAAGCAGTGTGGCAGAAAAAATGAAATAATACTGATCATAATACACTAAGCAACTTTAAGTCGAACATGTAGAGGCCAGCCTTGAGATTTCCAGTACATAAACCTATCATGAATCCGGGAGCCCATCCAATCCAGCAAGGCACAAGGGGCTACCTCGACACCAATAAGATATCCCAAGTGTCTGGTTATATTTCCCCTTGAGATCACAATACCATGCCAACCCAATGCCTATAGATCATTCTCCGTACAAGAGAGAAGAGTAGATTTCTGGGTATTAATATGAAGACCCGATGCCAAAGCAAAAAGATTCCACGCCACCATTGCCCGATTAACATTAGTGCGATCTGCCTTGAGAAACATAAAAGAATTGTCTGCCAACGATTGATCCACAAGTTGAGTACCACAGGGAAGAGACAAGCCAACTATCTCACCTTGATCAACCAACTTATCCAACAATGAGAGCATCGGGTGAGTGACTAAAGAAAACAGCAAAGGGCTGAGAGGGCAGCCTTGCCGAAGAGACCGGGATAAGGCACTTTCCTCCGTGATCCCTCTATTAAGTACAATACAAGCCACAGCACCCTGACTAATGGTATCTTCCAAAGAAATCATGCGAAGACCGAATCCCATTGTACACATTAATTGTCACAAAAAAAACCAGCTAACATGATCAAATGCCTTCTCAATATCAAGCAGAAGCATAACCACCTGCTAGCCTGAAGCTTTGGCATAGTCAATTCCCAGTTGAACATTCAAGATGTTGTGCATTATATTTCGTCCTTTAATGAAGCCGTATTGACATGGATGAACCAAGTGCAAAAATACCTTCTGCAATCTATTGGCAATGATTTTGGAAAAGATTTTATATAAAGAACCCATAACAGAAATAGATCTCCATTGTTTCAAAGATGTTGGAGAGGGAACCTTGGCCAACAACCTAATGACAGCAATCTTCCAGTCTAAAGGCATCGTACTAGAATTCCACACTTACTAACACAGGCGAGTTAATGGGTCCATAAGCTGCTCCACATGGGCTGAAAACAGCTCATTAGGCAGCCCATCCCAACTAGGACTTTTCCTTCTAGGCAAGTGGGACAGCACTTCTTTCACTTCATCTTCTGAAATATCAACCTCCATTAAATCCACCCAATCGAGTTTCACCTGATTACTAACCAGGTTGCAAATATATACTCGAGCAAAAAGAACAGCATCGGAAAGAATCTCTTGCAGACCCAACAAGGACCTATAAAAGTCAAGATTCATCCGAATAATAGAGGCTAGAACAGTCACAATATCACCTTGGCCATCCTTTAAGCGCACAATATTTTCCCGAGCATATTTCTGATGCAGATGAGCAAAAAATTGATGGGATTGACAATTATTGTCATGTAAAGCTTCAACCCTGGCCAGCAATTTGTATTTTGCATAATCCTCTTCCTGAAGAGATAGAACCCTACCTTTCAACCATTCAATGCATGTAAGAAACTCATCATTGGAATCCCCAATCTGACACAGAGACAAGAAATGAGCTAATCAAGATTGAGCATGCTGTAATTCAGCTCGAAACAAGGAAGCATGCTGAATACCATATTGTCGAGATAACACTCGCTCATTATCCCTAAAAATCGCCCATGCTTCCATCCTTCTAGATAGGACCTTCGAGCTAAAAGAAGCTATCAGTTGCTGAACACCTTCCGCCATCTCTCTCTCTCTATTTTTTTTTCGTAAAAGGTAATTGTATTAATTACGAAAAAAAGGTACAAGTTTACATGATTACAAGATACACGATGGCTCTAAGCCAGCGTGTGTAAACTGTCAGTAAAAAACCAGGACAGAGTTACACAAGTCATGGCAAAGACGCAGAGGAAATTGCCATATGCCAGGGAAGTAAGTCTTCCCGAGGGAGCAAGTCAGAGTGGCGAATGAGATCTATCTGCCGAAGCAAGAGGCCTTTAAGCCTGGCAATGTGTCCCGAAACATTAGAGGCCGAATCAAAAAGAAAGGCATTCTGAGTGGTCCAATTGTGCCAGCATCCCCAGTATCTAAGAAAATGGAACAAGATCTTCATATGCAACTGTGCCAGTGTGGGGTATTTTGGGCGTACAAAAACCCAATCGAAAGGGCTCAGTGAGAAACCAACCACAGCTCGCCAAACTGCTGACAAAAGCGACCAGATATTCTTAGCGAGAGGGCAAGAGATAAATCGATGACGGGCCGATTCCACAGTAGTGGTGCAGAAGAAACAATTGTCGTTAGGATTCGACGCTTGGAAAGGGCCGAGGCAAGAGGAAGACCACCAATCATTACCCTCCAAAGAAAGACCTTGCATTTGAAAGATGTCTTGTTCAGCCAGCCCTCCATCACAGTTGCCTTCCACCATGACTAGGATTTCCGCAACCCCCATACAGTATTAGCTTTAGTAACCAGCCATTGATGATCTTTAATCAGAAGATGGTACACCTGGTTAGCTGAGGCCTTTTCCAAATTCAACCAACCTGCAAGGACCCAGTCCTACCAAGGACGATCCACAGCAAGGGCAGGAAAGGGGTGCCTGCTCTGGAGCACTAACAAAAGCTGTTCCCATAAATCACGGTATCCACGAGGGATTCTGAAAAGCCTCCTGGCAGTACGAAACAATATGAAGACATTACGACTAGCAAGGGTGGCATCTGCAACTGAAGTCAAGCCCAAACGGGCCATGCGGTTAAATTTTGGTCTGAGCTCATGTTTGCCTTCCCATGAAAGTAATCTCGAGGCTGCCAACAATTCCAGTTGAAAAGAGTTAGTATGTAAGCAGTCCTCCGCTGGATGCCATCGCGCCTTCTGGAGAACCAATTGCCAGGAGCCGACCAAATGAACAAGCAGGGATGAGGAAGGACTCGAAAACCGAGAGTCTGCATTAAGAACATGCCACCAGGAGCTTCGAATTTGTGTATTATCATGCAGAAGCCCGAGGTCCTCAAGAAAATAACAGGCTATAACGGCCCACGAGTGATGCTCCAGACACATGGCACGAAAAAGAGACCAACGAAGTGCCAGCATATGAGTTTCGGCATCCAAAATAGCCCCACCACCCAGGCGTTTGGGGGTACATGTATGCGACCACGAAATCCATGAAATACCTGCATGCAATGAATCCTTCTTCCATAGCATGAAACGAATGGGCCGAGTGAAAGCATTCAAAGTAGTAGGAGTCATTTTGTTAGAGATCATTGCCTGGTCCGACTGCACAATCCAGTCGGACTGTACAGTCGGACTGCCACGTGGCAGTCCGACTTGCTGCAGTACAATCGGCTGCATTTAATGCATTAATGCAGCCGACCTGCATTTTCTGGCGCCCAGATTTTTGCCTATTTATAGCCAAGTTTTCAGTCTTCTGCCAACATTCTTCTACTCACAGATTACAAGCTGGTGGCTCGCGCAGATTCCGTCTCTGTTCGCAGATTTCAGACAGGAGACAGTGCAGACTGCAGCGGACTTCGAGGTGAACAGCAGGTTGCATTGTCAAGGTGGAGACACGCAGTCTAGCGCACTGCGCCCGTGTATATATCTGCATATCTTTGTATACAGCACACTTTATACAACAGATCTTCATCTTCCACTGTCTCTTTCTCTCTCTTCTCTCTCTCTGCGTTCTCTCTCTCTCAGTCCTACGCTTCCGCACCGCTGCACTCTGACATGGTATCAAAGCAGTGTTAAAGGGCTGACTGAGTGCAGAACCAACCTGAAGAGGAGTTTCTATCGCGACACAAGGCTGCATTTTCAGCGTTTGAGGGCAGGCAGGAGGGCTGCGCCTCGGAACAAGGCTAAAGCGAGCGTGGGCGCGCGGGAAAGGAGTCCAGGTGGTGGAATTGCTGCTGTTTACTACTGTTTGACGAGGAGGAAGTTTGAGTTTTTAGCTTTCAAGTGCAGGTTTTGCTTTTTCATCACCTCCGGCGGGTGAAGAAGTTTTGGGACACAGAAGAGCCCTAGCAAGCTGAGTTTTCACAGTCAAAGAGGGCTGCTTTTGCGTCTGTGAAGGCATTACAGGTGAAGATGTCTACCGAGATTGACTTGGAGTTCCAGACGATTATGGACCGGAAGGTGCCTGTCTTGCCGGCTCTTCCCGCAGATCAGAAGCTCGATGGCGACAACTACCGCATCTGGCGCGTAATGATGTTGGCCATCCTAGAGTCCTATGATTTGGCGAAGCTTGTACAGGAGGAGATCGACCGGCCCTCGGTGAGAGATGAGTCCAAACTCTCTTCCGATGCTCGTGCGGAGTTGGCCAAGCCACAGTCTCACTGGGACAAACTGAATGCAAGGATTCGTTCCTTTCTTTTTTTGTCTTGTACTACAGCACTGATAGCTCACATCGAGCACTTGACGGTGGCTCGGGAGATATGGCTGGAGCTAGATCAGATGTATAACCAGATGACCCTTATGAAGCGGGTTTCTTTGGAGGTTCAGATGCGGACCTTGTCCGTAAACAAGTCTTCTTCGTTGCAGGAGCACATCAACAAGCTTAGATAGCTTCAGATGCAGGTTCAGAATGCGGGGAAGCCAATTTCCTCCGAAGACATGGCGATCACACTCTTGTCCCAGTTGCCGCCACGATTCGGTGCTTTCTACTCCGCCCTTATTGCTTCGGGGCGGGAGTCCACTCTTCGGTGGGAAGAGTTGGTTCCTATGGTCTTGGACCAAGAGGAACAACTAAAGGGATAGAATGCTTCCAAGTCGGAGGCACTGACAGGTCAAGCCTCTCAAAAGAAGGGGAAGGACCAAAAGAAGAAGAAGGGGGATAACAAGTCAAAGAAGGACAAGGACAAGGACAAAGAATCCACATGCCATATTTGTGGAAAGACTGGCCATTGGAAGAAGGATTGCCCTGACAAAGACAAGAAGGACACGAAGGATTCTGGAGCGGTGGCTGCACCCTCATCAGCTACATTTCTTCATCTAGCTGTCATTGAGGACACTACACCGAATGCTTCTGATGCTACGATGATAGCTCCCCAGGCTCAAGAGTGGATCATTGACAGTGGTGCCTCCCGGCACATGACTCCTTCATCAGATGATGTTGCCCAGTTGCGACCCTCGCGTGGGCAAATTCTCATTGGAGATAGCTCTTCAGTGTCTATTGCAGGACGGGGTGAGATGCAGCTTATTCCAGATGGTCGCGGCGGTATCCATACCTCAGAGGTCTTGCATGTACCAGGTTTAGGATATCATCTTCTATCAGTTCATAAGATTTTCTCCCTTGGACTTTTGGTGGAGTTTGACAGTGATTCGGTGCGAGTCCTTGATCGTGGGTCACGGAAGGTTCTCTCATCCGGATATGAGGAGAACGGCATCTATAAATTGAAGTCTTCCACCGCCCTCTCTACTCTTCTTCTTACCTCTCAAACACAGTCAGAGCTATGGCATGCTCGGTTTGGTCACCTCCACTATGATTATCTTCGGAGGGCATCACGTGGACAGCTTGTTTGAGGGTTGCCGGATATAGTGGTGAGCCAGCAGCCATGCGTCTCCTGCATTCGTGGGCAGCAGCATAGGGATGCCATTCCCCACAAAGCTTCGCGGCGGTCTACTTCACCGATGGAGATGGTATCTACGGATCTTTGTGGCCCTATGAGGAACGAGTCCTTGCGAGGGAGCTCGTACTTCATGTTGATCGTAGATGACTACAGCAGGATGACATGGGCCTATTTTTTCACATTGAAGTCAAAAGCTTTCTCCCACTTCAAGGATTGGCTTCTCTTTGAGGAGAACCGATTGCTCTAACTATTGTTTGATGATTCGTGTTATGCAGGATCGAGAGCCCACCTCCGTGAAGGAGACTTTACAGTCCGCACCATGGAAGAAAGCTATGGAAGCCGAGTTGGAGGCTATTGAGAGGAATGGCACGTGGTCACTCATGCCACGCCCCCCGAATAAGAAGGTGATTAGCGTCAAATGGGTCTTCAAGACCAAGTACCTTAGCGATGGTTCTTTGGACAAGCACAAGGCTCGCCTTGTTGCTAAAGGTTTTGCACAGCGCCCAGGGATTGATTGTCATGATACTTTTTCCCCCACTGCTCGTATGGCGACTATTCAAGCTGTTCTTGCCTTGGCTGGCCATAGGAGATGGCCTGTCTACCAGTTGGATGTGAAGTCGGCCTTCCTCAATGGTGATTTGAAGGAGGAGATCTATGTCGAACAGCCTCCTGGCTTTGGCTCTTCCGATGGGAAAGTCTACAGGCTGAAGAAGGCCTTGTATGGCCTCAAGCAGGCTCCGCGTGCATGGAACGAGAAGATTGATTCGTTCCTTCAGTCACAGTTGGGATATCGGCGTTCTAAGGCCGCTCCGCAGCTTTATGTACACACTTCCGAGGCTGGTTGTGTGCTTTTTGTGTTGTATGTTGATGATTTGATTGTCACAGATGATCATGCACAGAAGGTCCAAGAGACGAAGGCAGCTTTACATCGGGCGTTCGAGATGACGGACTTGGGTCTACTCCATTTCTTTCTGGGCCATGAGATTTATTAGTCTCAGAGGGGGATCTTCATCTCTCAGCAAAGATATGTACAGGAGCTCTTGGTTTCTTTTGCGATGGAGGATTGTCGGACCATTTCCACTCCTATCGATCCGAACTGGAAGGCCACTTCCCATTCAGCTTCTCCCATGGCGGATGCTTCCCGCTATCGTCAGTTGATTGGATCATTGATTTGGCTCCTCAACACTCGTGTTGATCTTTGTTTTGTTGTTGGGCTCTTGGCAGGGTTTATGAGTGAACCTCAGACGGCATTCTTCTACTCACAGATTACAGGCTGGTGGCTCGCACAGATTCCGTCTATGTTCGCAGATTTCAAACAGGAGACAGTGCAGACTGCAGCGGACTTCGAGGTGAACAGCAAGTTGCATCGTCGAGGTGGAGACACGCAGTCTAGCACACTGCGCCCGTGTATATATCTGCATATCTTTGTATACAGCATACTTTATACAGCAGATCTTCATCTTCCACTGTCTCTTTCTCTCTCTTCTCTCTCTGCGTTCTCTCTCTCTCAGTCCTACGCTTCCGCACCGCTGCACTCTGACATGTTTCCCAAACCTGCTGAAACATAGCCGTCAATCACTTCACCAGTTGGGTAGCAGAACTCTCAAAAAATTCATTGGTGAGACCATCCCAACCGGGACTTTTATCCTTAGGCAAGCGCAACAAAACATCCATAACCTCCTCCTCACAAATATCTGTCTCCAAAGTAGTTTGCATATCAAGTGGAACCTACTGTCGGACCATATCATAGAAGACTGAACGTGCATGCGTAACCTAGTCAGAAGGTGACTGAGAAGAACCAAGAAGATCTAGAAAATAATTCCTGCACATATTGACAATAGTTTGAGGGTCAGTGACCATTCGACCTTCTGAATTCTGGAGTCTAGTCATATTTTCTCGAGCAAGAGAGGCATGCAGAGCGCGAAAGAACTTATGAGTTTGACAAGCACTATCTTGCAAATTGTCAATCAAAGTTTGCAATTTGGCCTGCTGACAAGATTTCAACTGAAACTCTTTAATAAGATCAGCCAAACGCATCGCCAGTGACAGCAGAAATTCATCATCTGGAGTGTCCACCATCAGAGAACGAACCGAAGCCAGTAAGTCCTCCGCTGCGTGTCGACGCCGCCGACAAAGAGAGGCATGATGGATCCCATACTGTCGAGCAACCCGCTGCACATTAGAGAGCAATCGTTCAAAGGAAGCAGTGCCCTCAGAGGCGAAGTCCAATAAAAATCTATCAATCAATTACTGCAGATAGCCCTGAACGATTGAATGCTTCAAATAAGAGGAGTTCAAACGTAAAGGGAGTCTATCCAGCAATTGCATAAAAGGTGCAATGGGTTGTGCAAGTATCTCAAGCTGGAGAGGGAAATGGTCGGACAAGGCATATTGCTGCAAGACTGTCATTTCCAACATCTCAGGAAGAAAATCATCATCCTGCATGATGTACATTCGGTCCAACCGCGACCATGTAGTTGCATATTGCGCCGAATGGAAAGTAAACCCTGTAGAAGAAGGGTATAGCCAAGACCATAGATCTTGCTTAAGTACAGCAAGAGCAAACGCATTCCACACCCGACTTTCCGGAGCGTCCATCACCGAACGCCCTGAAGTGGACTGTGAAGAATCAACACACATATTAAAATCCCCAATCAAAAAACCCCGTCTGCCAAGTGACAAGGAGGTCTTCAAGGTGTTCCAAAGATCCCGGCAGGATAAAGGGTCATTCGGAGCATATAGGCCCAGCAACCATAACATCTCTCCTTCAAATAAAACTTCAACTACCACAAAGCGGCCATGTACATCATTTTTAATAAGAACCGGCTGATATTTCTCATGTACAATCATAAGCACACCAGAATAATGCCCGGCGTGTGTCCCTGCATAAAACAAGAGAAACCCATGGCAATCCACAACTTTTCCTGCTTCACCGTGACTCTTGTGCTCTACCGCACACAAGACATCCCTCTGATTCTCATGCAATACAGTCCACATGGCATGTTGCTTATGGCGAGAACAAATGTCTCGCACATTCCACGTGGCTATCTTCATGTGTTTTCAAAAAGAAAATCAGGAACGAGGCACCGCTTGCCTCGATTTAACCTATTCTGCTAGAATATCAAGGACACCCTCATCGAAAAAATCAGCTAACACGGCAAAAGAGTTCTGATGGCCAGCTTTTGAGGTAGAAGGAATATCCACTGTCTTCGAGATGGAACGCGGATAATGAGGATCCCATGGTGTAATCACATTCCCTCGAGTATCAAAAGCCAACTTAGCGGGCGGGCCCTTTGGACCGCCTGTATATACTTTCCTAGCAGACTGATTACGGGGAGCAGAAGAAACCATAGTATGCGCAGCGTGCTCTGAAGACAACATTTCTTTCCTGCGCATATACGTGCGCATGGAATCTTGTGAAACATTAGACCCAGGAGCCGCCAGGCCAGCATCAACCTTTTCTGGGACGTGCCTCTACCCAATCATTGCCACGGGAATCCAAACCCGAAACAAGTTGTTTACCTTTATCCAGAACTTTAGGTGGCTGGGTTGCATCCTGTGACGGAGCATCAAGCACCATGTCTTCCATAGGCAGCACAACATGCTCATCATCTGAAGACGGTTGCTTCTCTGGGCATTCGGCCATAAAATGCCCCAAGTTTCCACACGAAAAGCAGTGTCCTGCAAAGTTGCCCCATCTGCATGCCAAAGCAATTAATACGAAGCCATACAAGCCTTTTCCTAGCAGTGTCCCATAACATACACAAACGGTTACGATTCATGGCCCTTAGGCTCGGGGGGACCAGAACAGTTCCCACAACGGCCATGGTATCCTTTAACAAAGGCCAATATACAGCCGGGCAATTTTCCACTTCAACCCACACCGGGCATTCACGTTGAAGCACGCGCTGAAAGTCTGCCATAGGGCGCCATGGCACAACATGGACCAAACAGCAATCAAAGAACAATGGCAGTTTAGACAGGAGATCAGCCCAATGCTGCTCCGATTTCAACAACACCTCATAGAAGCCTCGGGGCCCAACAAAAATCTCCTCAACACACTGCCCCTGTAGTAAATGATGCAGCCACTAGCGAATATGGGAAAGCACTGGAATCCTGCCAATGAAGAAGAGTATAACAACATGGTCATAAAACACCGAAAAAGAGCGCACGACATTTTTCGGGTCCACCGTGGCTTCCAGAACATCTTCAGCTCCAGAGTCAGAAAAAGCTTCATGATTATGTTGGACATAATCGCCAAGCAGAGTGTTGGCAAACTCCAGCAAACGCTCTCAGTCAATATCCTGAGAATCGACAGAATCAGAGGCAACCTGAGCATAAGAACATTCCAAATGACCCATTGTCTCTTCTGAAGTATGCTTGGAGCGTTTGCCCGCAGGCTGAAAGTCAGGACCAGGAGGCATCTCCTCTGTGCAAGGAACCATATCCTCCCCTGTGTAAGAATCCGGACCAAGGGCTGCCACCGTTTGGTCGACAAAAGCCATATCTGGACCCGCCATGCTTCTCGCCTCTCTCTCTCTCTCTCTCGCTCTCTCTCTCTCTCTCTTTCTGTACAGTTCCGTGGGCAGGCGAGTCAAGACGCTGCCTCTCTATCGGACTTAGGTTTTATAGCAGCTGGGCGTTTCTCTCTCTCTCTCTCTCTCTCTCTCTCTCTCTCTCTCTCTCTCTCTCTCTCTCTCTCTCTCTCTCTCTCTCTCTCTCTCTCTCTCTCTCTCTGTGTGTGTGTGTGTGTGTGTGTGTGTACAGTTCCGTGGACAGGCGAGTCAAGACGCTGCCTCTCTGACAACTGTCGAACTTAGGGTTTAAAGCAGTTGGGCGTCTCTCTCTCTCTCTCTCTCTCTCTCTCTCTCTCTCTCTCTCTCTCTCTCTCTATATATATATATACATATATATATATGTATACATATGTATACATATGTATACATATGTATACATATGTATACATAAAATATGTATACATAATATGTATACATAATATATATATATGTATACATATATATATATATATATATGTATACATATATATATATTATGTATACATATATATATATGTATATATATATACAGTTTCGTGGGCAGACGAGTCAAGACGCTGCCTCTCTGACAACTGTCGGACTTAGGGTTTAAAGCAGTTGGGCGTCTCTCTCTCTCTCTCTCTCTCTCTCTCTCTCTCTCTCTCTCTCTCTCTCTCTCTCTCTCTCTCTCTCTCTCAGCGACGGGATGCTGGCGTGATGAGACGTGTCTGGCGTGACGGACGTGTCTGGCGTGATGCTGGCATGTCTGGTGTGTCTGGCGTGAGCGACGGGATGCTGGCGTGACGAGACGTACCTGGCGTGACGGACGTGTCTGGCGTGAGCGACGGAATGCTGGCGTGACGAACGTGTCTAGCGCGAGTGATAAGAGCTGACGTGACTGTCACGTCCCCATCCTACAAGAGGCGGCAGTCTAGTGGGAGCAACGGAAGTGACAATAGTCTGGCGGGACTGTCGTGAGTGCTGACCCGAAGGAGCTGCTCTACAAGGTCACGTCTCTACACAGGGAGACAACTAGTGTCCTGCAGGGACGCGAATGTACTTAGAATGACATGAATGCTGGCATGTCTGCTGTGTCCTAGGTGAATGTACTGTGGCAACAGTGACGAATGCAGACACGCTCAGATTGCACTTACTCTCTCAGACTGACATAAATGCAGGCACTGTGAATGTACTGTGGCAGCAGTGACGAATGCAGACACTCGCTCAGATTGCAGACACTCTCTCAAACTGACATGAATGCAGACACTGTGAATGTACCGTGGCAACAGTGACGTATGCATACACTATCTCAGATTGCAGACACTCTCTCAGACTGACATGAATGCAGACACTATGAATACACTGAGATTGCAGATGTACTCAGACTGATGTGAACCTTGTAGCTGTGTGGGCTGGAAACCTGCGTGATCTCAGACTGACGCACATTAACATTTCATGCTACAGTCATATCTTATGATGCAGTCACATTGACAGTCTATGATATACTGTCTCTAGTTCATGCTAGAGTGATAGTTTATGTCACTGGTTTACTACTCTACTCAGACTGTCAACAGTTTTATGCTATAGCGCATACTATAATTACGATGGAAGAAACTGACAATGAAGGAATCACAAAACCAACCATGGAGACAATGTTTCATATACCGCCAAAGAACACGAGATACAAAACCTATGGGCGTAAAACCCGAGATTGAAATGTCTCTCCAGGGTCGAGTAGATATGGAAAGACATCCCGCAAAATTAATGAAACACTATATGAGGAGATGTTGACCATACTCCGTGCTGAAATACGTACCATGAGGAAGGAAATGGAAAAGGACATACAAGAGCGGGTTCGAGCTGAAATGATGGAAGAACTAAAAAAGGAAATGCAACAAACATTGGATGCACGCATGGCAGAGAAAGAGTCATTGATCTCTAATCTACAAGAAGAACTAGAGGAATGCAAAAAGAAACTGGACGCACAAAAGGAACCACAAACCACACCGGAACTACAAAAAGAAATGGATGTTTTAAAAAAGGACATGCACACCTATGCAAGTGTGGTGGAAGGCACCCAAAAGAAAATGGAGAATGTTGAGAATACCGTCAAAGAAAATGCAGAATGGATAGATGTGGCAAAAAAGAACAAAGGAATGCATGGCAACAAAGTGGAAGTCATGAATGCCACCTTGAAAGAAGAGGCAAAAAGACGGGCACGCGCACTCCACGTAAGAGTGGTTGGACTAGACAAGAAAAGCACCCCAATTGAAGATGCTACAGCTCTTGCCACCAAAATTGGAGCTACAAATGTACCCATCATTGGGGCTTGGCGAGTCGGGAAGGCTGACACAAAAACAAAAGTCCTCATCTTGAAGTTTGGAGACCTGGAAAAGAAGAGAGCCTTCCTCTCTAAGAAGATCGCTCTCAAAGGAGAAAAGATCTACCTAGATGAAGACCTCACCCCAGCCTAGTTAGCCCACAGGAGGGAAAATATGCCACGTGTTCTAGAGGCACGGAAAGTAGGTAAATGGGTTATCTATAGAGATGGAAGAGTCATCATCACAGAGAAAAGGATGGCATGACGGTGCGCGGCCTATGAGACCCTGAAGTTCACGCTGTGGAATTGCAATGGCTCCCTTAAGACAGATGTAGGTTATTTTGAGGATACTTTCAAAGGTATAGACATTGCTATGTATACTGAGACACATCAATGTAAAGACAGCCGTTTACCTGATGTATATGGATATAGATGGGAAAGTGTATATCGCCCTCAGCCTAGACGGCCTGGAGGGACGAGGGGATCAGGAGGTGTGGCAATTCTATTTAGAGAAGAGCTCCGAGATACAGTCCAAGTGGTACATAGAGATGTAGAGGCAAGATACATGTGGATCAGGTTACGTACAAGCAGAAATCAAGACATGTATATTGCCATATGCTATTTTCCCCCTGCATACTTAAAGTTTGCCCTTAAAGAGGCATCCCCGTATACACCACTATATGAGGACATAATGGAATACATGAGAATTGGGGATGTTTTACTAGCAGGAGACTTTAATGCACGCACAGGAAACAACCAATCTGCTTTCTTTGACACTAGTGATGAGATGTTCAGAGATATTGCATTAGATGAAGTGGGATTAGTTAGATCAGCCCAAGATAGAGAGATAACAGAATATGGAACACACCTACTGGCACTGGGCAATGCACATGGTTTGGCCATCCTTAACCGGCTACCACAGTGGCCAAGATCTAATGGCTTCACATGTTGGAATAACAAGGGTCTAGCACAGTGGACTATTTGATTGGATCACCCAACTTGCTACCTGACATAAAAAGTTTTGAAATCTTAGACAGACCAATTGGATTAGTAGCAGACAATGCAATTCTAGCTTTCACAATGCAATATGGGCATATACACGAAGCACAGTCACACATACCAAAATTACCACGCTATGATTTTGTGGAAGCGACCTCACACATATACAGCATTACTGTGCGAGATGCATTGAGGGAGCTAGACACACAGGCCTCTTTGGATGAGTTTATAGGACAGTTGGCCGAGATAATACACACTTCAGCAGCATACGCTTTCCCACACACTACACCGTCAAATAAACCTCCACGAGGTAATGCTCCACAAAATGGCTGGTATGATAATGAGTGCGAGAGCTGGAACTTGGCATATGTACACATAAGCATGCTCGAAAACTCTTCAGACGGTTGGTACGCAAAAAGAAGCAGGAATACCTGAGCAGACTAGAAACACAAATGTATTCCATGTTCTTGGGGCAGGACAGCAAGAGAGCATGGAAAAAGATGCACGAGAACCAGCCACCCCTACAAATTACTAGACCGGATGATTGGCATGGATATGCTTTCACACTCTATGATATTCCTGGCCAAGAGCCTATGCCACTCCCCTCAACCTCAAGACCAGCAAATTGCAGATTTTTCACAGAAAAAAAAGTGAGGAATGCCATATGAAAACTGAAAAATGGAAGAGCCCAAGACCATGAGGGTTTAGTGGCTGAACACTTCACGCATGCCTGTGATATTCTGGCACCAACGCTGGCTCACATCTTTAATAGGGCAGTTTGTGAGGGATTTCCAACCTGTTGGTCAAACCATATTATTGTGCCGCTCTTTAAGAGTGGAGACCCCGCGCTACCTTGTAACTACCAAACTATCATGATTGGACACATGCTGGCCAAGATATATGGCTCTATCGTGGAACAAGCATTGAGTGAATGGGCGGAGATGCATGGCCTGGGGTCAAAAGGCCAGGCTGGCTTCAGGAGGGGATATACAACTCTAGACCATATCTTTACGTTGAGGGCAATCATTGAAGAAGGCAAGGCATTCAAGAAAAATATCTATTGCTGTTTTGTGGACTTTTGCAAGGCTTTTGACACAGTGCCACGTGCTAGACTCATGAGAAGAATGCAAAACATTGATGTGCCCGTAGAGATACAGTGGAGTATCTATGCCCTGTATGAGACAGTGACAGGCAGAGTACGAACACCTGAGGGCATCTCAGATACAGTCAATAGCACCATTGGGGTGAAACAAGGCTGTCCACTTTCACCGACACTTTTTGGGCTGTATATAGATGAAATTTCAGAATATGTGGATAGGACGAGTGGGGCCGGAGCCAGACTAGCTGGAGTGCTGATACCATTACTACTTTATGCCGATGATATTTTACTTATATCTGACTCACCTGAGGGACTAAATAGACACTTGGATGCATTATCAGCTTTTTGCAGAGATAGAGATCTTAAGGTGAACCTTGGGAAAACTAAAGTTATGGTATTTAACACTTCAGCTGCTTAGGTGACAAGAGCTGAGCACCAGTTTACTTTTGACAGAGAGCCAGTGGAGATGGTTAGACAGTATGTTTATTTGGGGGTCACATTGAAGGGACCACAGTTCTCTTGGAGAGAGACATCAGAGGCTCGTTTGGCAAAAGCATATGCAGCCTTAGGTGCATTGAAGAGGCAATGTGCTCACATACAATTTCATGAGCCGCGCACCAAACTGTGGCTTTTTGACACCCTGGTTACACCCACACTCCTATATGGGGCAGCTATTTGGGGTCCGAGTCTCCTTCACATGAGGAGACAGCCTTTGGGAGACCAGGATGGACCAGAGAAGGAATACTATGACGGATGGGAGCATATGGAAAGACCACTGGTCATGATGATCTCACGCATGATACGAGCGAAGAGCTCAACCCCACATGAGATTATCAAAGCTGAGTTGGGAGCATCACCCATGGTGGCTAAGGCCTTGGTTCAGGCAGTGACTTTCATACATAGACTATGGGAGCTCCCCCAAGATAGATACCCACGGCTAGCCCTGGCCTCTTCTACACAACTAGCAGCAGACGGTGACAGACACTGTTGGTATGCTCAGATGAGTACATGGATGAGTCTACATGGACTGCAGATTGACAAACTACCCCCCTTTGACTATAGCCTAGATTGCCCTACACTTGACCTAAGCCGATCAGAGCTAAACCATGTGATCAGAGCAGACATACTGAAGTTAGATACGGAGAAGACTTGGATACGACCCCCCTCCCCCCATGGCACGAGGATGGCACACTACCAGACCCACTTCCTTCAGGTATCTGAGGATGGTTTCATCACCCAACCCAATTACATGGACACACAGCTGCCTCATGGACTACGCACAGTTATTCGTCAGATCCGCACCTCATCCCACCACCTGAGGATTGAGACAAGCAGATGGGAGGGTATACAGACAGAAGAACGCATATGCCCACTATGCGACAGAGAGCCAGAGACAGAGGAACACTACATCTGCCGATGCACTGTATATTATGACATATGAGGTAGATACCACTGTCTGTTTCGAGAGAGTTTTGGACCCCTGAGACGGATCATGCAGTTTGAGGATCAGAGATGCTTGGGATTTTTCCTCTTGGAGCTCTAGAGGCGCAGAGCAACAATTCTACGGAGTAGGAGGCCCCCACAGCTCGGCTCACATAGACAGAGAGCAGTCACTGACTTTTTCACTGATACACGACAGAGTATGGCAAATACCACTACTACTACCACACAGCCTACAGGAGTACATCATCATTGGACCTCACCTTCTGTAGGTGTCCCTTTGGATAGAGCAGTGGCACTTAGCCGGTCTAGGTGCCCACGTCCACCCGGACGAAGGCCTAGACATCCACACCACAGACAAATTAAAGCCATCATTGAGCGCCACAAGAGACAGCTGCCGAGACGCCTCAACCTTGCAGAGATACACCTCCCTAGAGAACAGACATATCATTGATGGAGAGTTTTCCTTTCTCTACTCTCACTTTCAGATCACTGACATGTTTCCCTTTTATAGGACACTATTTCATTTCCTTTTCAGTCTTATAGGCATGTTTTTCATCTTTTTTCTCGTTCCAGATGAGAAACACACCATCATTGTATGTACTGCTTTGGTCTCATAGGCCACATTGGCCTTTTAGAGATGTTAATATACTCTCTCTCTCTCTCTCTCTCTCTCTCTCTCTCTCTCTCTCTCTCTCTCTCTAATGAGTAATTTATATTAATTACAATAAAAGTACAAGAAAACAAGATTACAAAGCGCAGTGTGGCACTAGACCATCATATACAAATTAAGTACAATGGATTCAACACACACAAAAAGACGAGTGTGCAAGAGGCACCCTCAGACTAGACAAACACAAAAGCTCAAGAGTGTTGACAAGATTTTGCCGCATGGGACTTAGCCTTTGCTGCCAATATCTCTAGAACCAAGGGTCCATTTTCTAAGTGGGAAGTAGAAGCAACATCAAAAGCCAACTGAGCTAGAGGGATGGTGCATCCGATGATTTATCTCGACGACAAAAATAAGTGTGAAGAGGTCTGGCAATGAAGAAGGGTCTGTAGGTACTAAAGGCACAGGAATCTCCTTGGCTTTCCCTTTATTACGGCTTCTATCCATGCATGTGTTTCTAGATCTAAAGGAGTCGTCGATTGTTTGGGTTTAGACTCGGTAGGTTGAGCAATTTGCCTTAGGTTCATTGGAGAGGCAATGTGCTCACATATAGTTTCATGAACCGCGCACCAAACTGTGGCTTTTTGACACCCTGATTGCACCCACACTCTTATATGGGGCAGCTATTTGGGCTGTGAGTCTCTTCCACGTGAGGAGGCAACCTTTGAAAGACACAAGGAGATAGTCTTTGGGAGACCAAGATGGACAGAATAAGGAATACTATGACAGGTGGGAGCATATGGAAAGACCACTAGTCATGATGATCTTACATATGATACGAGTGAAGAGCTGAACCCCACATTAGATTATCAGAGCTGAGTTGGGAGCATCAAGACAACTAGCAGTAGATGGTGATAGACATTGTTGGTATGCTCAGATGAGTACATGGATGAGTTTACATAAGCTGCAGATTGACAGACTAGCTCCCAAGAGGGGATTATTCAAAGACAGGGAGAGATTCTCCTACTAGGAGATTTAATGCCAGGACACAGAGCAGACAGTGTGACACATATGATTTTGAGGATCTAGGGAGGCTCCAAGTAATGGATATAGAGGAGGCAAGCACATGTAGGATATCTGCTAATACTAGAGGAGATAGTACTTGCCATGGCCAGTACCTACTAGAGCTAGGGTCGCGACACCATCTCGTTATTTACAACAGGATGAAAAAATGGCCTAGATCTGGAGCATTGACTTGCTTCCAACCCACCGCGGTAGACTATGTATTAGGCTCCACTGAGACCATGGAACTAGTTAAATCATTCCCCACCCCCCATCCCACCCCCGTCCAATCGTAGTAGATCATATCTACCTATCCTCCTCACCACACCCACATATTCCAGCTAATGCATGTACCCCACCCACCACTTTCTATTTTAAACATGAGCTAGTAGACATATATAGTCATCATAAATATGAAGGGCTCACATAGTTTCAGCATAATGTCCCCTAGGGACACTCACCTCCTAGCTCACCTCCATCCTCCATTTGGCTGCTCTACACACACTAGCAAATCCACCCGATCAAGCACCATGCCTCAAAACAGATGGTATGATGATAAGTGCCAAGAGTTGTATAGGCATCTTTGGATTCAGAAAGGGTTAGGGACCAAAACAAAGAGAGAAGCTTGAAGGCAGAGAGAAGCTTGTATGGTGCAAATTGTAGAAGCCATGCTGCACCACACTATCAGTGACCCGAAGACATGGCACTCCTATGCAAAGGGACTATATGATGTACCACACCAGCCACTGATTCCCCACCCTACCACACGCACCTTCTTCACACATAATATGGTGAGAAGAGCGATCGAACATCGACAGCATGGACAATTGATGGATCACACAGGCATAAAGAGTGAGCACTTCATTTATTCAATGGACATTCTGGCTCCTCTTCTTTCCTTTATGTTCAATAGGGCTTTAGCATAGGGCTTCCTAGAGGAGTGGACCATGCATACCATTGTGGCCATCCACAAGTCTGGAGACCCCCTAGATCCAAGTAACTACATAACCATCATGGCGGGCCACACATTGGCAAAGATATATGGAGCAGTGCTAGGGGAAAAACTCAATGTATATGCAGAGAGAGGGAGATTGCGAGCTGCTGTAGGACAAGCTAGTTTCCAATAGGGGTTCTCTACACTCAACCACATCTTCACCTTGACGAGCATGATCGAGCAAGTGAAAATGAGAAAGAAGAGGCCTTATTGCTGCTTTGAGGATTTCTCAAAAGCCTTTGACACAGTTCCACAAGATAGACTTTTACAGAGACTGCAAACACTGGGGATCCCATCGAACATTATATGAGGCATCTATGCACTATATGAGAGGGTGGTGGGTCGCTTACTTTTAAGATTGGAAGGGGGAACTAATGGAGACCTACCCCTAAGTACGCTTATGTTCTTTTTGGAAAAACTCCCCTCCCTTGCACTTACATGATTCCATAAGTTTCCCATGGCGAAACCCCCAGGGTTTCTATAACCACCTATAGCTTTGTCCCAATTAAGATCTAGATTCAACTTTATTTAGCACCTGTAAATGCCACACCAACCTAGATGGCCACTTACATTGTTCATTGTGCCATTTTTTGATAGCATACTCTTTCATTTAGCTAGCTCAAAATAGAATTATTGAGCTTTAACTCAATTGTGTTTTCATGCATACACTTCTTTCATAGAGATGTATCATGAATCATGAGAAGTTGTAATTTTTTGCTATAGAGAAAGACATTTCAACTATGTGGGTATCTTCCTCTTGATGCCCAAGAGGACTTTCGGGCATGGTCTCTAGCACCATTGGAGTGACGCAAGGGTATCCTCTCTCCCCCACAATCTTTGGTCTCTACATCGACGAAAGAGAAAATCACATCACACAAGGAGGCAGCGATGGGGTGGAGATAGCAGTTATGCTTTATGCTAATGATATTGTTCTGCTCTATGAATCACAAGGTCTACAGCAACATCTCCATGTCCTTAATGACTTCTATACACAGCTTAATCTTGGAAAAACCAAGATCTTGGATCTTCCATACGTTAGCCTCAGTGAGGAGATCAGTCATACACAACACCCTATAAAAGAGAGTCATGGCAATCACAATGTCATGGACTTTTTTCCAAAACTGCTCATTGCGACACAAGTGCTACATGGCTTTGGCCTCCTCCATCTTATGCTTATGCCACTCATTCCATAGAGTGGGCACCACTGTCAGACCACATCTTAGAAAGGAGCTCCAACAACAAACACATATAAGCAAATCAAGTTGAAGACAGATTCTTCAACTTAAGTGTGCTATTTACCTTTGCCATGAAGAAAGTGACAATTGATGTAGCTTTATGCACCACCCTCTTCACCCACTTGAGCTTCCCAATGTCTTCCATGAGACGTCCAAACAATGACTTGAATATAGAGTCCACATGATCATAAGAAACTCAGCCTCAAGCAAATATCCCACACGTCAACAATTGGATGCATTGTCCATAACAACTTGCACCACATTTGAGGGGCCCACCTACAACCACAAATTGCAATGCTTAGGGAGAAAAAGCGAGAGTTGAACCTCAAAAGATTCAAGAGTAGAGAGAGAGAGAGAGAGAGAGAGAGAGAGAGAGAGAGAGAGAAAGAAAAGAAAGAAAGAAAGATCTATTCACGTCTCTAAAAGGCCAGAGTGGCCTATGAGACCATAACCAATACAACCGGTATCATCATCTCTCATCAGATAAGAAGAGATAAAATTTATGTGTAAGTTTACATGGTATATTGGAATGAGATGTATGGAAACTGAAAAAACTACAAAAGTTGGAAAAATACCTAAGATTAAAAAGATCAAGAGTGTAGGGTATCTCTCCCTCAGTCTATGGAATCCACCAAGACTCTGCAAGCTCCCTCTGACTGAGTCATCGCACCAATCTATCTCTGTATCGAGCAATCGTGATGCGAATGCCAAGAGGAGAGAGAGAGAGAGAGAGAGAGACTAGCGATGGCTGATCGTGGAGACGCGCACCCGCCGCCTGACTGACGCGTCTGGCCCTGCCATTGTCGGGGTCGCGTGCCCTTGCCTGGGCCTGCGCCACGGGGCCCTCTGCCCGTCGCGTGCCATTCACTGGCCCGGCGACTGTCCCTGGCGTCGCCCCTTGCCGCTTGCACCTGCTGCGCGTCCCTCCTATCGCCTGGACATGCGCATGTCCCGTCACCTTGGTCCTTCCCTCCTGCGCCCGTTGACCGCCGTGCTGGCCTGCCGCCCTACTGCTCGTCTTCGTCCTGCCCAGCTTTGGCCCCGCACAGTTGCCCGCCCTGATTTGACCGTTTTTTGCCACCCAGGGGAAGCAGCCTCTGTCACACCCAGGTTGCCACAGAGCGAGCGCGAGAGCGTAAGCCAGCAAGGGAACGAGGCCTTCTCTGCCTGTGGTTGTGCCCTCTCTGCACAGCGGGCGTCTGTTTCTGCTCGCGCGCTTCCTAAGCCCCTTCGTCAGCCCAGTGCAGGGTCTGTTCTGCCTGAGAGAGAGAGAGAGAGAGAGAGAGAGAGAGAGAGAGAGAGGCCTGCACGTTTTTGCCTCCCGTGAGCTCTTGACTTGGCCTCTGACCAGCATACGTAGTGATACAATATGGCTGGTCTGGATCTGGCTTTTATAGACCAAATGGTGGCAGCTCTTGGTCCGGATTCTAATACCGAGGAACCAAAGGATATGGTTCCGTGCACAGAGGAGATGCCCCCTGGTCCTGACTTCGAGCCTGCGGGCAAACGCACCAAGCATACTTCGGAAGAGACAATGGATCATCAGGATCATTCCTATGCTCAGGTTGCTTCTGATTCTGTGGACTCTCAGGATGTTGACTGGGAGCATTTGCTAGAGTTTGTCAACACTCTGCACCAAAATTTAACCGCATGGCATGTTTGGGACCCTTGCCAGTCGCAATGTGTTGATATCGTTACGTACAGCGAGGAGGCTTTTCAAGATCCCTCGTGGATACAGGCATTTATGGGAACAGCTTTTGATGGTGCTCCAAAGCAGACAACCCTTTCCTGCCCTTGCTTCGGATCATCCCAGGCAGGACTGGGACTTTGCAGGCCGGCTGAATTTAGAAAAGGCTTCAGCTAACCAGGTGTATCATCTTCTGATTAAAGATCATCAATGGCTGGTTACTAAAGCTAATACTCTATGGGGATTGCATAAATCCCGGTCATGGTGGAGGGTAACTTTGTGAGATGGAAGGATCGAGGTGCAGCTGAGATTCAGTAGACAATGTGAGAGTGAGAGACAAAGTGAAGCACGACACCCAAGAGAATAGACTGAAAGAGTGTAACCAGAAAGTACAAAGTACAACCCTTAAACCTTAGGGTTGTAGGGGGTGTTCACACCCGACACACACCAAGTGCCCATAAGTGTGTAACATAAGCACATAAGCACATACGACAATAAGACTATAAGTCTGGGGGAAAAAACCTCTCCTACCGAGAGTAAAAAGTGCCCCAATGTCCTACTGATCACCGACACTCCCATATGAGCGAAGGCGTAAGTGAGTCGTGAGTCGAATACCCAACAAACCCCCCTGGAGTGAAGAGTGATCAAGAGTACAAGGATCATCCGCCACCAAAGGATATCAAATTTAAAGCATCTCGAAATGCTTCAAATTTGTCACGAGGAAGAGCTTTGGTGAAGATGTCTGCCACATTACTAGTGGTAGGACAATAGACAAGGCTGATATCACCTGCATGTCTCTCTGACAAAGTGATAATGGATCTCAATGTGTTTCGTGCGGGCATGAAACACTGGGTTCCGTGCCACTGCAATGGCACTCTGACTGTCAGTGAACAAAGGAGTAGGCTCCGTAACAAATACATCCAAATCAGGTAGCAAGCGTCTAAGCCATACGCATTCAACTGTGGTAGTGAAAGCTGCCTTGTATTCAGCTTCACATGACGATGTGGCAACAATGGATTGTTTCTTGCTAAGCCAAGAAATGCAAGAAGAGCCAAGAAAGAAACAATTGCCACTAGTGGAGTGACGTGTATCATAATCACCAGCCCAATTAGAATCACTGTAAGCATGTAACTGCAGTGGTCCCCCCTTGGCATAAAGCAACCCAAGAGATCGAGTACCCTGCAAGTAACGAAAAACACGCTTGACAGCTTGCCAATGTGACATACATAACTGATGCATATACCTGCTCAAAGCTGAAACTGCAAACTGTATGTCCGGCCTAGTGTTGCATAGATAGATAAGACATCCAACTGCAGGAGCATATGTATGTATATCAAACAAATCACTGTCATCATGTAATGACAGTTTCAATCCAGGTTCCATGGGAGTACAAACTGGCTTGCAATCCTGTAAGCCAAACTTCTCAAGAAGCTGCCCAATATACCTTGACTGTGATAGCCCAATACCTCGAGCATCATGTATAAACTGGATGCCCAAGTAGTAATGCAAAACTCCCAAGTCAGACATGTCAAAAGTTTGCTGCAAATTTTGTTTGAATGCTGAAATCTGATCAGCATGTGTTCCAGTGAGCAAAAGGTCATCAACATAAAGACATATAATCAGCATAGATCCCCCTTCTTTACATACGTAAAGGGTAGACTCAGATGAGCTGTTTAGAAACCCCTGACCAAGCAAGAAAGCATCTATTTTTGCATACCAAGCTCTAGGAGCTTGTTTCAAACCATATAGTGCCTTTTTGAGCTTGCATACCAAATGTTCTGAGCCTTCAACTGCAAAACCAATGGGCTGCTGTACATAAACTTCCTCCTGAAGTTCCCCATGTAAGAATGCAATCTTGATATCTAGTTGATGCACTGTCCAACCATAATGTGCAGCCAAAGCAATCATAGACCAGATGGTCGTCATACGGGAAGTAGGAGCAAATGTCTCCTCATAATCAATGCCCTTTTTCTGTGCGTAGCCTTTAGCTACAAGCCGTGCCTTGTATTTATTAATGGATCCATCTGCTTTCCTTTTCAGTTTTTGTAGACCCATTTCGTTCCAATGGCTTTCTTCCCAAATGGCAAGGACACCAAATCCCAAGTTTGATTCTTAGTAATAGAATCTAATTCAGCTTGCATTGCTGCCATCCAATGCACACTCTGTTGTGCATCCTCATAACATTCAGGCTCTTCATTATCAAAAGTACTTGCTGCCATAACAAACTCCATGGTATGTGCTGAATCATGCAAACGAGTTTGCCTTCTAGTACGACCAGCCATGGGTGCATCCAAAGGACTATCTTGCATAGTCTGCAAATACCATCTAGGTAACTGTCTCGCATCCTGACTGTATGCAAGCTCTTGCTGAATTTCAGTTTCAGCATAATGCTGAATATTCCGATCAGCCAATGGCTGAATTTCTGCACTTTCCATAGGAGCAGCTGGCTGAACATTAGGTTCATTTTCTGAAGCTCCAGCTGAATCACCAAAAGTAATGGGCAGCAGCCCTTCAAAAACATCACGGGCAGCCTGATATGTGTCCAAACCAGCCAAGGATAATTCTGATTTTTCATCAAAAACAACATCCCTGCTGACAAAAACCTTCTTTGTAACGGGATCATAGAGTCTGTAGCCTTTGCTCTCATTGCTATATCCCATAAAAATGCACTTAACAGCCTTGTTGTCCAACTTTTTTCTAAGTACCTGTGGAATATGGACATAGGCAAGACACCCAAAGGTACGAAAGTGACCAACAGAAGGTTTACGGCTGTTCCAAGCCTCAAAAGGTGTGATGGTCTTCAAGGCTTTGGTAGGGCATCTGTTCAAAATATGGCAAACACACATGACTGCTTCCATCCAAAAACTATGAGGCAAGCTCTTTGCCTTCAGCATACATCTGGCCATCTCCATGAGTGACCGATTCTTCCTCTCTGCTACCCCATTTTGCTGTGGAGTATAGGCAGTAGTATATTGATGGACTATGCCCTTCTGCTGCAAAAAGGAATTGAGCATAGAGGACATGTATTCCCCCCCTCGGTCCGAACGGAGAGTCTTAATCTTGCATCCAGATTGATTTTCAACAAGTGCACTGAAAGCCAAATATGCATCATACACTTCTAATTTCTTTTTCAAACAGTAGACCCAACAAAAACGTGTAAAGTCATCAATGAATGTCACAAAATAATAACAACCGCCCAATGACATGGTTTGCATAGGCCCACAAACATCTGAATGCACCAACTGCAATCTGGTTGTTGCTCTGAAAGCAACATCACGAGGAAATGAGAAACGATGCATTTTCCCTAAAATGCATCCCTCGCATAAGTGCTCAGGAGGTCTCTCCAAGAGAGGTAAGCCATCTAGCATCTAAGTACGCTGCAAAAGCATCAAGTTTCCAAAGTTTACATGCCCCAAACGGGCATGCCATAACTCCGCCTGTATCATAGCAGGAGTAAGAGTGGATGTCAAGTATGCCGTCTGATCTACTGAAAGAGCATCCAACTCATATAAACCATGACACAAAGATCCTGTCAAGACCAAAGTCATGCGTTCTTTATCTCTTACCATGCAACGGTCATCATCAAATGTGACCTGCAAACCAGAACGTGCCAAAGAAAAAATAGAAAGCAAATTCTTCTTGATTCCAGGCACAAACAAAGCATCCTGCAGGCGGAGAATAGAGCCATCAATGGCTGTGAGCTAAATCTCCCCAATACCACGAACAGAGTATGATGCATTATTGGCACACTGTACCGATTTCCCAATGGGAGGTACACTAACTGAAGCAAACAAATCTCTGCGAGATGTAATATGTCTAGAAGCACCACTGTCAAAGAACCAAGTGTCAGCATCCTCTGTAGAGCTAAGTGCTCTATCGGCCCAAGAGATGTCATAACTGCAAGTGTAAAAACAATAATCCCTGTCCACAACAAAGGACGCAGACTCGCTAGCAGTGGAAGGAGTAGTAGAAACAGACATTCCTCCTCCTTCTTCTCTTTGGCAATGCGCTTCCTGCACTCAGTGATATAGTGGCCGGGCTTCTTACAATAATGACATTTTCCTTTTTTAGCTTGCGTTTGTGTCTGATTCTGCGATGTGTCCGAAGTGCCAGAACTTTGTGGAGCATTTTTCACCTTGTTGTTTTTGCCTTTCTATCTTGCCACAAAAGCCTGCTCAGAGACTATAGCATCCACACCACTATTTTTCCTTGTTTGCTCCTCCTCTAGAAGCAAACTAACCAGCTGAATAAAAGTGAGTGGGTGCTCAGCAATCCTCATGGTGAGGTTCAATGCAGTATGAAAAGACAAGTACGAAGGAGGTAAGGAATTCAAGGTGGTGGATATCAACTGTGCATCCGAAAAAGACTCATCTACATTCATGAGCTGCTCCCTCAAGTCCTGAATCTTATTCAAGTGATCCTGCATAGAATCACCCTCATTCATCTTCAAAATCTCCAACTCTTTCTTCAAGAAAGAGATCCGAGTCTCATTCTTTCCTGCAAACATATGCTTCAAAGTCAACCATGCATCTCGTAAAGAAGATGCTGAACAAATGTGAGGGATGATGGACTGCTGAACTGCCAGAGCAATCAGCGACAAGGCCTGTGCATCAGTGTATCCCAAGCTTTTTGAGCTGCAGTTCTTGAAGGAAGTGGCTGAGGTGGAGCGGGCTGAGGTCCCCGTTGTCCACGTGCGCCATGAGGAGGAGGAGTAACGGGAGCTACAACTCCCGGTCGAGTTTCCTCTCCACTGACATAATCCCATAAATTCTTGGCCACTAATACATTCTTCATCATGAATGACCATAGCGAGTAATTGTTTCCGTCCAATCTGTCTTCCTTGGATACATACGTAAAGATATCACCTCCCTGATTTGCCATGATGGCAAATTTCCAAAGACAAATGAGCAATGTCAAAGCAGTAAGGACTGGAAATCTGCAAATTTCTAGAAATTGCAGCAAACACACTTCTGCAATTAATGTGCAAGGGCATACTCTGTCAAAAACTATATTTTAATGCACGCTTCCCAAGGTGCGAACAGTGCTCAGCAACACTGTTATATCAAAATCCCCAAAATTTTTGCCAAAATTTCTGTCAAAACAGTCTTTCTGTGACTGTAACAGCAGTTCATATACAACTGTCCTCAAAATACACAAAAGCCCCAAAATTTCTGATGAACCAGTCCTAAAATTTGCATCAAATTTATTGCACACCTGTATCCTGTGCTGTGCCTGCCGCGTATGAACCTCCTCTTCCAAAACTTTGTTCTGGACTAAAAATAAAAATTTTGTTAAAAAATACCTGACGTGGACTGCAGGATGACGGGGCAATGTGGCAGGTCGCTATCAGAGCCGGCGAACGGGACGCAAGTTGCTGACGTGGACTACAGGCTGACGATCGAATGTCAGGTCGCTCGTCGTTGGTCAGATTGCAGGCGGACGGGACGGTCTAGCAGACGTTGACGTTGACTGGGCGTGTTTGGTGACGTCTGCAACTGGCGGCGCAAACTGACAGGTCGGGCGGACAGTCAGGCGGAGGGGCTGACAACGTGGAGCTGTGCAGGCGGCTGGGGCTGTGCGCTGGAGGCAAACGACGAGCTGCACGTTGGCGACTGGAGAGCGGGAGGCTGGCGACTGCTCGTACTGGCGACTGACGAGCAGGGGGCTAGCGACTGACGAGCGGGAGGCTGGCGACTAGCGCGAGACTGACGACGAGTAGGCCTGTTGGCGACTTACGAGCGCCCTGTGCACGCTGAGCAGACGCAGGGCTGAGAACACGCTTGGCTGAGATGGCATCTCCTGCAGGTGCAATGGAATCACGTAGGGATAGGGCGAAACCGAAGGGGGCTGCAGACAATGGAAGCTTCAGTCTGCAGTGTGCAGACTGCTCTGATACCAAATGTGAGATGGAAGGATCGAGGTGCAGCTGAGATTCAATAGACAGTGTGAGAGTGAGAGACAAAGTGAAGCACGACACCCAAGAGAATAGACTAAAAGAGTGTAACCAGAAAGTACAAAGTACAACCCTTAAACCTTAGGGTTGTAGGGGGTGTTCACACCCGACACACACCAAGTGCCCATAAGTGTGTAACATAAGCACATAAGCACATACAACAATAAGACTATAAGTCTGGGGAAAAAACCTCTCCTACCGAGAGTAAAAAGTGCCCCAGTGTCCTACTGATCACCGACACTCCCATATGAGCGTAGGCGTAAGTGAGTCGTGAGTCAAATACCCAACAAACTTGATGGAGGGCTGGTTGAACAAGACACCCTTCAAATATAAGATCTTTCTTTGGAGGGTGATGATTGGTGGTCTTCCGCTTGCTTCAGCTCTTTCCAAGCGTCGAATCTCCAACGGCAACTGTTTCTTTTGCACCACCAATGTGGAATCCGCCCGTCATCGATTTATTTCTTGCCCCCTCGCTAAGAAAATCTGGTCATTCTTGTCAGCCGTTTGGCGAGCGGTGTTTGGTTTCTCGCTACGCCCGAGATCCATGAGTATAAAAGACCTCAAGTTACCCATCCTTGAGTTCAAGCACCTTCTTGATGTGGAATTTTCTTATGACACTATAGTTTATTTATTTACATCAGGATGAGAGTAGCTTTAGAATCTTTGTTGTGGCCATGGAGGTTTTTGGCACAAAAGCAAGTGCCTTAATCAGTTGGCACAAGTCTTATGGTTTAAGTATGTGACACTAGGCATCCAAAATTGTAGTGGCACAAGGATTTCACATTGGTCCCCCATGAAATTGCAAATATCTTGGATGCCATGTGGGGATTGGCAGCACCTTAGAGCAGTAGTTGCATCTTCTTTTGAACATCAAACAAGAGTTCCTGCTCTCATTACAAGGGAGAGTCAATCTAGAGGAGGCTTGGGGATTAGAGACCCAAATTGCCAAAACAAACCCTTACTGGCTAAGCTCATTGTCATGGGTCTTCTTCGAGGAGACAAGCTTCTAATAGGGAGGCTTCAATCTATCACACCTACACATGGAGGACAACAGCATAGCATTCACTCGATTTTTCAAGAGATTGGGACCAACGGCTTACGAAGGAGCTTTGAGGCCAAATTTGCAGTTACTATAATCAAAGCATGGTGATCTATTTCATATGGCCTTCGTTAACTACCAAGGATCATAGTCAAAGATAAAAGGAGTCAACCCTTCTCTTCAATCACTATTTGAGATCAAAGTTGAGCCACACTCTTGGACAAAAGACTTACCTATCTTGGGGAGATATTTTGTACAAGTTGCTACCTAAGTGGGAGATTGATTCAAGAGCTACTACAGGAGATTCAGAGGTAAGAGACTACAAGGTCTCAGAGGAGCCAAGGCTATGGGAGGTTATGAAAGAGGGAGTACCTCTTGAGTGGCAGATGGACATACACACTTCTGAGACCTTGGTTGGCCTCTTTTCCAAAGGAGTCATCCTTCTAGTGGTCACTACAACTAGGCAGAGATAGGGGATTCACGTTTTTGGTAGAGGAGGATGGATAGCTCCAACAAAAGGACTTGGACCTCACAAAGGTCACACGATGCTCTAGATAGAGGATCAAAGTAGTGCTACACTTTGAGAATAACTAACACATTGATCAAGACCTAGCCACCTATCTTGTAGATGGATGGAGATATTGGGCTTCTGAGAAGGGGCCTCTATGAAGATTACAGTGGGATCCAAATGGGTGTGGAGGGATCCATCTCAGGATAGGCCATGTGACATGGCCTTCTTTGGCTACACTACTAGGCCAAGGAGAAGGATACAAATGAGTAAGATCAGAGCACAGCCAGCAACTATCTCCCATTAGCACAAACACAGCAGCTCAAACCATTTCTTATCAAACTTTTCTAGGAGGCTGGATGAAAGATTTAGGCCTACGAAGACATACCTCTTCCTATGGCTATTAGCTCATAGGAGCTTAGTAGTTGGCACTTGGCTTGGATATACTAGGGACCCAATGGCATGCATGAGATGTGGTAAGACTAAGGAGATGCAGAGACATTGGCTATGGGACTATCACAAAGCTTAGAAAGTATGGAGGAGAGCCCTCAGGATGACATTCCACGGCATAGCAAAGACCATGGTTGTGACTTGGGGGGTTGTAGCTTGGGTCACACATATAGGCCCAGCATGTGGAAATGAGGATGTTCAGGAAGCTTGTCTTTCCTCATTATTGGATAGCAAGGATCCCCATTACAAATTACTCGCAAGCACAATGGTCCTATGGACACTATCACATGTGGGAGTTGATTGTTAGTTTTATAGATTGGTGCATTTGGACTGTGAGGCATAGCCATGTTATAAACCTTCAGGATGTATCCACATCCAAGACTCTTTCAAGGATTTGGATAGAGATTATCCACACTCTCCATGAGATATGGGAGAGGATGTAGAGAGACTCTGAGGAGGAGGAGGAGGACAAGAACAAGAACAAGAACAAGAAGAGGAGGACGAGGACGAGGACGAGGATGAGGATGAGGAGAGGTCTTCCTACGGATCTAGGGCTCAAGCACCTTTTTCAAATATGACCCCTCAATGATATGGCACTATAGCTCACCAAATTGGTTGTTCACAATTATTGTATTTGTAATGTACTTCAATACTCTCTTCAGAGTTCCTTGTACTTTGTATTTTACCTCAAGGGGATTTTCTCTGAGGTGTTATGAATAGATCTTTCTTTCCTCGAGAAATGGGAGGTTGAGACATGGAACAACATGGATCATCCACAGTAGAGGAATGGGACCCCCAAAGAAAAGGTTTCTTGAAAAGCAAGGAGGATCCACAAGGGGAAAATCCATTCCTGAAAGAAGGAGGTGCATATGTTCTAGACCTCAAGAGGGAGTCAAAGAAGAGATCTTATCCAAAAGCTAAGAGCAAAATCTCACCTAAAATCTTCGATGATCCAAAACGATTGCTTGAGAAAGCTTGCCAAAAAATTTCCCTCCCATCTTTCTCAAAATTGCAAGGAACCAGGCTGCTGATCGGAAATAGCTGCCACATCTAGGATCTAAAAGGGGCTGTTAGCAATCTCATTATCTCCAACCTGTGAGGCCTAAACTGAGTCAGCAGGGGATGCTAGAAGCTCTGATGATCATAGAGGCATCCTGCCCTAGGTGAGTTAGCTACTTAATGTTGATTACGCCACATGCAGGGCCTTATCATATGATATATTTTACACGTGCAATATTTCTGCCTATAGCCATACTGATTGCAACTGTGCCAGAAAGTACGTTTAATATGTTCCAAATGATTGATCATGCTTTGTACTGCTGAGTTTCTTGAGAGGTAAGAAGGTCAAAGATGGAGTGATAAAAGCTTACGGACAACATGACATGATAGAAAAGCTTACTGGCCACTACTAATTGATTATAAGCAAATTTTCCTGGTTAAAATCCGTTTCCATCAATAGCCTTGTGCCCTAGGAGTAAATTTGTATTCGTACAGAAGGTGTTGCTGTCTGTGCTCCATTTAAGCTGTTTATCAAGAGCACCTCAGTCACGTGCATCTTGCGTGTGCAGGGTTCTTGTATCCTCAGCTTTCTCCATCTACTGTGAGTTTCTCAATGCCATAGCACCTTGTGTCAAGAGGTATTCCTGCTGCTTCTTCTTGACCTCTGAAATGTTCCATACCTGATCTTTTCTACAAGTGAGGCTATGAGGATCCAGTTGACTGTGCACAAACTTTCTGGTCTTCAGGATCTGTCGTCACTGTGAATTTTAGTAAAGCTTTAGTGCTTAGCATATCTTAATGCTACAATGTGATCAGTAATCGATACCCACATCATTTTCAATACTGGGATTATCTCATATTTACTGATAGTGTGGCACCATAATAGCCTATTTCTCATTGACAAATCTCTACTCTTTATGACTCTCATTTACTAAATAATAACTTTAGCTATCCATTTAAGTAACATGAAATGTAAGGAGATCACATCGTCATCCAGCATATCACCTAGGGAAAATATATTTTTTGAGATTATCTATTCTTAAAAAACACCAAAAGCCAAATGAGGTTCCACATGACTACTTCAAATGAGAACCTCCTTCACGATTTTCACCTTCTGCTGTTGATGTAAATGTTGAGGGCCTGACTTTGTATATTGGAGTACCATTAAAGGATGTAAAAACTTACAATGTATGTTCGTTCTTTAACACTCAGATTCTGTATCATACCATGCACCTGCACAAATGCCATTCTAAAAGCCCCCTTGGTAAAAGGCAGTCAAGACAAGCATTTTCAGTTGCACTCTTAAAGAATAATTGGATACCAACCTGTGCCGTGCTTGTTCATAGCTGAATATTGAACTCCTGACTATTTTCACTACATATTCTCTTGATGTCTCTGTCACTGCATCATAGTGTTGTATACAGGTGGATATTAAAAGTGAGGTTCTGTGTAAAAATTTTAATTGGAATCTAGTAGGAAAAGTGCTAGCACAATGACCCAAACTATAAAAATTCAGATCTCTAATCAATCAATGATAGTAAAATCGATCTTACATTTCTTGTTTAGAGCAGTTAGAAAATCCTCATCCATCTTGGTGGATGTATAGATTATAGCTGGTTGCACCTGATGTTTTACTGCAAGCCAGGATGCCTTTTAAGTATGTGTAAAAGGTAATCAAAAGTATGCCACAGGGGTTTCATCATGCTTTTGTTAGATTTGGAGTGAAATATGATGGAAGATAGTGACTTACACATTTGAACACAAGGAAACTCTTTGTTTCCTTCTTCCCAAGCTTCTAGAACATAAAGATTGTGTGCAAAACAGTCATAATAGGCTACTCCAAGCCTGCCAAATCACCATGACACTGGCATTTAGACACTAACAACACTGGAATTTCAAAACAAATTCCCAAAAAAGTATTAAAACTTATTTAGACCCTACACTTTTGTCACAGATATAAGTGAATATGACATTCAGAAAAGATATGATGCTCCATAACTGCTCTAAGAAAAGATTGGGCATGGCATATGCTAGCATAGATTGGGTTTAAAAACTCATGATTTGATTGACATAATTTTTACTCTATAAAATAAGGGAACCATGAAAATTGGAAATATAGGAATTTCTAGACTCTTTGGCTCTTTGGAACCTACACAACTTTGCTACTTTTTTTCAAGGGACAAGAAAAAATCCATTAATGTGACCTTAGAGAAAATTCCTATAAAGTAACAAAACAAAAGACAAAGAAGGCCCCTGTCAAGAGCAACTGAGTGCATCATAAATACAATGGTTGTTTAAAAAACCAATCTGGTGGGCTATAGTGCTATACATACAAGGGGCTAGGTGAAAGAAGTGGCAAAATCCCATGTACGCAAGAACACCTCTCTCCTCCTCATCCTCTCAGAACCACCCTATAGCCTCTCTCATCTCCTATGGAGGGTTTGGGTGGATGATCTTTGTCCAAATCCTGGAAAAAGGCTCTACAGTAGAACCATCTTGGAGGTCAATAGTATGGCTCTAGCTTGCAGTCCAAATGTACCAGCAATGATACGAGCAATCAGCTCTCACTTGTGGCAATGTCCGTAGACCCATTCTGCCTAACAGTGGTCTGGAATTGGGATGCTACTCAAATGTTGTCCAATGATGAGATGAGTGGCTCACCTGATTGGAAGGATGAGCAATGTCAATATGCATGGACTGCTATTGCACAGTTAGTTACAGCACACTAGGACCCATGTGCTCGAGACTTTGTAGGCTTTCATCATGGACTTAAGTTGAAATTGTGTATGTTGGTGGGCCGTTGCCTACTCCCAATTTATTGACTGTGGATGTGAGTTTTGAGACAAGTCACATGGTCAATGTGGGAGTGGGATAATCTCTCATATGGCAACGTGGCGTGGTTGGACCACCTGGAAGAAAAACATATATAGATGTTGCATTAGACAGCCTTCATACATGCCTTCTTGTAGGGTGCTTCACTGCAACTTCACCCTTGGAAAAGGTGCTGGATTAGCTGGATAAGACAATAATTTCCAGCACGTGCATCTAGGATACTTTGAAAGCAGGTTAATGTTTCAAGCTAAGGTTGTGTTGGTATTCAGTCTTGGATGCAAGAGATGCAAGGAAATCTGTTTGGGAAGCACTCAGCCCAATGCAAAAAATGGAATATACAAGAACTTTAGCTTGTAGTCAAGTTTTCCAAGTGGAACTAGACAGCCTTCATATATGCCTACGTATAGGGTGCTGCAAGGTGCTCGATTAGTTGGATAAGACAACAATTTCCAGCACATGTAACTTGGACACTAAGAAAGTGGTTTAATGTTTCAAGCTAAGGTTGTGTTGGCATTCAGTCTCAGATGCAAGGGATGCAAGGCATTCAGCCCAATGCATAAAATGGAATATATGGGAACTTTGCCTTGTAGTCAAGTTTTCTGATAGGAATGCATGGCCAGCTGCATGGCCCTGCAGGTATGCAAGGTGTACAAGTAACTGGGACTGATCTCAGAAACCATGTTGCAAGTATTGCTAATGCTAGCATGGTACCATGCGGATACCATGTTGAGCACCGAGAAAATTGCGGCACGTAATAAGTTGAGACAAAAGTTTCTGTCATCCAGAATGATGCATGCAAGAATAGCAGAATGTTTGTTTTGATGCAAAATGGACAAGTGGTGACATGAAAGAGTATAGTTGTGCAGATATCTTTGAATGGTTGTTTAAAGTTTAGTGACTTCCCTTGTGTCTATTTGCCTTTTTTTCCCAAGAAAGAAAATTCTATTAATAACACCTCAGAGAAAAATCCCCAAGAGGTAAAATACAAAGTACAAGGAATTCTAAACATAGTGTCTAAGTTCATTAAAAATACAAAGTTTTGTGAACAACCAATCTAGTGGGCTGTAATGCCAAACCATGTAAGGGGCCATATGGGAAAAAGTGCCTGAGTCCTAGGTCCTCAAGAAGGTTTCTCTCCTCCTCCTCATGCTCTCAGAGCCTCCTTGAAGTCTCTCCCATCTCCAAAAAGTGTGGATGATCTCTATCCAAATCCTTGAAAGAGTCTGCGCTACGGATACATCCTGAAGGTCTACAGCATGGCTGCACCTTGCTGTCCAAATGTACAAGGCTGTAATACTAGCAATCAGCTCCCATCTATGAAAATATTCCTAGGTCCATTGTGCCTATGAGTAATCTAGAGTGGGCATCTTGCTCAAATGTTGTTTAGCAATGAGGAAAGATAGGCTCCCTTGGACATCCTCATAGCCACATGCTAGGCCTCTCTCTCTAACCCAAGCTACAACCCCCCAAGTTGCAACCATGGTCTTTGTTGTGCTATGGAATATCATCTTGAGGGCTCTCCTCCATACCTCCTAATCTCTAGGACAATGCCTTAGGCCCTTGTTTCCACCTCTCAAAAGGGGAAGCAAGGTAAAAGCAAGAGCAAAAACAAAGGCCAAAATCAAAAGAAAAGTTTAGTGAGTCACAAGGGGACACAAAGATCTCAATTAAAACTGGGATGTCAAAATTATCAAAGACAAATCGGTATTGCCAACACAATCAAAAGGTTGCATGCTTCGGGACAATTGTCGCTCAAACGCCAAAGGTACACAACCTAAGAAACCCCCCACTTAAACCCCAGCCCTACAATCTGTGAATAACTCCCTTTAGTGGAGACAAGGTGGTGGCAACCAAACAACACAAGGTCATTTGAGATCTCAAGGTCACACCACTATCCATCACAATTTCAACCTTTCTCAACTTTCAAGGGAATGTCAGACTGGTTTGTTTCACCATCAATGACCTTCAATCCTCAACCCCACCTCGTCTCTATAGAGATGTCAAAGATTGAGAGCTTGGTCAACATCTGCAAGTTGCCTACATATGAGGCTACCGTAGGGGCCCAACTAACACGTGATTCTGGATATCAAGCCATTTGGATAGTGGAGAATCGAGTCACCAATCACATAACTCTGCTAGAGGACCACTTCATCATCGGCAAAGGCGAGGATGTCCGATATGGTAACAACTACCAAGATTCAAAGCACTTGTCACCTCAAGTGTAGTACCAACAAAAGCCTCGTGTCACAGGCTATAGGCATCAAGCGTGACGGGCTGTCAACGTTGACGTTATATCGGTGCCATCACACGTTTGGGCTGTGGTTGCTTCTCGACAAGCAAGAAGCAGACGAACATGAGCAGATACACCACGCAGAGTAGGAAGGAGTCAGTTGTCCTGTCGAATCAAGGAGCATCATGTCAATCAAGGAGCAACACGCGACTTGCATCAGTCACAAGTAGGGACGGACATCACCAAGCAGGGCATCCAGAGTTAAAGTTGTCAGGTGGCACGCAGACGACAGCTTAGACAAGCAGGTTGGTTAGCAAAGATGGACACGTAAGCTTCTTCTTCCTCAGTTCTTGCCATTGCTGTATTGTGAACATCATGTCATGGGCTGTGCACACAGCTGCTGCTTCACCCCAAAAGGACAAATCAGATGGACAAAGGCTGTTATGATAGCCGTACACTTGATAAATCAGTCACACAGAACAGGTCTTTTGGGTTTGGGGGGGGGGGGGGGGGGGGGGGGGGGGGGTGTATGCGTTGGGGGGTGGGGAGTCCCTCCGGAAGTTAGTCAGGTAAACATATTATAGGGACTTGTACCAACACCATTTCAAGTTGCAAGGCTAAAGTTTAAGGTAAGTTTTGTTGTTCTCTGCATGGAAAGTCTTGGAATTCATATAACATGCTATTGGGAAGACCTTGGTTTAGATTACCTAAGTTGAAGCAAGATTGGGGTTCAGATACAGTAATTATTCCTCATGGGGGTAAGGAGGTTGAGTTATCTACAGTCAATCAATTGAAACCAAAGTACCGTCCATTGGTTGCTCAGACAATAAATATTACACCTGAGATTGAAGATGATGAAGAGGAACTCTTTTTACAAGCTAATTTAACCATTGTACCGGTCTTTAAGGTAGATGTTGAGAAGATTCTATCTCAATATAATCTACTTACAGCAATACCACTACAGGCAGCACCTTTACTGTTGCAAGTAAATAGTGACCTAATACAGAAAACTTGTGATCAGATACAGCAGGACACTAAATCGGATGTAGAAAGCAATGATAACCGTAAAGGGGGTAAGGGAACAGATATGGAGCCTCTCAAAAAGCAAGAAAAGGCTTCAATAGAAATAGAGGAGAATCTTAATAGAGGATCTTAATAGAGCAAGTCAGCAAGACATGATTGATACTGAGTTGAAATATGAACATACTATGAGAGTAAGTCAGCTAGAGTGCTTGAAGATGATGTTCAGGAAGTGTATTTGGATGCTGAATTGAGTTCTAAACCGATAAAGGTAAGTATTTTTGTTGAGAAAAACTTCAAGCAATAGTTAATTTAATCTGTGCAAAGAATTCCAAAATATTTTTGCTTGGGAGTCTATTGACATGAAGGGATTTGATCTAAGGGTATGTCAACATAGAATCAAGTTGAAGGAAGATGCTAAACCTATCATGCAGAAAAGGTATCGCATGAATCCGAACTATGCTAAACAAATGAAAGAAAAGATTGACAGACTTCTTAGATTTGGCTTTATTAAGCCCGTGAATGAAGTAACTTGGCTATCACCTATTGTAGTGGTGCCAAAAAAGAATGGCAAGATACGAGTTTGTGTGGATCATAGAAAAATGAATGCAGGGACAATAACTGATCCATTCCCTCTTCCATTTACAAATTCTTTATTGGATGATGTAGCAAGTCATAAGATTTACAAATTTCTGGATGGTTTCTCGGGATACAATCAGATTCGAATGCATCTAGATGACATGGACAAAACCTCTTTCATAACTGAATGGGGAGCATTTGTAAGTACTGTTATGAATTTTGGGTTAAAGAATAGACCACCAGAGTTTCAAGATGCAACGCACAAAACATTTGATCCATATCTTATTACCTTTATGAGAGTTTTCATAGATGATTTCTATGTGTTTGGTAAGAAAGTAGACCACCTACAGCATCTTAGGCTATGTTTTGAAAAATACTGTCAACTTGGGATGTCTCTTAATCCATTTAAATGGGTTTTTGCTGCTAAAAGAGGGGTTCTTTTAGGCCATATTATCTCTCAAGAAGATATAGCTATTGACCCAAGGAAAATTCAGGCAGTTCAAAAGGCTATTGTGTCTACAATAATTCAAGAAGCGATGCGTTTTGTGGGGCAAGTGAAATGGCATAGTAGGTATCTTCAATATTTAGCTCATATCTGTGCTCCCGCTTACTTTGCTCACTAAGAAGGGATTTCAGTTTGTATGGAGGCATGATCAAGATAGAGCTTTTGGTGTATTAAAGAATATGCTTGCAATCGCATTGATTTTACAACCTTCGTAGTGAGACATTCCATTTCATGTATTTGTTGATGCATCTGACATTGCGGTGGGTGCAGTCCTGATGCAAGAAAGAGTTGCAAGATGGTTTAAACCTATCTACTATGCAAGTAGAAGGCTTACAGTAGCTAAAACAAATTAAACAGTGACTGAGAGAGAAGCCCTTGCAATGATATTTACATCATAGAAGTTTAGACATTATTTATTGGAAAATCAAGTAATTTTTCATGTGGATCATCAAGCTTTATTGTACCTTATTAATAAACCACAACTTACAGGAAGATTGGCAAGGTGGATGCTTCTTTTGTAAAATCCACCTTCATATGCTCATTTGAGAGTGTTTGGCTGCAAGGCATCTATGCACATTCGCAAAAAAGAACGCAACAAACTTGAGCCAAAGTCCTATAAATGCATTTTCTTAGGATATGGTGACGAGGATGAAATGGGATACAGATTATGGGATCCCAAGAAAAGGAAAGTTGTACACAGTAGTGATGTTATATTTTGGAAAGACCACATGCATAAACAGCCCAAAAAGACAAAGGAGGTCAGAGGATTTGTATTCCAAGGAGAGGTACCTATAGGACAGCAAAGAATGTGTAATGCTGAAAAAATGATCCGAAAGGAGTTGCCCATAATATACCATAGTCTCAGTAGGAAAACATGCACTTAAGATAGCCGGAACTGGTAAGACAGCAAGCTGAAATTTCTAGACAGCAAGCTGTAAATGCAGATTTGCAGGCCCAACAGCCCGCAAACCCTTAACCTTTGGTCTGTAGGTCGACCCAAACTTCAAGATAGCCGGATAGGTTTATTTCTAGTGCTCAGTACGCTACTGATTATATCATGATGACAAACCATGGTGAATCATCATGCTTCAGGGAAGCAATGGACAAATAGGACAACAAGAAATGGCATAAGGCTATACTATCAAAGATGGAATCTCTAGAGAAGAATGGCACTTGGGATTTGGTGCATTTGCCTAAAGGGCAAAAAGTACTACCATGCAAATGGGTTATAAGATGAAAGTCACTTCTGGTTCCTCGCCAAAGTACAAAGCACAGCTTATTGCAAAGGGGTACAAGCTAGAACATGGAATTGACTTTGATGAAATTCTCTCTCTTGTAGTCAAAATGACTACTATGTGGACCATCTTGGGCTTGGTTGCATGTGAGGATATGGAACTCATACAGATGCATGTAAGGACTGCTTTCTTACATGTTGATATACATGAGAACATCTATATGCAACAGCCTGAGGGTTTTGTTGCAAAGGGAAAAGAAAAGATGATATGTAAACTCAACAAGAGTTTGTATGGACTTAAACAGGCACCACAAGAATGGTATTATAAGTTTGATACATTCATGCACTCTCTGTTGGGTATTTCACTCACGCCTCACTTACGTTTGCGCTCACATAGGATTGTCGGTGATCAGTAGGACACTGGGGTATTTTTACTCTCGGTAGGAGAGGTTTTTTTCCCCAGACTTACGGTATTATTTCGTATGTGCTTACGACACACACTTATAGGCACTTACTGTGTTTGGGTATGAATACCGCCTACGACCCTAAGGTTTAAGGGTTGCACTTTGTACTTGCATTCTACACCCTTTCAGTCTATTGCATTGGGTGCCGTGCTTCACTCTCATACTGTCTACGGTTTTCTGTGCTGAGCTTCGATCCTACCTTCCTCTCTCACATTTGGTATCAGAGCAGCAGTGGCTCTGCTTAGCTGAGCTTGGTTCAGCTCAGCTCCGCGGTCCTCCTCAGCTCAACTCTGCATCAGTTTCAGCACAACTTGTAGCAATCGCCAGCGTTCTGCTCGTTAGCTCCTGCCACCTCTGCAACTCATAGCCTGCTCAGGCCACGTCAGTCATTAGTCTGCAACCGCCACGTCAGCTGTTAGCTGCTGTACGCTTTGCCAGTGCCCACCAACAGCGCTGCCTACGTCTATTTCCTGTGCTGTCTCTATCAATTGTGTCCTCTGCGCCACCTGCCAAACGTTTTTTTGTGCAGTTTGTCTCATCAGTCGATAGCTTGTTCGCTTGCTTAACGTCCGTCCCGCCAGCGATAGCCCGTTTGCAACATTGACTATACCCGTCTGACACCTGTCTGACGAATTTGCGGCAGTTCACTACAATTTTATGCCCACCAGAGCTGACGAATTTGCGCCAGTCAACCCATCATTTCTCTGGTTTTTTTTTAATTCTTTAATTCCACCATAAATTTCTAGAAGCAGGGGTTCCTATGCAGCAGGCACAGAATTAAAGAAATGTGTCTGGGACACATTGGATGCAAATCTTTTGGCACATTCATCAAAAATTTTGGGGCTTTTTATGTTTTCTGAGGACATTGGTATACGCATTGCAGTTACAGTCACTGAAAGACTGTTTTGAACAAATCTAAGGCAAGAAATTTTGGGGATTTTGTTGGTACAATGTTGCTGAACACTAATTGCACCTTGGATTGCGTGCATTATAGACAGTTTTGACAGAGTGCACCTCTGTACACTAATTCCATAAAGTTATTTCCTGCAATTTCTGGGAATTTTCAAATTTCCAATTTGGTCCTGCTTCGACATTGCTCTTTTGTATTCTTTTGGTAATTGATTATCATGGCAAATCAGGGAGGAGATGTCTTCACCTGTGTATCCAAGGAGGACAGATTGGATGGAAATAACTATTCACTTTGGTCCTTCATGATGAAGAATGTACTTGTGGCCAAAAATCTTTGGGATTATGTCAGTGGAGAAGAAGCTAGACTTGGAGTTGTGGCTCCAGCTACTCCTCCTCTAGGAGGACATGCACAAAGGACACCTTAGCCTGCTCCACTTCAACCACTTCCCCAAAGAACAGCAGCTCAAAAAGAATGGGATACACAGGATGCGTAGGCTTTGTCGTTGATTGCATTGGCAGTTCAGCGGTCAATCATCCCCCACGAGAAGCTTGGCTAACTTTGGAGCAGATGATTGTAGGCAAGAATGAGACTCGCATCTCTTTCTTAAAGAAAGAGCTAGAGACATTGAAAATGGATGAAGATGATACTATTCAAGATCACTTGAACAAAATTCAAGACTTGCGAGAGCAACTCATGAATGTTGATGAGTATTATTCGGATGCACAAATGATATCTACCACTTTGAACTTATTACCTCCTTCGTACTTGGCTTTTCATACGGCCTTAAACCTCACCATGAGGATTGCCGTGCAGCCAATCACTTTTCTTCAATTAGTCAGTTTGCTTCTAGAGGAGGAGCAAACAAGAAGAAATAGTGGTCTGGATGCTATAGCCTCTAAGTAGGCTTTTATGGCTAGACAAAAGGGCAAAAGCAGCCAAGTGAAGAATGCTCCGCAGATTTCTGGGACTTCTAGCACATCACAAGCAAGTAAGAAACAAGGGGGCACGGAAGCCAAAAAGGGCAAATGCCATTTTTGCAAGAAGCCAGGCCACTACATTATTGAGTGTAAAAAGCGCATTGCCGAGAAGGAGTCAAGAATGTCTGTTTTTTATGCTCCTTCCACTGCTACTGAGTCCGTGTCCTTTGTTGCAGACAAGGACTATTGCTTTTACACATGCAATTATGACACTTCTTGGGCTGATCGAGCATTTAGCTCTACTGAGGATGCATGCACTTGGTTTTTTACAGTGGTGCTTCGAGGCATATTACATCTTGCAAAGATTTATTTGCTTCTGTTGGTACAGCTCCAGTTGGCAAGTCTGTACAGTGTGCCAACAATGCATCATACCCTGTTAAAGGTATTGGGGAGATTGTGCTCACAGCCATTGATGGCTCGATTCTCCGCCTACAAGATACTTTGTTCGTACCAAGCATAAAGAAGAATCTACTCTCTATTTTTTCTTTGGCACGTTGTGGATTGCAGGTCACATTTGATGATGACAAATACATGGTGAGAAACAAAGAACACATGACTTTGGTCTTGACAGGCAATTTATGTCATGGGTTATACAAGTTGGATGCTCTTTCAATTGATCAGTCAGCGTACTTGGCATCCACTCTTACTCCTGCTATGATACAGGCAGATTTATGGCATGCTAGGATGGGGCATGTGAACTTTGGCAGCTTGATGCACTTGCAGCGTACGCAGATGCTAGATGGATTACCTCTACTGGGGAGAGACCTCCTGAGCACTTGTGCGAAGAATGTATTTTGGGAAAAATGCATCGTTTTTCGTTTCCCCGTGATGTTGCTTTTAGAGCAACAGCCAGGTTGCAGTTAGTGCATTCAGATGTATGTGGGCCTATGTAGACAAAGTCATTGGGAGGATGTTACTATTTTGTAACTTTTATTGATGACTTTACTCGATTTTGTTGGGTCTACTCTTTGGTCAAAAAGTCAGAAGTGTATGATGCATTTTTGGCTTTTATTGCACTTGTTGAAAACCAGTCTAGTTGTAAAGTTAAAACTCTCCGTTCGGACCGAGGGGGGAAATACATGTCCTCTATGCTGAATTCTTTTCTGAAGCAGAAGGGCATTGTCCATCAGTACACTATTGCTTATACTCCACAACAGAATGGGGTTGCCGAGAGGAAGAATCGGTCACTCATGGAGATGGCTAGATGTATGCTGAAGGCAAAGAGCTTGCCACACAGTTTTTGGATAGAAGCCGTCATGTGTAGTTGCCATGTTTTGAACAGATGCCCCACCAAAGCTTTGAAGAAAATTACACCTTTTGAGGCTTGGAACAGCCGGAAACTTTCTGTTGGACACTTTCATACCTTTGGGTGCCTTGCATATGCACACATTCCGCAGGTACTCAGAAAAAAGTTGGATAACAAGGCTGTTAAATGCATTTTTGTGGGTTATAGCAGTGAAAGCAAAGGCTACAGACTCTATGATCCTGTTTCTAAAAAAGTGTTTGTCAGTAGGGATGTACTATTTGATGAAAAATCAGAATTGTCCTTGGCTGGTTTAGACACATATCAGGCTGTCCGTGATGTATTTGAAGGGCTGTTTCCCATTACATTTGGAGATTCAGCTAGAGTTTCAGCAAAAGTGAACTCAATGTTCAGCTAGCTACTCCTTTGGAAACTGCAGAAAATCAGCCATTGGCTGATCTGAATATTCAGCAAAGAACTGAAATTCAGCAAGAGCTTATGCACAGTCAGGAGGCAAGACAAATGCCTAGATGGTATTTACAGACTATGAAAGATAGTCATCTGGATGTAAGGCAAGCTCGTATGCATGATACTGCACATACCATGGAGTCTAAATGTTTTGAGGATGCACAATAGAGTGTGCATTGGATGGCAGCAATGAAAGCTGAATTGGATTCTATCACTAAGAATCAAACATGGGATTCAGTGTCTTTGCCATTTGGGAAGAAAGCCATTGGAACAAAATGGGTCTACAAGCTGAAACGGAATGCAAATGGATCCATTGACAAATACAAGGCAAGGCTTGTAGCTAAAGGCTATGCACAGGAGAAAGGCATTGACTATGAGGAGACATTTACTCCTACTTTCCGCATGACGACCATTAGGTCTATGGTTACTTTGGCTGCTCATTATGGATGGACTGTGCATCAGTTGGATATTAAAACTGCATTTTTACATGGGGAACTTCATGAGGAAGTATATGTACAAGAGCCCATTGGTTTTGCAGTTGAGGGCTTGGAACACTTGGTTTGCAAGTTGAAAAAAGCTTTATATGGTTTGAAACAAGCTCCTGATATGCAAAGATAGATGCTTTCTTGCTTAGCCAAGGGTTCATAAATAGCTCATCTGAGTCTACCCTTTACGTATGTAAAGGAGGGGGATCCATGCTGATCATTTGTCTTTATGTTGATGATCTCTTGCTTACAGTGACACATGTTGATCAGATTTCAACATTTAAACAAAATTTGCAGCAAACTTTTGACATGTCAGACTTGGGGTCTTTGCATTATTAATTGGACATTCAGTTCATACATGATGCTAGAGGTATTGGGTTATCATAGTCAAGATACATTGGTAAACTTCTTGAGAAGTTTGGCTTACAGGATTGCAATCAAGTCTATACACCAATGGAACCTGGACTTAAGCTGTCATTACATGATGATAGTGATTTGTTTGATATACACACATATGCGCCAACAGTTGGATGTCTTATTTACTTATGCAAAACTAGGCCGGACATACAGTTTAAGGTTTCAGCCTTGAGCAAATATATACATCAGCCACGCATGTCACATTGGCAAGCTGTTAAGCGTGTCTTCCGTTACTTGCAGGGTACTAGATCTCTTGGATTGCTTTATGCCAAGGGGGGCCCACTGCAATTACATGCTTATAGTGATTCTGATTGGGCTGGTGATTATGATTCACGCCACTCCACTAGTGGCAATTGTTTCTTTCTTGGCTCGTCTTGCACATCTTGGCTTAGCAAGATAGTCCACTGTTGCCACATCGTAATGTGAAGCTCAATACAAGGCAACTTTCACTACCATAGTTGAATGCGTATGGATTAGACGCTTGCTAGCTGATCTGGATGTATTTATTATGGAGCCTACTCCTTTGTTCACCAACAGTCAGAGTGCCATTGCAGTGGCACCGGAACCCAGTGTTTCATGCACGCACGAAACATATTGAGATACATTATCACTTTGTCAGAGAGAGGCTACATGCAGGTGATATCAGCCTTGTTTTTTGTCCTACCACCAATAATGTGGCAGATATCTTCACCAAAGCTCTTCCTCGTGACAAATTTGAAGCATTTCGCGATGCTTTAAATTTGATCTCCTTTGGTGGCGGATGATCCTTGTACTCTTGATCACTCTCCACTCCAGGGGGGATTTGTTGGGTATTTCACTCACGCCTCACTTACGCCTACGCTCACATAGGAGTGTCGGTGATCAATGGGACACTGGGGCACTTTTTACTCTCGGTAGGAGAGGTTTTTAACCCCAGAGTTATGGTATTATTTCGTATGAGCTTATGATACACACTTACGAGCACTTACTGTGTTCGGGTGTGAACAGCCCCTACAACCCTAAGGTTTAAGGCTTGTACTTTGTACTTGCATTCTATACTCTTTCAATCTATTGCATTGGGTCACGGGTGTCGTGCTTCACTCTCATACTGTCTATTGTTTTCTGTGCTAAGCTTCGATCCTGCCTTCCTCTCTCACTCTCAAGGGTTCAACAGGAGTCAAGTGGATCACTGCTTATACACCAAGAAGGCAGCAAACGATAGCCTTATTCTCTTGGTTTTGTATGTGAATGACATGCTGATTGCAAGCAAGGATGTTCATGCTTTGGATGCCTTGAAACAAAGCCTACATAGGAGTTTTGACATGAAGGATCTTGGTGAGACAAATCATATTCTTGGGATAGGTATACTCAAGGATAGATCAAAGGGTCTTCTCCATCTATCACAACAAGAGTATGTCTCCAAGATTTTGCAATGCTTCAATATGGAGGGTGGGGAAGCCATCAATGTACCATTGCCTCCATATGTGAAACTCAATGTAGAGGACAACCCTACATCTAATAATGAAAAGGCTGAAACGGCCAAGATTCCATATGCTTCAGTTGTTGGTAGCTTGATGTATGATATGGTTGCTACACGTTCTGACATAGCAATTGCAATGGGAGTGGCAAGCAGATACATGGCACATCCTGGCAAAAAGCATTGGGAAGCAGTGAAGGGTATCATGAGATACCTTAGGGGATTTGTGCATATGCTTTGGTAAGCAGAAGGCATTTGTCGTCGTTGGCTTTACGGATGCAAACTATGCTGGTCATTCTGGCTGCATGAAGTCTACTTCAAGGTATGTATTCAACTTCATAGGGGGATCAGTATCTTGGATATCCAGGCTGCAAAAGTGTGTTGCATTGTCTACTACAGAGGCAGAGTATGTGGCTGCCAGTGAGGCATGCAATGAGGCTTTATGGCTTTCACGTCTGGTGGGAGAGCTTGGCATTACAGAGGTTCCTATCCTCTATTGTGATAGTCAAAGTCCTATCATACTAGCACGGAATCCTGTCTTTCATACATGTGGTTAATGTTGAATAGCCTTTTGATCTTAAGCCTTCTATGTTGTTGAATCATTTGGTCCACTCCTAAAGATCAGTCCTTGTTAAATCTTTTTGGCACCCACCCCACATTAAGAGGTGCCAAACTCCCTAAGAGCGGAAGTGCTGCCGGTTTCGAAGCTTCTCTCTTGGCAAGGCAAAGAGGAACAAAGGCCAATGTTGAATAGGATGGCGTGCCTGGGACTCGTCACTATTGCCAATGCTCTTCTATCTATTTGTGGGGCTATTATGTCCTTCAGATTAGCTCGACACTACTTTCATGTTCCCCAAGGCTATTGTAATTTGTGGAACGCCAATCTCCACCACTTTAAACGGGCCATGTAGCCGCTTCCCTCTTTTGACCAAGAGGCCCCTTGGCAAGATTGGATGATTAATGGTCAGTTGCTTTTGGGTCGTGCTCTAGCCAATCAAATATATCATTTGCTTATATGCAATAAGGACTGGATTGTCCAAAAATGCAATACCACCTGGCATCTCCGAGACTGGGTCTTCAAACATCCCAAGTTTGTGCACCCTGTGCAAGCTGATATGAAAGTGCTCTTTCCTTTATTACGCTTCCAGGGTTATTGGCATATATGGATCGTGAGGAATGCATTCATCTTTGATACTTCATTGGGAGTGCAAAGTTATATGGTCCATTTGAAAGGACTTCTTCATTGGCAACTCAACTTGATTGAGTTAACAGATATTCTCTATAGACAAGATTTGCTTGCTTAGCACGCTACAGTTTCTTGTAACATCCTCTAGTCACTTTACTTCCTTTGTACTTTGACTATGATATCTCAATTTTTATGCACGATGGCCTAGAGCCATCTTGTATCTTGTAACCATGTAATCTTCTACTTTTTTCGTAATTAATACAATTACCTTTTATGGGAAAAAACTCTTACAAGTGCACACAAACTGAAAGATAGATTGATAATGATAGGTGACATGCAAGTACAAGTGATAGGGCCTCAATTTATAGGCCAAGTTGTGTAGCTGATCCTTTGACCGTTATTTAATACGAAGTGGTGTAAAAGGTGTTCACAGCTAAACATGCACTTTTACACACAATGATGTGTGTTCACGCACAATGATAAAGCTAATAGTATGGTTAGAAGCTTTTAACACTTTGATGTACATTCTAAATCAATGTCTCTGACTGTAGGAGTGCCCCCTAAGAACCCCTTTGAGGTATTTCACGATGTTTGATCTTCCATTTCCCACATCCTAGTCATTAAGAGCCATACATACAAACCTACTCCTAATGACAATATGGGTAAGCTTGTGGTCAAAGAAAAGCTCTTAATATTCACAAACTACTCTTGCAAACCTAAGCGTATCAATTGTATAATCCGCATACCACCTGTATGCAAAGTAGAGATGTCTTCTTTGACAAGAGGGACATCGTGCAACTTGCTGCACCAATAGAGACCTCTCTGTCTATCCCATAGCCTACCATTCCTCAAATAGTGTCAATACAACCTAGACTTCTCCCTACTGATCCACATGCAAAGTCTTTCACTCCCAAGCCCCCTTTGAGGGACCTGTTATCTCATTGCTACCAGCAAACCATGTGGGATTCGGGATCCTTCCACTTGATATAGTCCCACCACTTTGAGAGTAACACTTGTCCTAGCTCTCCTAGCCACTATGAAACATACTCAATCACTCATTCAAATGTTATCCTATGACGACCTCAACCTCAGTACCCAACCATCCACCCAAATGGAAAGTGTGGAGGAGAAGGACTAGTCTGGCTCATTCAAAGAGGCCAATAGGTGTGCCCTACACTCCAAGACTTGCATATTACGAAGATCCCCACCTCCAATGTAAGTAGGAATTGCCATGTAACCCACAACTTCGATGTACATTTAGGGTCCTCAAGGATTAAACTCCTCTAGTAAAAGCTAGGCATGTTGAGGAAAGCTAAAGCCTACTGTCGAGGCAACAGTGCTAGGTCCAAAGTGGGAAGGGTCACTCGACTACTTGATTTGCACTCCAGCACCCTCACTGATGTGGCCAGTCCTCATGTGCAGGGGCTGCTTGTATTCAGTCTTCCTTTGTTCCTTCATTATCATCTCCATTCTTCTTCTCACTCTGTTTCTTGCTTCCATACTATCCATTCACACATCTACCTTATCTATATTGATGATTCTGCAATATTCACCTTATGTGACATGCACTTTCATACTGAGGGTTGAATTTGGGTGATTGGTTGTTGGATAGCGGACCTTTAAGTGGCTCCAAGTATCTCTCATTTAATCCCATCTTCCATTATCCATTATGGCATCTCTGTATTCTAACCAAGATGATAAGCTCTAATGGAGAGCTGTCATGAAGCTTGGTTGCAATAAAAAGATCATGGCATATCGTCTCTGAAGAGAACCGATGACCCTAGAATCTCTCTCTGTCTAGTCCACCCACAAGGATGGAAGAGGATGTATAGCTTCAGTAGTTCTGTATTGGGATTCTGATGATGATGTTGCTTATGCCATTGTTACTTAGTTGCCTGTCTAAAAAGGTCTCACCAAGGGTTACCTCCCATACAACTTCCCCAACGGTTTGGGCCAAGCTCCATGAAAGCCGTGCAAGCCTTTCTACTCCAAATGACAACTATTCAGGATCACCTTCAAAACATGGCTTCAGCTCTTCCAAAGGCTCACTTGGTGGGTACTGTTTTGCACAAGCTTCCTCAAGAATATGATGGTGTGGCTGATGCACTGAGGATCCCAAACTTCAACGAGTGAGTTGTCACCATATAAACTCTATGGGTTATTGGAGCACGAGTCAACTTTGAAGTTTTTTTAATAATGTGTTTTATTTATTAACGAGTATAACACCATCATTTCACCCGAAGGTGGAGCCACAAAATTGTGGGTTTTGAACCTTTGATGTTCCACAAGTTCACAACTCGCACTACACTCCCTTGCTGCTCGTTGGTGAGTCAGCTTGAAGTTACAGGAAAGGCTGCATCCTCAGTCTAGGAATGGCTATACAACAGCACTCTAGGCTGTGGAAAGGGAAAAAAATAAGTGCTACTTCTAGCAAGGAGGGTCATCTCCATAAGGACTACCCGAAACATCGAGGCCTCATCAAAGAAGAGGATGGATGAAACGGGCAAGGATGAAAAATTAAAGAGGAAAATCAAAGCCTGCAATAATAGAAAAGAAACAAAACCAGATTTGTATGTTCCTATATAAGAGCAAAAAGCAATAAGAAAAAAAATATTGAGAAAAAAGAAAATGAGGATTAATAATGGTTAGTGGATGTGGTTAAGCCAAATTATACATATCCACATACATACTTGTGTGCGTGTTCGTGCGCATGCGTATGAGTGTGTATTCTCATCAGGAAAACACCCCTGGCATATGATACAGTTCTATTTTCCCACAAGGTACGACTTGTATGGTGTACCTTGTTAGTCACTATGAAACAAAAAAAGAACGAAAGGAAAAACACATTAAAACAACAAAACCTGAGCACAATCAAATATTTTAGGAGAGAAAACACGGATTTGGCAACCAAGCATATGAGGTGGTCTCCACTTTTCCACCAAATATGCTACCATTCATGGAGCTAAACGCTCCCCAAAAGAAAAGGATAGTAATACAAAAAGTAAATTCTGAGCACAATCAAGGTCAATTCAAGCTCAAAACTTGAAGCAGCAGTTCATAGATTTGGCAGCTACGAAAAGCTTCCAATAAATCCAGATGGAGGGACTTGCCTACAGTATTTTCTTGCTATATTCGTAGATGGAGGAACTTGCTTATGGTATTTCTTGGTCCAGACTATATTTCACAAAGTACAAAAGTCCTCTTCAGTGATACATACATCAGCTTGGTTTTTCAAGCTAAAGACAAGCAGCAGTAGTTCCAAAGCTTTCCCTCTCAAAGGTCCTTTTCCCCAGTGCAGTCAGTTATCATGGAGTATACGCACCACAGAATCACGGACATCGCAGCCATAATGGATCGCGTCCCATTTCCAACTACAACACTTGCCTATTCACATGTCGTAAGACGGATATAGACAACTTCGAGTAACATGGTGATATGATTGTGGTCGTCCTGCAATGTGTGCCTATTCACATACCGTAAGACAGATCCAAGAAAACTTGTAAGACAGATCCAAGAATCTTGGAATAATCTGATGAGGCCTCACTTGCAGTCGTCTCTTTATGTGCCACATGACTTACTGATATGGCTGTGCGCTCTATTCTCCTCAAAGTTTTCGCTGAACTAGGGCATTCAAGTTGACAGCTATGTGATCCAGAAGCAAGCCCGTGTCTAAGTTTGGGGCAATATGTATGGTTACAGTCTCTGGTTAGCATGTACAAACCTATATAAGAGAGGGCACGCCTCGATACCATAGTTCGAATCGTTTTTTTCACGGAGCGTACCTACATGTGTCTATGATCATCAGCAAACCTCTAGCCTTAATTAATATCTTCACCTCCATCATCACATGCATCAGCATCTACAGCGCATATCTTATCTAACCGTGTTATACAACTTTGCCCTCGTTTGTTCGGCCATAGCCAGTACAGTTGATAAATTACTTCTCTGGATGAAGTTTTACATTTCGCTATCGCTTTTTTATGATGTATCATGACCGCATATTTGACACTTAATCATTTTCAGTTTAGAGAATGTTTGCTGCATGATCAAGACAAGGCTTATGATGCGAAACTGTTCTCCTCAGGAATCTGGAAGGACTAACAAAGAAAAAGAGAACCATGTGTATTTACCTGTGCCCCTGCAGAATGCATGCCATGTATACCTGTCACAAGAGCAAACGAGGAAAACTTCTTGAAGTGGGAGCTGGCTGAGATATTAAAGCATCTTGAAATTTTTCTCTGTGACTCAAATAATGCGGTTTAGTGCAGGAGGAAGTATTCTTGATTTGTTTGGTTAACGAGCTCTCGGAATGAGTTGATGAGTTTGAACGTAGTAAGAAAGTTAGATATGAGAGTCTCCTGTATCAGCATTACGCTCATGGCTACAGTTTCTGGACTTTCCCTGATTACCTGCGCTTCGACGTCTGCTGGATCCATTTCGAAATCGTCCATAGCGTCGTCCTATTATACGAAACTGTAATGAACGCAGCAGTTTCTTTATATAGACAAAGAAAGTTTGCTGTATTTGGCCTTCAGTTCGTGATTGGCGCCTATGTTGCAAGTCTCAGGTCTCATGATTGTTCAGGAAAAGAAGTTGCTTGTTTGGGGGTGCTGTTCACGTTGAGGGACAGTTCCCGGTACAGGCCACGAAGGTGGTTTTTGGTTTCCTGTTGGACATTGCTATTGGTTTTGCTCTCCACGAGCAGGACGGTCTTGTGAATAGGAACGACACCAAAAGTAGTCCAACCGTTGACTTCCAAATTGGAATATATTATATTTCATAAAAAACCATGTGGAGAAGAGGAAATATTAACATTTTAAAATCCATGAAACTAGTAAATGCGACCTTATTTATTTTTTGAAATGAAAAGCCGATTTCTAAACTAGGTTTTTGGTCTTGAGGTTGGCATGAATAGCTCTAAGGTTTGCTTCTTCCTAGAGTTGGCTCAAGTTTTCCAAAAGCATTGTCAAAATGATATGAGGAGGAAAACTACTTTCTAATAGTAGTAGTGTATGTATTGCACAAACATATCATGCTTGAGTCTCAATTTGAACTTGATGGGGACATTGGGAGCTCTAACACTCAATCTATCATGTGTTTTGATGGAGAAGGCAACTCTGTTCAAAGCATGAATTTCTTTTTCATGGGGGAGATGAGATAACACCTCCTTAACCTTTTTCTCATTGATATCAACCTCCATTAAATCCACCCATTCAAGTTTCACTTGGTCACACACCATACCCACAACATCATTGAGCCTAGCAACATGAACCGCATCAATGAGAATTTCTTGAGGACCCAAATAAGATTTATAATACTAGAAGCACATATGTATTATAGAATGAGACTCAGTGAATGCTACATCTTGTGTATCCAACAAGCGCGCAATACTCTCATCTGCATATTTTGACAAAGCCTAGCATAAATTGATGAGTTTTGGCAATTACTCACATATAAGGCATCCAAATGGGCTAGGAGTGTATATTTTGCATACTACTCATCATGCAAAGCTTGTACTTTGCATTTCAACCATTCTGAGTAAGTGATCAACTCATCATCTAAGTCCTTGACTTGCTACAAGTTGATAGTTTGTTCCAACAAGGATTGCAAATGATGTGATTCAATGCTAAATACATATGCTTGTTGAATCCCATAAGCTCTAGACAAAGCCCATGCATTTTATCAAAAGATTGCCCATGCTTCCAACCCCTCAAATAGAGCTTGTCTGCCAAATGAAGCTGTCAATTGTAGCATGTATTCCAAGAATTGATCATGCAAGAGGGAGGACTAATTAAATCTCAAGGGCATATGCCCTAGCTAGGCCTTGAAGGCATCCATAGAGTGATGAATCATTTCCAAGGTTAGAGGAAAATGGTTGAAGAGGACATGCTATCTCTCCACCCACATATTAAGTACCTCCAAAAGGAAAGAGTCACTTTAACAAATGTATGTCCTATCCAATCTAGCCCGGATTCCAACATGTTGAAGAGATTGAAATGTAAAATTAACTATAAAGGATGGAACCATGGCCACATATCTTGTTTCAATGGCGAGGTTGTCAAAGCATTCCATGTTTGTCATTTTGGACCATGCATCATAGAATGACATGAAGTTGCTTGTTCCACAAATGTACTGGTATTAAAATCAAGCATCACAAACCCTTGGTAGGCCAAATTGAGACATTGCAAGTCCACCCAAAGCTGCCGAGACAATCTCAAGCTATATTCGGAACATAATGCCTACCAGCCATATTGAAAACAAATGAAAGAGGGACTGGGACTCAATGTTAGCTTATTGTAAATTTTGTGAGTATTTTACAAGTCACATTAATTGAGGTGGTACTTATGGGTGCAATATAATGTTAATAATGCACTAAGCTTAATGTTGCATACCTTTAAAACACAAAACATGTAAAAGTCAATGCCATGGTCCATACAACCAATATCATTGGAGGGTGCCTCAAAGACATAAATGCCTTATTTTAAGTAGTGAGGGTAAGAGACATTTGTAAGACACTTGCAAGAGCTTTTAGCAAGCTCTCGCTTGGGAAAATTTAGCATATCAATTCTTCTTCTCAATCAATAACAATTCTGAACAAGCGTTTTACTCTGCTTGCAAAGGAAGAAGTTGTAGCGGTAGAGCCCAAGGTGGTGGTCACGGTCAAGGTTATGATGCATAGCAAAATAGAGGACAATCACGAGGAAGGGGGAGTCAAAAGATGACAAGTTGTAGATTCTAATCGGCTTCAAAATTCTAGTGATAATTGATAATGCTAGCATTGTGGTAAAAAATGCCATATTTTCCAAGATTGCTTCAAAAAGAAGGTTGAAATTAGAAATGGGCAAAAGCACCAAGATAACTATGCATCGAGTAATAGAAATAATGATGACAAAAGTGAATAGTTGTTTGTTATGCAACACCTTATGAATACCATGACTGTTGATGATTCATCAAAGAGTGATATATAATATGTAGATTTAAGTTCCTCTAACCACATGACTTCTCATGGAGAGTGGTTTTGAGAGATGTGTAGTCCAGAGTCTTTGAGCTATGTGGAGATAGGGGATGATATAGATTACGTCATTACTCATGTTGGAAATGTTCCTTTAAGCATGCAGGATGGCAAAACTAAGTACTTGGCTAATGTGTTACATGTACCAAATATTACAAAAAACTTGCTTTCTGTTGGTCAAATGGTAGAACAAGGATTGCAGGTTTTCTTCACATCTGATGGTTGTTCTATAAAAGATCTAAAAAATGATTGCATGTTGATTGCAAGAGGGAAATGTATTGGTAGATGTTCACTCTTGATGTAACCCTACCTAAAATGGATGTTTCCAAGTTTACATAAGGTTTAGGTATTGTGGTTGATATTGAAATTTGGCATGAGAGAATTAGTCATGTCAATGTGCAACCGTTGAAAGACATGCAGTCAAAATAGATTGTGGATGTCTTGCCTAAGTTTAGAGTTAATGGGATACACAAAGTATGTGATGCATATCAACTAGGAAAGCAAGCAAGGTGCACATTTTCACATGAAAAGTATATATATAAGAAGCCACTTGAATTGATACATTCTAATATATGGGGTCCTATAGAGACTGCCACTCTAGGTGGTTGCAAATATTATGTTTCATTCATTGATGATCATACTCGCAAAGTATGGGTTTACTTTATGCGTGAGAAAAGTGAGGTGTTCACTCACTTTAAAAGCTTTACAGATTTAGTTGAGAAGGAGACAGGGTTGCATATTAAATGCCTAAGATCGGATGGAGGGGGAGAATATCTCTCCAATGAGTTTTCTAATTTGTTGCAAAAAAATGGCATACATAGGCAATATACATATAGATATACTTCATAGAAAAATGAAATTGTTGAGCAAAAAAACAAGCATATTGTAGAGGTGGCTCATGCATTTATGTTAGAAAGAAACTTGCCTCATTACTATCGGGTTGAAGCAGTCGCTATTATTTTATACATTTTGAACAAGACACCCACTGTTGTTGTACATGGTATGACACTTGGAGAGAAGTTTACAAGTAGAAAGCTAAATCTATCCCATCTGAAAGTATTTGGATGTATTACTTACATGTATATTCTTGATGAGTTGCATAGTAAATTGGATCCCAAAGTAGAAACATGTGTATTTGTTGGATATTCTCTTGAGCAGAAGGAATATAGATGTTATAACCCTATTGCACGTGAGCTGAGACTTAGCAGGGACATTGTTTTTTATGAAATGAGTAGCTAGTACAGTAATGTGCAGAATGCAATTGGGGTTGATGAGCATGAGAATGTGGCTATACAGAAAACAAATCAGCAATCACATACATTGAGTGGACCAAGAGAGTCTCCTAATCATGATTCTATTGATAGACCTTGGAGTGGAAGATTGCAATCATAGGTTACTCCACCAAGTACATCGCAGATGTCAATAAAAGGCAAGTAGAAAGTTGGGGGCTCACCTATTGTGACAAATATATCATCAAATTTCTCTCATGGGTGATATTGATTTAGATGGTTTTGAGCATAGGAGTTTGGGATTTCATCTATTAAAAGACTTGGTGTGCTGAAGGCACAAGAGGATGCTAAAGCACCTAATAGTGATCTAGGTCCATACAAGTCAACTAGAGTGAGAAAGCCAACGCCACAATTGACACATGATAGCTATGTAGCTCATCATTATGCATACATGGCTAAGGTTGTGCAGGATATAGAACCCACTTGTTTTGAGGATGTAGTGGGTAATGAGTCTTGAGATCATGCTATGGATGAAGAAATGGCTGCACTTATGGATAATGACACATGGGAGTTCGTGCTCTTAACTGAAGGAATGAAAGATATTGGTTGCAAATGGATTTACAAGGTTAAGCATAAATTAGATGGATCTATTGAGTGCTATAAGACATGATTGGTTGCCAAAGGATATGCGCAAACTCATGATATTGATTAAGAGGAGATCTTTGATCCAATGGCTAAAATGGCCACTATAAGGGATGCCATAGTAGTGGTTGCATCAAAAGGTTGGATCATGTATCAAATGGATGTTAAAAATGACTTCTTGTAGGAGAAGTTGCAAGAGGAAGTGATTATGCATGTGTCCCATAGGTCTAAATCCTATCCCTATGGTAGCAATGCAATAGTGGTGGGAGTAAACCAAGCACCAAAGGGGACCTACATGCAAGGCTATACAATGTATGTATGCCAAGTCTATCTAATCTTTGCAATCTGTTAGGTGGCTGCAAAAGTTGGCTCACATATGAATGCCTAGTGGACTATTCTACACCATTTTTGGCACATGCACCTCACTGGTCATACACTTTCTTTGGGGCAAACACTTGGAGTCACCATATTAAGCAGTTTGGTGCCACATAACACCTAGTCAACAACCAATCTTTCCAATGTCATCCACCTATCTGACACCTAGCATAATCTTTCATTCATTCCCTATTGCCAAGCATGCATTTACTAGTGAGACTCATTTCAATGGGTCAAACTTCACAACTTAGTCCAACTTAATGAGCATATTTTGAATTCTCAAGATGGTAGGACCTTATTCAATTGTTGGAATCCTAAAGATCAACCACTTGGTTATGTGAATGAGAATCATCCATATTATGTGTGTAGGTTTTGTAAGGCCTTGTATGGGGCTGAAACAAGCACCTAGGGCATGGTATGACATGATTGCAGAATACCTTGTCATAATTGGATTTCATAGAGCACAAGCTGATCGCTCACTCTATGTATGTGAGAGTGATGTAGGTATTGTGGCCATTCCCATATATGTGGATGATTTTATCACTGTGGGTGATACTAAGACAGAGACTAACAATGTGAAGGGTCTTCTCAAGGATGAATTTTAGATGAAGGATTTAGGAGAGTTGCGCTATTTTCTCGGCATAGAGATAAATAGGACTCCAAAGGGTATATGGTTATCATAGAGACAATATGCATTGGATATATTGAAGAAGTATGGTATGGCTGATTGCAAGCCTATTTCTATACATTTGGATGTTAACGATAAGCTTAGTACACATGAGCATGAATTGATTGAGGATGTCACTATGTTTCGGAAGATTGTGGGCAGGCTTATTTATTTGAGGATCACTAGGCCATACCTAAAGTACAGAGTTGGTTTGGAGAGTAAATTTATGTAGCTTCCATAGAAGCCACATTTGGATGCCATGTGGCACACATTGAACTATGTCAAGTCCACATTGAACTATGCCTAATTCTATGGTGTAGGTATACCATTAGACTTACATGGATAGATGCAGATTGGACTGGTAGTATTTCAGATAGGAGATCTACCAGTGGTTTTATGTTTTCTTTTGGCAATGGTGCTATTACTTGGAGTAGTAAGAAACAATCAACAATTGCATTGTCTAGTACACAGAGGCAAAGATATAGGCGTTGCAATTGTAGCATGTGAGGTAGCTTGGGTACAAGCTACTCAGTGATTTGGGGATGCACGTGGATAAAAAGGTTATCATGTATTGTGATAACCCTAGCAGCATTCAATTAGCTAGGAACCCAGTGTATCATGCACGGACCAAACCCATAGAGGTCTATTACTATTTCATTTAGGAGTGGGCTTTAGCAGGTGATATTAACCTGGTTTATGTCAATACAAATGATCAATCTACTAATATTTTTACCAAGGCCTTGTGAGCTGAGAAGCTTCAGAGCATTTCAGGACTATGCTTGGAGTTCAGGAGCTCATGTTGAGCTCAAGGGAGAGTCTTGAGATATCGAGCTCTACTTGATCTAGCATCCACTACGTGCCTTGGGATATGGCACGATATTATTCATTAGCATGCTAGGTGACTAACATGAGGATACACCTATAATTCTATAACTGGACTACACACACGTAGTTCATCCTTGGTTGTGCCACATTCATTGTTCCACCTCTTCTTTCCTAGTGAGTTCACACTTAGTGATTGCATGTACATATGTTCTGGTACTTTCATATTAGTCTTTCCTAATGTTATAGACTTAGTTCTTTTTGTGTGGAAGAAAAAAGAAGAAGAAGATTTCAACCCTATCTCTTTGTGTGCTCAAGTCTCCATTGATTTTTCTTGTGTGCTCTTGGTCTCTTCACCTCTCTTCCCTCTTGTCTGTTTTCATTAAGGCTCATTCCACCCCAATAGTCTAGCTCAATTCAAGTTTTACTAATCACACATCTAAAGAGCTTGGCAAATTGGTTCCATATTGTGATTAGATTGTAATTGATTTTCTTTTTGTTGCAACTACATGGAGTTATTAGCAAAGGGTTGTATTACAAAATGCTTCCTCTCACAATAAGTGACATTCAATGAGACATAACTAATCGGGAACTTCAACATGCTCGTAGTCTTTCAAGAGTATCATTTCTCCTCATTGGTTTTAGATTATTTCTCACATGGCCAACTTGTACTCTAGCTCAAAATCAACAATGTCTCTCCATTCAAACCCCATAAATAAAAGAAAGCACAAATGATTCAAAGCTTGTAGTAGACTTACCAGTCTAACCTTTTCTATTGTAGTCTCTCTCACTACTAAAAGAAGCTTGATTGTCTCATCATTTGAGTGATGCATCTTCAAGATCTCAAGCTATTGATCCACTTTTGAATCATTCACCTCCATGCCACCAAGAGAGTATAAAAGCAAAAGAGGAGAAACAACTCCTTCTTCGGCTATCTTCCTTTCTCTCTCACTCTATTTCTCTAAGAGATGTAATGGCTAGCCCAAGCCTTCACACATACTAGAACAAAGGAGGAGGAGGAGGAGGAGGAGGAGGAGAGGAAGAAGAAGAAGAGGAAGAAGAAGAAGACGGCGACAATGACAATGATGATGACAACTTAGCCTCTCAGTTTCTCACTTCCCTCCTTCCTCCACAAGTGTTAGCTATGGTGAAAGAAAGAAGCAAGAAGATGGAAGAAAAAGCTTAGAAATTTGCATACACAAGAATGAGAGATTCTCAAAACTCAAAGCCTTGAATGTAATGAGTATGAAATTTGAACTAAACTATGATAGGCTTTATAAAAATCTATGCTTTATGACTACAAACTCCTCACCTAAACTTAAATCATGATCCTCGAAGAACATCAAACTTAATATTGCATCATGAATCTTTGCTATTGTGAAAAGACCCAAAATGGATGGAGCCCTAAATTTATACCCAAGATTAATCATAATCAGTAGATGCCATTGAGATATATTTCTCCCATCATTAGCCATTCGAATTAACTTGGTCAACCTTGACTTGACAATTCATAGCATCAACCCTAACCTCTTGTAATGATTCTGGAAACAATAAAAGTCCTTAGAACAAACACCCCTAAAACTTGGAAAATTTCTACATGTAACTCATCTAGCCATAGCATAAGGTACACTTGAGTTTCAGGATCCATGCATCATCCTATCTACTTTTTAATAAAATAATCACACAATGATTTCTCTAAGGAGTAGAGATCTAGGGGGTTAACCTTTTCCGTACTACTAGAAAGCCACCATTAGAGTAAGGTGGATCGAGAGGTTTGTATGATGGATGCAACCCATGAAGAGACAAATAGTTATGATTATATCAAACATGGTTTGAGGAAAATCAATCAATACATTGTAAGATTATTAGAATAGAGTTGACTACCATATCTATGTTTATGGAGGCCCTCTTCTAGCTAGTAATATTCCTTCAGAGACTATGGAAGCTCCCACAATAATGCTACCTCCACTTTGCATTCATGTCTTGTAAACAATTAGTGATAGAGTGGGATACTAGGTGTTGATATGATTAGATGTGTGACTTCTTGAGCTTCATCAAATCATAATAGGCACACTTCCACCATTTGACTACAACCTCAAATGCCTTCACATTAGACTCAATCATAGAGAGCTAAATTGAGTGATCAAGATAGACATTGTGAGGGTAGATGAGGAGAGGAATTAGGTGAGCTATGTGCAACAACTAAGTATAAACATGGCATAGTAAGATATGTTTATTGCATCTTACTATGATCTCTCTTAGGGTGGATTCATCATGCACACTTCATCACATCACTTGTAGAAAATGTTTGGAAGGCATGAGGGTGATGTAGCAGCAAAGGGTTGTAAGACATTGTATATGTCACTACATATGTACTATGATATCAAAAGGGAATATCATTTTCTTTCTTGAGAGGATTTTGAATCACTATGTTGAGTCATGGAGTACAAGTACAAAAAATGCCTAGGGGTGTTATTTCATGAGACTAAATAGTATCAAGAGAACCCCTTGAGAGATAGGAGAGCAACATCTTGGTGCTCACTTATGCATGAAGGGAGATTATACTCATTTTCTTGTTGTGCACTCTTGTCTTTGCTTCTCTTTTATTCTCTAAAGTTCTCTAAATTTTTGGCAATTAATAGTTTAACTATATTGAAGGTGGATAGCATACTTAGAAATTGATGAACCACAAAGGGGATCACACTTTGTGGTTCACCCATCACAACACATATCATGGATCCCCTACAATTGTGGGATTATAGATTATTTGAGTATGCAAATTATCAAATCATAAATATTCTCTCAATGTCTTAGAGCCCCAAAAGAAATTTGACATCTCATGTACAACTTAGCAAACCTCACCACATCGAATCATGATGGATACAATTGCTCTTCATAATAATTCAAATCCAATTCCATTGTATTTTCATGCACATAAATTCTTTCACGTAAACATAGAAACACAAGGGCAACTACAAACAAGCATCTATGACAAACCTTCTCATAACTGCATAGAATATTTTTCTTGCAAGTATGTCATCCAACACATATCTAGTTTTGCATCAAACTACATAGTGATATGTCTATACTTGTGTTTGTATTAACATTAAATTGTATAGATGTGTTGTCAAATGCGCCTATAAGTGCAACCACCAAATTGTGAGGTTTTCCTTAGAGATGTATTTAATCCATAGTTGTGTTCTCATTAGAAAGAGCCGCCAAAAGATTAGATTGATCATGGATTTTTTTCTCAAACCCACCTTTGTACTCTTACTTTACAAAGAGATGGGAACCATGAAAAGAAACAAACATCATGCTCTTAAATGCAGGACAACCATGGAAAGAGACAACATTGATATAAAGAGCCAAAAACAATAGGAAGAGGAAGCCATAACTTGGTTGATGTGTACGGGTCGAGAATAGGCTTTCCTACATACACTCCTTTCTTCTCTTGACAAATCATTATGCATCTTTGCTTTCTTGCTCCTATGTATTGTTCTTTTGTGGAAAAGGAGGTCACAAACAAGTTTCATATTTTTTTTCTTATAAGTGTGTCTATGTATCCATCTATGTGCACATCTAAATCTCAGTGTTAATGCATAGATAACTATGCATATAAATGTGTTTATATATGCTATGTGTCTTTTGTGGAATCTCTATTTGTGTTTTTTCAAATAAACTATATATGTGTAGGTGTATCATGAACTATCTTTGTTTATCATGTAAAATTTCAATCATTTCATTATTGTTGACATGGGTACCATTGTGAAAAAGGTTCTTCATGATGCAACTCTACAAGCTAAGTCACTTAGATTAACTAGAAGAATGGGTTTCATTTTAGCTTCTCAAGGATGGAATCATTGTGTAATTTAGCTCGTTAGGGGCATCATTTTATTTAAGAAGACACTACAACACTCTATATGTGACAAAGAGTAGTAGCCCAAATCAATTATCTCATGCTTAGCTTCATGCAAAATTTTCATATCATGGAGGTGTGCAATCGCCTCTTTCATGGATGCATCCAGACTTATTAAATATGGAGATCATTTTGAGGTTTTTGGCATTGGTTCTACAATAGGGTTCTAGTGAGCTCTTTTATAATCCCAAAGTGTATAAGATAAATTAACTTATATTCCTTCCTCCATCACATGTAGCATTTCAGCTAAGTCTTGTAGACTTTCCTCTACTCCTTCCATATCATTAAGCTCATAAGCTCTCACTAGAGGATTATACCAAGTGGTACTTGTCCCATTGCTTACTAAAGGCAAGCTATTCTTTTGAGTTGGCTCTTGAGTCAATTCAATAGTTGAACTATTATTGTAGGTAGTCTTTCAATCATAAGAAAGGGGCAAGCTTAAAGGCGCACAATCCTAGTTGGTTGTTATTAGAATAACTTGATCTCTTGAAACATGTCTCCCTTGGTCCATAGGCTCAACCCCTTCACCATTGAGATTTTTGCTCCCTAGTTGCTCATATGTTGGCTAGTGTTTGGTGGCTTTACCTTGGACACCCACTCCTTCTTTTCAGTTCCTTTATGCCATTTGATTTTAAAGGCAGGGGTAGATGGAGCTTCCTTGGCCTTGTTGTGGAATTCAATAATTTATTTGATTCTAACACCTTTTTTCTTAATGCCTTTGATGGAGTTGTGGGTGCTAATCATTTAGAATTCTCTTCATTTGTGCTAAGCTCATGTGGTTTGCCATGGCTTCCCCCTTGGCTAAAGACTACAAAGATCTTGGCTCCTAGCAAGCTCAAGTGGATCATTTTTCTCATGCAATCCACAACTCAACTTGTTTGCTTTTTGCAAAGCAGTACTTCCTTTCCCATACCCTCATAGTTAGGCAAAACATAAATTGACATAGGTATGCATTCCATTTGAGCTTTAATAATATTTCCCTTATCTAAATGTGAGTATGGTTATTTTCATATGCACAAATTTTAGTTGACATGGGCACAAGTTATAAATCAAAATGGATATTAGAATTAATCATTTTTGTTGTGTTGTGTTAGACACTCATAAGACATGCCTACCTTAGTGCAAGCATTGGATATAATGGTGTTTTGACCAACCCTCTATCAATGTAAGCCTACACTGTGAACTTTTTTTAAGCTACTAGACTCCACCTCAAGGTAGGACTTGAAAAATGAATTCATTTTCAAAGTATAATTGAACCCTTGGGACTCGCCTTAGCTTGAATTTCGCTAGTTGTGTAAGCATTTTTTGTCTCCTTGCTCGTTTAGATTTTATGGCTAGTTTGGAGAGATTATTTATTATTTTAAGACTTAGGCATGTTTATTTCCCTTTCCCTTCTTGAAGGGTTTCATGTGGCTAGGAATGGTTTAAGACCTACACATTGTTTATTTTCCTGCTTGAAGGGTTTCATGTGGCTAGGAATGGTTTAAGACCTACACATTGTTTATTTCCCTCCTTGAAGGGTTTCATGTGGCTAGGAATGGTCCCCATCCTTGTGTTCATTGGAGCCACACTTTAGGCCAATATGGGACTATAGTGCTTCTATAGGTATTTGTTGTGCCTCTTTTGTTTTCTCTTATCTCTTCCCATTGCTCTTATTCCTAACTAAGATAGGAGACATAAGCAAGATAAATGGAGACCTTTTCGAAAGACTTTAGGTTAACCAAGAATCATATTGTGGCACAAAGTTTAAAGTCCTCTATACTAGACGCATACTTATAGCTCAAGCATGATAAGATGGAGTGGCCATCCCTAGTGGCTAAATGAGAATTAAGATCTATTACATTGTAGGAATGTGTACTCTAAGTCTAAAGTGCTACTAGATAGTTAAGGTTATTTTCCTTTCAGTATAATATCTTGTATTGGGTGATCTCTCTTTCTTATCATCCGTAGAAAAAGATAATTCAATGAAGAGATACTACTCCATGTCATGAGGCCACAAACTCATGAGCACCCAAGAGTTAATAGTCTTGGGCAGTTCACAAGGTTTGTGATGGTCCCTTGGGACCAATGATTGAATATTTATATAATTGCTCAAAACTTTATGTAAAAAGGATGCATGATTACCATGTTAACATGTTTGCATTGATTAATATTTACACTTGAGTATGTAAAATATGACATGATAGCTAAGAAAAAGTTTGTGTGGCTTATTTCTTTTCATGAGGGCTCTTGAGAAAATAAAATGTCTCCATGGGCATGTTAGGCCCAATTGAAAGCTCGATGGCCCCCAAATTTATAAAAAAGAGGCCCCAAGGGCTTGTGGACTCTCATTCCTCACATACACACACACGCACGCGCACGCACGCATGCACACATGCACACACACACGCACACAAAGACACACACACACATGCACTCTCTCTCTCTCTCTCTCTCTCTCTCTCTCTCTCTCTCTCTCTCTCTCTCTCTCTCTCTCTCTCTCTCTCTCTCTCTCGCACACACACACACACATTGTGTGGCATGTGCATAGGGGATTCCTACCAATTTGCATGCACCATGAATTAAGTGTATGCATGTCATGAGGTTGTCCTCTCCTACCACTTTGTGTGTGTGCATGCATGCATGCATGTGCATGATAGGGATCCATCCAATTGTCGTATGTCATGAACTCAACATATACATGTTATGAGAATTGATGGGGCAATCCCCTCCTATTGCTTACTATGTATATGCATTATGATATGCATTTCATGAGTCAATACTCCCTTGTTGCACATTATTTGTACATTGGAGTTTTTATGTATATATGTGTTTGTGTTATGGGACACATGGATTGGCATGTGTCATGTATTCAACATATACGTGCCATGACACCTTTGCCTTATGATGGGTATGCATGCTTGGCCGTAAGGTGCTTGTCAAATAAGCACTCAGTCATGTGAATTCAGTAAGCAAGTGTGAATTCAGTCATGTGAATTCAGTTAGGAACTCTTACCCTACTATAGTCCTATACCAAGGAGGCAACCTCTAGCAAATAGAAGATATGTATGAATACTCACAGAAGCTTTTACTCTCAACATTGGAATTTAGAGTATTGTGGAAGGTTGCTTTGGTAGCCTCTTGTATGTGCACATGCTTTGTGGCTCCTCTCAATCCACTCCTTCTTTCTACTCTCTCTCCATGCATGCAAGTAAGCAAGAGAAGAGAGGGGAGAGGGAATGAGGATACATACAAGCAACATGCAAGAAGGATCAAGCTCAAGCTCAAGAAACCTGACAAACTCACTCATTTGCCTTCACTTGAGCTTGAGAAATGGTGAAAGCAAGAAAAATATGAGAGATAAATGGACAGAATGAACTCACTCCATTTGGGTGCAATAGTTAATTATTGGCCTAGGCCTTTTCTATCATTTGCATATGGTACTTACTGGTGTTTAGACACAGACTTATTTTTGTGACTTGCTAATTTAAGACATTGACACAAATTTGACTTGTAAGTGCCCATGATGCTCCCTAATTGTTTTATTCTCTATTAGAGCCAATAACACTATTGCTGCACCATTGTTAAGCCATTGGAAACTTTTACACACTCATATAACATAAAAAGTGCTAAAAGCACTATGGCCTAGCCTTAAGTAGGCATCGAATTAAACATGTTAGTAGGCACATACTCTTTTAGCATATCCAAAAGAAAAAATGGATGTAATTATCAACATGGTCAAAGAAAAAATAACAAGAGGCGTTGGAGGCTCCTCAAATGTCCACCTCTCGATTACATATGTGCAAGTTTCCAGCATTGTTAAGCCCACAAATGAGAAGAAGCCATGTTGGGGGTTGGATATTGGTAGAGTTTCCAGCTTAGACATGGAAGAGGCCTAGCCTTGGCCTTTTGTGGACTTGATCATTGGGTCAAGCGGGAAGAGTTAACAAAGGATGGTGGAGTATAACCAAGGCTCCTCCCCAAACATAATCCAAAACATGCCATATTTAACCATAGATAAATATAAATGGGTGATGGTTCATTCATAGGTTAGTTAGATTGTACATTCTATAAGTCAATTTGTTCCACCAATGCATCTATTGTCTAATCAGCCTCCAACAATATAAAAATACATGTTGTACCACCCTCCAACATAAAGCACTCACACTTGGCACACTCATTGGCACTTACACCTCTACACTTTTTCCATCCAACCTTTATCCAAATCATGATTTAGATGCAAAGAGTGCATGAGTAGATTGTTAGTAGGCCATTGCTTCTACTAGTTGGGGATGAAAAATTTTATTGCTCTCCTATATTCTCTCTTGTACTTTTGTTCCATGTTGTGCTTTCTTTTACGCATCAAAATGCTAGGTGATCTAAGCAATAGTAGGATCAGTGCAAGTAGAGCTACCTCCTCTAATGTAGAAAAAACTAGAAATGACATCAACCAAAATTGGTAGTGAGGAAGCGATAATACAATTGCACCATTTTTAGACCATATGAATTCATCCACACCTTTAGAAAAGGAAAACTTGATGTGTGAGCTATATCTCATGGAAGTTTAAGATTTGCACCATTCAAAGCATGTACAAGCTTCATAATACATTTTAAGACACATTTCTAGGGATCTTGTATAACTAGTTATAATATTAGATCTAAGAAATCATAGCAATCAAATGTCTCACAATCCAACTCTTCTTAATGCTTAGAAGTAAATAAATGTAGATTTGATCTATGTTAACCTTAGAGTTGCAAATTACAAATTGTGTCTCCAAAGTGACCTTTGACAATGTGGAGCATTGATTTTTTTATGGAGGTGACAATGTGATGGCAAATGAGTGAGGCAATAAAATGTATAGAACCTTGCAACTCTTACAACCAAGGAACCAATGGGCTTTGATCAAGCTCTTTTCTATGCTTAGAAAGGTGTCAAATATTGGGATGGTCACACACTTACCTAGCTTTGGTAAAATGTAGGAAACATGTGAATCTTATTTCATGATGGCAAATTTTTAAAGAGCTTTTTCTTCTTTCTTCAATTTATTGAAGACCCCCTAAAGCTGGTGCAAGTCAATATATTTGGTAAGATGAGTGATCAAGATTTACATGGATCTATCTATTTTATGCTAGTTGTTAACTACTACAATAGATAGCTATGCATTTTTAAGGAAACTTTGTAGGTGGAGGATAATTCATGTCAACCGAGTTTTTCAAGTCCTATAAGGAGAATGACAACAAGAGCCACCTGCACAGCATAGCAAAATGGCGTTGTATATATGACACAATTGTAATGTCATGTAGATGGGACAATGATACAAAAGCAAAAAGGGTCATTGAGTTCATTTCCAACCAACAACCAACAAATTGCTCTAACCATTGAAAGACAAAACACCCTATGAGGCCTACTTTGTTAAGAAGCCCTTTGTTGCACAATTTAGAACATTTAGATGTGAGTGTGACTCAAGATAGGATCAAAAGTAAGAATTATACCCTTATTGGGTAGAAGTAAGAATAAAAAACTTACCTATTATATGAGTATCATGCAAAGAACAATTTTTTATCTAGTGTCTATGGAATGACCATATGCAATGGGGGAGAAGGAGTTTTGCACATTATCATTAGCAAGGAAGTAACGCACCTCCTACCTATAGTAGCCAAAAAGTATCCTCTAAAGGAGGAGGAGAAAAATCTCTCAAATAATGAAGTTATTCAACCATAGCAGTGCACTTTGGTGTGTTGTAAGGGAGGTCACTTGCGAGGGCCACCTACTAACAAACTTAGAAAGTCCAAGAGTATGGGGATGCAAAGAGCATATTCTGGACACACTCCTAACATAGTTTTGATGGGCTAAGATAATGCTAGTAAGGAATTTGTAAGTTTGGGTGCAATTATGAATGATATAATGGACTATGTAATCAAAGTATGAAAACATCAAGAAAAATAAGACTGATATTAGATTATGATGGGCTGTTGGAAAAGTATAGGGCTCCATTTGTTGTAGGCTTTCATTTCTAGGTGACTTGCACCTACAACCAAGGCCATTGTTCACACTAGCTTTGGTTGCTTGTAAGACCATTCAAACTTATACAAACTCAAACTAAAATATGTATGGGGTTCATACAATATGGTTTTATCATCAGAAGTCTTTTTAGGAATACCCAATTTCATGTTATGTTTTGTACAGTTTTGTTAGATTTCTCCTCATTGGGAAAATCTTACTTGAAATAGTAGGACATGCATGTGTCTCAACTAAAAGAGAGTATGAAAAGAAAGGAGGCACATTCAGCAATTAAGGAAGCGAGAATGCCAAAAAGTCATATAAAGATGGTTTAAAGCAATCCATTTTACCATTCGTGGAAACCGAAGTTGGTACTCATGATTCATCTAGATTTTAAGTGGAAAATGGAGCTTGAATTATTATAGGCTCCCCCAATATTGGAAGCCTATTCAAGCTCTCAAAGGGGAGAAGAGATGGTTTCTTCACTTTTTAGATTCTCCTACAAGTTGTAGCCTAGATTTGACTATACTTATCCCACAAAAGAAGGAGGAAGAGGAAGAAGAAGAAAATGCTAATGCTTGTTCTAGGACCAAGCTGCTCGTGCCACCTATTGTTAACTCTCTATTACTTGCTTAATGAATTTGATCTATGGTGATGCTTCAACAATAAGATTTTGGCTTTATTGATGACACTAGATGCCAAAGGTATCCACTTTATAAGCTCACTCTAACTAGTTGTCTCTTGTTCAACACAAAACACTACATTCTATTATATTATATCAAAGAAAAAACTTGAATAAGAAAGGAAGAAGAAAGAAAAATGAAGAAATGAGGAAGAAGAGTCTTAGACATTCTCATAAATTAAAATAGAATGGCATGTGCCTTAGCATGTCCTCCTTAGGAAACAGACACAAGGGATGACACCAACAAGCCCTCAATCTCATCATCGTTCCATCATATTAATGTGCAAGATAGATGTAAAATTTACACAATGTAGTATATACAATCTAAGCAAGGAATAGAGCATACACAACAAACTACAATAGGACAAAAGTTAATTTAATTTCAAAGATAATAATACAAAATAGCTATGTCTATCCATGTGTTTCCACTGTGAATCTTAGATTGTAATCTAGACAAATGATAGGTGAAAAGCTTAGGGTGTAATGCGGCTAAGATGATCATTGTTATGAGGGGGTCTCCCTTTTATAGCCCACAAAGGTAGTCAAATTAGCCTAACCAACATACATATTGACCTTTGTAGTTGGCTAAAGAATATTTTAAAAAATATTCCTTTTATTGTAAGGTCAAGCATGTTGTCCCTGAACCCCCACTAGGGAGGCCTATAGTCCCCCCAAGGACCCCCAACTGGGGGTAGCTTTGTAGTGGCAAATGGAGGTCTTTGATAACTCCCACACCCTACAACTCAATGTAGTGTGCCTCAAGTTGCTACTAGCTTAACTACTCTATCTAACCCAAAGGCTAGACCCACAAAAGTCTTCTTTTTTTTTTCAATTTAGTCACATACACCTCATCCAATATACAAGTTACAACTTTGAGCACCATAGATCATTGGTAGCACCTTTACAAGGGCGGGGCATTGAGCACATCTAATTGCAGAGTATCAAGGGGTAGAGCAAACAAAAGCTACTTGATTGGATCACTCTATCATGCCTTCTTGTCCTTTCATGCTTTTGATCCAATCCGATGAGGACTACAAATGACAACTAGACTAGTCTAATGTTGACCTTCACACTAAATATGACACCATTGGATCTCTAAGTGTAGATTCTAGCAACTCAAACTAGCTCAACAACAACACTTCAACTCAAGGTTCTATGATATAATCATGTTTATAGTTCAATTCTTGACTTTAATCAACATTTTCTAGTCTCAGTGAAGTAAAGCTCCATGGCTACAACACCTCATGCTTGTCATGGTCACTTATCCTAATTTGAAACATAATTTACAATTTGCATGTGATTGAGCCTTGCTCTCTTTTAAAACACAATTACAACATCATATTTTTTGGAATATTATTAGTATCCAAAAAATAAACATCTTGCAATTCTTGACCTTAATAATAATTTTGGCATAGCTTAATAATTGCTATGTGCCTATTTCTCATGCTTTGAAAGCTTGCACCTTTGCTTTGTGACTTCTCAAAATTTTAAATTTTAATTTGCCTTTTAAAAAGATGCTAGCATTACCTCCTTCCTAGATGAGTGTAAATTCCATAGCACTCCACAACCTGGTTGGGACATTGTGCTTGGGCCAATCATTGTAGAGTATGGAAAGGAGTGGTAATGAAAACTAATGTTGCAACTTGACTTATCATTGTTATACAAAGGGATGGTCTTCCTAACATATTTCATAGCTCAAGAATGTAAGAAAGTAGAGTTGTAAGGGCCATTGATGTTGGGGGGGCCTTCTTGTCACCTCCAAATTATGCACCTACAGTTGAAAAATGTGCACTCCATAGGGGTTGTGTTTGCCTTATTATGCTATGAGATTTATATGTATCTTAGTGCAGCTGGGATATGGGTGAAACTCTAAGCAATATAGGAGTATTGTCCCATACTTGAGGAGCCAACCGGTGTAAAGGGAGGTGTGGTGCATTGATCAAGGTGATATGCCCATCAATTTCCTAAGGAAGGTAAAATGCTCTACTAAGAGACTTTTCGTGAGCAGATCTATAGGATTTTGGTCAATTGAGATCCTAACAATGTCAACAAACTTGTCCTCAATGAGCTCTCTAATAAAGTGGCACTGCACCTTAATGTGCTTTGTCTTCATATGGAAGACCGGATTCTTGGCTAACTGGATAGCACTCATAGAATCCAAATGTAGTGTAGAAACCAGTCAGTCATACCAAGGTCTACCACCAGATAGCCTAACTAGAGAGCCTCCTTGCAAGCCTCAATGGCTACAACATACTCAACCTTTGTTATAGAGAGGGCCGTGCATTTCTGCACCCTAGACATCCAAGAAATAGCACCCCTAACAAAGGTAAACACATACCTAGAGGTGGATTTTCTATTGTCTACATGTCTCACATAATCAAAGTCAGTGTACCCCATGACTCGTGTATCCTGGCCACCATAACATATGCACATATCTGATGTGCCCTTCAAGTACCTCATGATACCCTTGATGGCATCCCAATGCCGCCTACCAGGTGTAGCCATATAGCATGCCACAACTCCCATTGCAAAAGCTATGTCAGGACGAGTGGCTATCATGGCATACATCAAACTACCCACTACAGATGCATAAGGGATCTTGGCCATCTCGGCCTTCTCCTCATCGGACTATGGACAATTGGCCTAGCTCACCTTCACATGAGAAGGCAAAGGACAGCCAATAGGCTTAATATCCTCCATATGAAACCGCTCAACGACCTTTTGGATATACTCCTTTTGTGAGAAGTAAAGAAGCCCCTGAGAGCGGTTATGCATAATGTGCATCCCAAGAATATGTGAGACTTGTCCCATGTCTTTCATCTCAAAGCTCTTTTTGAGCTGACTTTTCAGAGCATCCATCTCATCAAGAGCTCTTCCAGCAATCAACATGTCATCCACATAGAGTGCCAAAATCAAAAGGCTGCCATCATGAGTCTTCTTCGTGTGTAAACATGGATCCATATGACTGTGTGTATAGCCGTGTGAATGCATAAAAGCATCAAGCTTGTGGTACCATTCCCTAGGTGCTTGCTTAAGGCCATAAAGAGTCTTCCTCAATTTTCCACTAGGTGTTCCCCTGCCTTTTTCCTCAAAGCCCTTAGGCTGGTGCATATAAATCTCCTCATACAAGTGCTCACGTAAGAAAGTTGTCTTAGCATCCATTTGATAAAGGTCCAGTTTTAACTGAGCAACCAATATGCTAATATCAGACGTAGGGTAGTCATCTTGACTACATGAGAGAAAAGACTTAATTGAAGTCAACACCATGATCCTTAGCAACCAATCTAGCCTTATAAGTAGGCTTGGGGCGTCCATGGGTACTCTTCAACTTGTACACCCATTTGCATGGCAATGCATGCTTTCAACTACGCAAAGGAACCAACTCCCACGTATGATTTCTCTGTAAAGAGTCAAACTCTAACTGCATGGCCCTCTCCCAAGAGTGACTATCACCACGGCGCATGGCCTCATCATAAGTATGAGGCTCATCTACATCTGTCACCATCACATAATCAATGGAGGGCTCAAACTACTCAAGAGGATGTTTGGCTCTCGCAGAGCGTCTCAAGGCGCGTCTCAAGGCAGGCTGAGGAGCCTGCACATTCTGTCTAGCATCATGGTCATGGGCCACTGGAGCATTAGCTGCTATTGCAGGATGTCTAGCTAGCTGTATGGGAGCAGGACGCTCCTCTTAAAACATAACCCTACGTATCTCCATTATCCACTCAACCTACTTATGCATCTTTTCCTCATGGAAAACTACATCGTGGCTACGGATGACTTTCCAAGCCTATCTCACTTGCATCCCCATAACCAAGAAAAATGCATTTCATGGACTTAGGGTCTAGCTTTGTGCACTTGTCCTTAGGTACATGGCAAAAAGCCTCACAACCAAATACATGCAAATGATCATACAAGGGAGCTTTTTCATACTACACCTCCTCTGCAACGTGAAAGTCAAGAGAACTACAAGGAGATCGATTGATCAACTATACAGCAGTAGTCACTGCCTCAGTCCAAAACTGTTAAGCATACTATAGACCCTTTCCTGTATTGTTCTATTCATGCGCTCAATCATACCATTCTGGGGTGGGGTCTGTGGGTCGATCAACTGATGCTTAATACCCCTCACATCTCAAAATTGCTCAAAGGCTTTAGAAGCATACTCAACCCCATTATTTGACCATAGGCATTTCAATCCATACACAGACTGGTTCTCAACCAATGCAAGCCAACACTAAAAGGTAGCCAAAACATCAAATTTCAGCTTTATGGAATATGCCTAAACCTTATGTAAGTAATCACCAATGAATATGACAAAGTACTTCACACCTCCTAACGACTAATAGGGCATAGTGCCACAAACATCAGAATAAACAAGAGCCAAAGGCTCACCCATGTACAGAGTGCCAAACTTCTTATGCATACTACATGTCTGTTTGCCATACAAACAATGATCACATGACTCAAAACACTTATAGTCAAGGGGCAGAAGATATGCAATGAGTAAGCATTTTCATTCCCTTTAAGGACATGTGCCCAAGGTGATGATGCCAAAGAGATACGTGTGAAATTGCAACCACAAACAAAACATGATCTACGGATCCAAATACAACTAAGGGATATAAAGTGCTAGACTTGGCACCACGTGTCAGAACAAGGTTTCCACATGTAATTTTCTAAGAAGAATCCCCAAAGGAAACAAAGTAATCCTCATCGTCTAGTGTGCCAGCAAAGATAAGACTCTTCGTGAAAGCTGGTACATATCGAACCTTATGTAAAGCGAACATACTACCTGAACCAAATTGCAGTCGAATATCACAAATACCAACTATCTACAATGCCAAGTCATTCCCCAAAATAGACAGATCCAGTCATATACTATGATATGAGTGGAACCACTCTTTATGAGGAGTCACATTAGAGGAAGACTATTCTCTTTCCTCTTTCCCCTCCCCCCTCCTCTCTCTGTCTTCGTCTTTTTCTTCTTCTTCTCTCTCTCTCTCTCTTAAATTTTATATTTCCTCTCTCTATAATTCTCTCTCTCTCTCCCTCCCTCTTCTCTTCTTTCTTTCTCTCTCTCTCTCTATCTCTCTCTCTCTCTCTCTCTCTCTCTTTGTGTCTCCTTATTTTTATTTTCCTCTCTCTTTCTCTTTCAAGTTTTTTTTCTCGCTCTCTTTTCTCTCTACATATTTTTTCTTCTCTCTCTATTTTTCTCTTTTCCTTTCTCTCCCCCTATTTTCTCTCTCTTTCAAATTATATATTTCCTCTCTGTCTCTCTCTTTCTCTCTAAGTCAAAAACTATACAAAAAAGGTTTAATTAAAAAAAAACTATTCTCTTTTCTCTTTCCCCCCTCTCTCTGTCTTTTTCTCATTCTTCTTCTTCTTCTTCTTTTTATCATTCTTCTTCTTCTTCTTCTTCTTCTTCTCAAAGTGTGTGACAAATTATGTCCAAATAACTTTAAATCTAAAAAAAATTTAAAAATATTTACTTAAAAAGTTTAAATTAAAAAATTAATCTACCTCTCAAGAGAGAGAGAGAGAGAGAGAGAGAGAGAGAGAGAGAGAGAGAGAGAGAGAAAACCTAGGCCCTACATATGAGAGAGGGGGGGAAGGAGGAGAATAAAAATGTTTAATTTAAAAAAGACTATTCACTTTTCTCTTTCCTCTTTCCCCCTCCTCTCTTCTTCTTCTTCTTCTTCTTCTTCTCTTTCTCTCTCTCTCTCTCTCTCTCTCAAAGTGTATGAAAAACTATGTTTGAAAATTTTTAAATTAAAAAAAGATTTTGAAAATATTTAATTGAAAGGAAATTTTAAATTAAGAATTTTATTCTAACTATGAGAGAGAAAAAACTTTTGATTTTAAAAAAAGTTTGATTTACTAAAGGAAGGAGAGAGAAAGAGAGAGAGAGAGAACCTAGGACCTACACATGAGAGAGAGGGGGAGGAATTACATCCAAAAAATTAAATTGAATTTTTTTAAAATTTTAATTAAAAAATAAAATTTAAATTAAAAAGTTTAATCTAACTGAGAGAGAGAGAGAGAGAGAGAGAGAACCTAGGCCCTACACATGAGAGAGGGGGGAGGAGGAGAAGAAAAATGTTTAATTTAAAAAAGACTATTATCTTTCCTCTTGCCCCCTGCCTCTCTCTATCTTCTTCTTTTTATCCTTCTATATCTTCTTCTTCTCTCTCTCTCTCAAAGTGTGTGAAAAACTATGTTTGAAAAAAATTAAATTTAAAAATATTTAATTAAAAATTAAATTAAAAAGTATAATCTAACACACAAAGAGAGAGAGAAAGAGAAACTTTTGATTTAAAAAGTTTGATTTTATTAGAGAGAGAGAGAGAGTGTGTGTGTGAGTGAGTGAGTGAGTGAGTGAGTGGAGGGGGGAGGGGGGAGGAATTTAATTAAAAAGGGGAGGGGGAAAAGAAAGAGAGAGATTATAAGTGAGAGAGAGGGATGGAGATTTTGATTAACAAAAAGGGGGAGGGAGGGGGCTTTAATGAAAAAAGGGAGAGGAAGGAGAAAATGAGAGACTACACATGAGAAAGGGGGGGGAAGGGAGGTTTGATTGAAAAAAGAAGGTTTGGAAAATGGGGCAGGTTCGAGAAGCCCTCTAGAGGTTTGGGGCTTTCCGAACCTACAACGAAAATAATATAGTAGTTTAAAGATATGTTTCCCCATATGGATGTTAATATAGTGAGTGTTCAAAATGATGTAGCAATGGTTGAGAATGATTATGCATGGAAGAAACCAATCAATGGTGATCAAGTGGATTAGAATGCATTGTCATAGTCCTAGTAGTTTAGTTTGTATGGATGATTTTGTTTTACAGGGTGAGGAACACCTTGAAGAGACTTTAGTTTAGTGTTGTGAGTTGTTGAGATGATACACAAAGGAAGCCATGATGGCCCTACATTGTATGAGGCTTATATTGGTGATGATGGTGTTATGAGTAGTGAACTATGTCATAGTGAGCATGATATTGCCTAGCAAATCTCTTTGCTACTAATGTAGCTTCACTCATGTTTGGATCTAAGCTTGCTATTATGGGCAATGAAGATGGTCAATATTCTAACATTGATATTATGGAGATACTTTTGCTTGTACTCTTCTTTGTCCAATTTTCAATGTGCAAACTAGGGTTTCTCTTTGTGGTGGGGATATTTATAGTCTTGAAAATTTGAAATATTGCAGGGAGCAATATATGCTTTTGGATATGTTTGGAAATATTGTGGATTATATGGGTGCTTTTAGTGTTGCTAATTAAGAGAATGGTCTAAGAGATGATAAGATGATATTTACAGATGGTATATAAGTTCTTGTTGTGCTAGAAAAAGATATTGATTCATGTTGTTGTATGCCTAAAAACGATGGCTTGCATCATAGCTTTGGTTCTTATCATGTTGGGTAGGACATTGTTTATTGAAATGATGTGCATAAATGGTTTCTTTGTTACCATTGCCCTTCAAGACATATGCTTATACAATTAACCTTAAAATCTATAGATATCTTAGCTTTAGAGAAAGAAGAGTTTATTTTAGAGAAACAAGCGTACACGGAACACTAGGCCGCTTCGTGGCAACTTAGGTCAACAATCCATTTCTTATCTTTCTCTCTCCTCTTTTTCCTCTTTGTTTTTTAATTTTTTATTTACTCTCTCTCTTTCTCACTCTCTCTATCTCTGTGCCGTATTTTTTAGTTTATTTTTTCTACTCTCCTAGTTCTCTCTCTCTCTCTCCCCCCTTTTATTCTCCCCCCTCTCTCCTCTCTTTTCCTTCTCTCTCCCTCATTTTTCTTCTCTCTCTCTCTCTCTCTCCATTCTCTTTTTAAATTTTTTCTTTTCTCTCTCTCTCTCTCTCATTTTCTTCTCTCTACGCTTTCTCTTTCTCTCTGTCTCTCTCTCTCTCCTCTCTTTTCCTTCTCCTTCTCCCCTATTTTTTATTCTCTCTCTTTTTAAATTTTACATTTCCTCTCTCTATAATTCTCTCTCTCTCTCTCAATCTCTTAAAGTATGTAAATTTTATCTTTTTTCTATATATAATTCTCTCTCTTCTTCTCCTCTCTCTCTCTCTCCTTTTATTCTCTCTCCGCCCCCTTTTCTTCTCCCCTTTCTCCTAATTTTCATTCCTTTCTTCTCTCTCTCTCAAAATATTTAAATTAAAAAAAACTTTTCTCTTTTCTCTTTTTCCCCATCTCTCTTCCTCTTTTTCTCTTTCTTCTTCTCCATCTTCCTTTCTCTCTTTCTTTCTCTCTCTCTCTCCCCCCGCTTTTCTTCTCTCTCCCTCCTCTCCTCTCTTTTTCTTCTCTCTCCTCTTTTTTCCTTTTCTTTCTTCTTCTCTATTTAATTTTTTTTCTTTTCTCTTTCTTTTAAATTTTATCCTTCCTCTCTCTATAATTCTCTCTTTATGTCCAAATTCCTCTCTTCTTCTTTTCTCTCTCCTTTTCTTCTCTTTGTCTCTCTCCCCCTCTCTCCTTTCTTTTCCTTTTTTCTTTTCCTCTCTCTCTCTCTCTCTCTCTCTCTCTCAAATTTTATAATTCCTCTCTCTATAATTCTCTTTCTCTTTGTTCCCCCTCTCTCTCCCTCCCTATCCTCTTCTTCTTTTTTTGCTCTTTGTATATTTCTCTCGGTTTCTCTCTCTCTCTCTCTCTCTCTCTCTCTCTCTCTATTTTTCTTTTCCTTTCTCTTTCTCTTTCAAGTTTTTTTCTCGCTCTCTTTTCTCTCTATATATTTTTCTTCTCTCTCTATTTTTCTCTTTACTCTATTTCCCTTTCTCCCCCCTATTTTCTCTCTCTTTCAAATTATATATTTCTTATTGGTCTCTCTCTCTTTAAGTCAAAAACTATGCAAAAAAAAGGTTTAATTTAAAAAAAACTATTATATTGTCTCTTTCTCCCCTCTCTCCGTCTTTTTCTCTTTCTTCTTCTTCTTTTTTTTATCATTTTCCTTCTTCTTCTTCTTCTTCTATCTCCCTCTCAAAATGTATGAAAACCTATATCCAAAAAACTTTTAATTAAAAAAGTTTAATCTAACTTTGAGAAAGAGAGAGAACCTAGGCCCTTCACATGAGAGAGAGGGGGGAATAGGGAGAAAAAAAATATTTAATTTGAAAAAAGCTATTCTCTTTCCTCTTCCCCCTTTCTCTCTCCTTCTTCTTCTTATCCTCTCTCTCAAAGTGTGTGAAAAAATATGTTTAAAAATTTTAAATTAAAGAAGCTTTTAAAATTGTTTGGTTAAAAGAAAAATTTAAATTAAAAAGTTTAACCTAATTATGTGTATGCTTCTATGTGTGTGTGTGTGTGTGTGTGTGTGTGTGTGTGTGTGTGTGTGTGAACCTAGGCCCTACACATGAGAGAGAGAGAGGGGGAGGAATTATGTCCAAAAAACTTTAAATTAAAAAACTTTTAAAAAAATTTAATTATAAAAAAATTTAAATTAAAAAGTTTAATCTAATTGAGAGAGAGAGAGAGAGAGAGAGAGGGGAGAGGAAATATGTTCAAAAAACTTTTAAAAATATTTAATTAAAAAGAAAGCTTAAATTAAAAAGTTTTATCTAATTGAGAGAGAGAGAGAGAGAGAGAGAGAGAGAGAGAGAGAGAGAGAACCTAGGCCCTACACATGAGAGAGAGGGGGAGGGGGAGAAGAAAAATGTTTAAATTAAAAAAGACTATTCTCTTTTCTCTTTCTTCCCTCCTCTCTCAGTCTTCTTCTTTTTATCATTCTTCTTCTTCTTCTCTCTCTCTCTCTCTTAAATTTTATATTTTCTCTCTCTATAATTCTCTTTCTCTTTGTTTTCCCTCTCTCTCCCTCTCCTCTTCTTCTTTTTGCTCTCTCTCTCTTTCTCTCATTTTTATTTTTTTTCTCTTTCTCTTTCAAGTTTTTTCTCTCACTCTCTTTTCTCTCTCTATATTTTTTCTTCTCTCTATTTTTCTCTTTACTCTCTTTTCCTTTCTCTCCCTCTATTTTCTCTCTCTTTCAAATTATATATTTCCTCTCGGTCTCTTTCTCTAAGTAAAAAACTATACAAAAAAAGGTTTAATTTAAAAAAGACTATTCTCTTTTCTCTTTCCCCCCTCTCTCCATCTTTTTCTCTTTCTTCTTATTTTTTTATCATTCTTCTTCTTCTTCTTCTTCTTCTTTTATCTCCCTCTCAAAGTGTGTAAAAAACTATGTCAAAAAATGATAAATTAAAAAAATTAAATATATTTAATTGAATATTTTAATCTAACTCTGAGAGAGAGAGAGAGAGAGAGGGGAGAAGGGGGAGAAGAAAAATGTTTAATTTAAGAAAGACAATTCTCTTTCCTCTTTCCTCTTTCCTCTTTCCTCTCTCCTCTCTCCATCTTCTTCTTCTTCTCTCTCTCTCTTTCTCTTCTTCTATCTCCCTCTCAAAGTGTGTGAAAAACTATGTTTGAAAAATTTTAAATTAAAAAATATTTAATTTAATGAAAAGTTTAAATTAATAAATTTAGTCTAATTGTATGTGTGTGTGTGTGTGTGAAACTTTTGGTTTAAAAAGAAGTTTGATTTAATTAAATAGAGAGAGAGAGAGAGAGAGAGAGAGAGAGAGAGAGAGAGAGAGAGAGAGAGAGAGAGAACCTAGGCCCTACACATGAAAGAGAGAGAGGGAGAAATTATGTTTTAAAAAAATTAAAGTAAGAAAATTTTTAAAAATATTTAATTAAAAAGACAGTTTAAATTAAAAAATTTAATCTAACAAAGAGAGAGAGAGAGAGAGAGAGAACCTAGGCCCTACACATGAGAGAGAGAGGGGGAAGAGGGAAAAGAAAAATGTTTAATTTAAGAAAGACTATTCTCTTTCCTCTTTTCCCCCTCCTCTCTCCGTCTTCTTCTTTTTATCCTTTTTCTTCTTCTTCTCTTTATGTCTCTCTTCTTCTATCTCCCTCTCAGAGTGTGTGAAAAACTATGTTAAAAAAACTTTAAATTAAAAAAGTTGAAAATATTTAATTAAAAAATTTTAAATTAAAAAGTATAATCTAATAGAGAGAGAGAGAGAGAGAGAGGGGGGGGGAAGGGGGGGAGGGGGGAGGAATTTAATTAAAAAGGGGAGGGAAAAAGAAAGAGAGAGATTATAAGTGAGAGAGAGGGGTGGGGGTTTTAATTTTAAAAAGGGAGGGGAGGGGGAGGGAAGGGGGCCATACACATGAGAGAGGGGGGAGGGGGAGAAGAAAAATGTTTAATTTAAAAAAGACTATTCTCTTTCCTCTTTCCCCCTGCCTCTCTTTGTCTTCTTCTTTTTATCCTTCTTCTTATTCTCTCTCTCTCTCTCTCACACACACACACACAAAGTGTGTGAAAAACTATGTTCGAAAAACTTTAAATAAAAAATTTTAAAAATATTTAATTAAAATAAAATTTTAAATTAAAAATATAATCTAATACAGAGAGAGAGAGAGAGAGAGAGAGAGAGAGAGAGAGAGAGAGAGAGAGAACCTAGGCCCTACACATGAGAGAGGGGGAGAATTTAATAAAAAAGGGGGGAAAAGAAAGAGAGAGATTATGAGAGAGAGAGAGAGAGAGAGAGAGAGAGAGAGAGAGAGAGAGAGAGAGAGAGAGAGAGAGAGAGAGAGAACCTAGGCCCTACACATGAGAGAGGGGGAGAATTTAATAAAAAAGGGGGGGAAAGAAAGAGAGAGATTATGAGAGAGAGAGAGAGAGAGAGAGAGAGAGAGAGAGAGAGAGAGAGAGAGAGAGAGAGAGAGAGAGAGGTGTTAATTTAAAAAGGGGAGGTGGGGGGGAGGGGACTTTAATGAAAAAAGAGAAGGGGAAGAGAAAGTGAGAGATTACGCATGAGAAAGAGGGGAGGGGAGGGGGTTGTGATTGAAAAAAGAAGGTTTGGAAAAGGGGGCAGGTTCGGGAAGCCCTCTGGAGGTTTGGGGCTTTCCGAACCTATAGCAAAAATAATATCGTAGTAAGATAAGATAAGATTTAAAGCTCTCTCTCTCTCTCTCTCTCTCTCTCATGCAAAAGATATCTCTTGTTGATTTTCATATTGGATTTCCAAGATCCTCTGTATTATCTTCATCGAGTCTGACCCTTACAAGGCACATCACAAGTGGTGGTATGATCATGCATGTGTTAGTAGAGGGTGGAGGCCGCGGGCCTCCTGCCACTTCCTCCTTGATCTCTCCAACACCCAAATGCACTAGGGATGTGCAGCACGTCACACACTTTTGGCATCACCGCCTTGAATCACACCCCGTCCTTGGTAACTACCTTGTCCCCCTACCCATGGAATGTGTTTGCTTGCCTAAGGTGCATCGCGTCTTGGATGTACTCCCACATCACAACAAGTACCCCTAGACAGCCCTCATCTGTGGCTACATTGAATCAAGGGAACCCTAGCATTCCCTTAACCTCTTCTTGAAGATGTAGGAGGAATGACAGTACACCTAACCTAACAGGCTCACTTATCTGGCCTAGCTCAAAGCTTCTGCACTGCTGAAGGACATAGAGAAAGGCCAATCGTTGCATTCTGACATAATTTTTTGCTTTGCTACTAGAAAACTTGTGGCATTATGGGAGAACTAGACACGGGCCGTGAATTACACAAAGGGGATTTGAAATAGCACACTTTACCAATCGTGAAGTGGTGGAAAACATTCCTGTGGAAAACATTCCTATGGATATGTATGAAAAATGCACCTCACTTGCAGATGCATGCCAAGTGTTTTACCATCTTTTAATAAGAAATGCAGTGTCATGGACCATTTTCATCATAGCATATGCTAAATAGGGACTTGTTGGTGATGTTTTTAATTGTTTATAATATGGGGATAGAAAGTATCTCTCCAAATGTTGTCACCTATACTTGTAGCTTAAAAACATATACCACTAAAACATCTTTACAAACAAGCTATAGATACACACTAAAATAATTAAAAGGGGATTAGAAATAGAGCTACATATGAGGAGCACATTGGTGGATATGTACACCAAATGTTGTTCTTTTGCAGAAGCAAGCCTACTCTATTATATAGTCCCACATTGAGATGGAGTCTTGTGTATTGCCCTTATTGTTGGCTATGTTGAACATGGGTTGATCAGGAAGTGTTGAATTTTTTTAAAGAGATCAAATTGGAAAGTGTAGAAATTGATGTTGTCACAGTTGTGCTATGCTTTAAGGATTGTAGGAGCATAGGAGCCTTGAAATGGACATAACATGCCATAGTGTCGACATAAGTGGTGGGCAAGCAAGGATACAAGCTGGCCAGCTAATGATTGTTAGAGTTATGTCAAATTGAGGTTCTTCATTGAATAAGCAAAGTGGGCAATTGCATTCTCAATGTTCATGTGGTTTTATTACTACTGTAGAGGCTTGAAATTCCCTCAAGCTCATCACAAAGCTACTAGACAATTATGAGTTCTGTGTTGGAGAACCAGAGATAACTTTCTGGAGGCCAAAAACAAAAAAGGACTGCAATCACAAGAGTAATTTGGAGAACCTAAAAATCTAGACAAAGCTACCAATGATTGCAATTTGAATCTGAAAATGCAGTGTAGGAGACCTTGGAAATGTCGTGGTCAACAGGACCATGATTGGCATTGTGCATCACCATTCTACCATAAAAATGCTGACCTCAGCTGTCATGAAGAGTAATGTTATAGAACAAAGGCAACATCATGAATTGATGCACATTAAGGAGCATATGCCACACTAGTAAAGCTGCATATGGCTTTTGCTTAATCAATCGAATGGGAGTTACTGTTACTGCTAAACATAGCAGGCCATTGTGTTGATAGAGGTGGTGGGCACGGCTACAAGGTGGTCAAGCAATGATCATTTAGTATGCAATGCACAATAGCATTCTTTCTGTTCATGTGGCTTTGGTAGTTCTCTAATTGAAGTAATCCAGTTGGCTCAAATGATAATTGCTTGGCAACTACATATAACTCCTATAGAGGATCTCCAGCCTGTGCACACAAGATATGCGCCTTTCTAGGTTTTGCACGATTACCTAAGAGTTGAGTTGCACAAGGGTTTGTGATCAAATGACAGCTTTTATGCCATGTTGAAATCGCTTCAACCCACATAAGAGTGTCATGCACTTCTTATGAAGCAAATTGCAGTGCATTCATAGCATAAAGAATCGTGAGGGGCACAAAATAAATATTGCATTATTTAAGAGAGGTTTAGAAAGAGAAGTTATTATGGGTAGTACACTAGTGGATATGTATGGGAAGTGTGGCTCGCTTATGGAAGCACATTGAGTGTTTAACAGGCTGTCGATTTGAAATGCAGTTCTGTGGACTACATTCATTGCAGGAAATGCTGATCATGGGCGTTGGGTAGGGGGAGAATGTGCAAAATTGTTTTAAGTAGATATAGTTGGAATTTGTTTTTTGCTAATGCCATCATATTTAATCTGTACTTGAAAGCTTGTGGCGAAATGGGAACCTTGGAAATAGGCCAAGAACATGTTGAGATAATGAAAGAATGATTAAAAATATTCTTTTGTGGGGGAATATGTTAATAGACTTGTACGGCAAGTGTGGCTCTGTTGTTGCAGAAGGATGTGAAGTGTTTAATAAATTTTCCCTACTCCAGATGTTGTATCATTGACTACCATGATAAAGGCCTACTATGAAAACCATGAGGGAGTCATGGTTGTATAATGTTTTGATGAGATGCAGAAGTAGGGTGTCGTGCTAGATGTTGTTGCATTTACATGCATTGTTATGGTATGCAACCATGCTAGTTTGGTGTGCAAGGGTTAGGAGTACATCAAAGCGATGAGAGAACATGGCATCCAATTCACATGGGACCATTATGGTTGTATCATTGATCTTTTTGCAAGATCTAGACATGTCTATGAGACAAAGAATTTGATTGCAATCATGTACTATCCTCCATCTTTTGAAACTTCCCTTGTCGTACTTAGGTGCTTGCAAAATGTACGGTGAAGTGGAAGTAGGCCAAAAATGCTTTGCATACTTGCTGATGGCAGACATATATGAGAATACATGCAGATTGAATGATGCAAGGGAAATAAAGGAATTGAGAAAATATATAGGAGGAAAGGAAAAAACATGGTAATGCTCTTATTTAGGCTAACAATATCTCTATGATTGCACTATGACTGTTAAGCAAAGATAGGACATATTAGAATTTGTACAAGTATTAAATTTACACATAAAGAAGGAAGGATATGCAACAAACCTAGATGTAGGGGTAGAGCCCTTATGTGTTGGAGACATTTTGGTTGATTAGGTTGAATTTAGATGTAGATGATAATATTGATGGGTTCAATGTGGCTAAACCTACCCTAATGGGGTAGTCCCCCCTCATGATGACATCTTCTATGCAACTTGATAAACTATGACTACACACACTTGAGGCCATGCTAACACTTTTAAAGTGTGTCTAAACTATTGAACAACAATCTGTTGTCTGCTAAAAATATTTCTTTGTTCTAAAGGCTATGATTGTCTTTTAAATGGATCTAAATCCAATGTTTAAGGTTAATTCTTTCATCTAAACCAATTTAATTTTGCATGTCCTCTCAGGATCTCTTCAACCGGTCTTTAAGCTTTTTATAAACTCGAGTATTTTTTGGCATTTCCTGTAAAGGGCATGCTTAGTTAATGGTTTGCCTTGGTTGTTTAAGTTTTCAAAGTTTACTGGAGTCAATTGGACATGTGCCACAATAGTATCTTTACATTTTACTTTATTTGGAGGAAGTGATAATTGAGAATGTAGAACTCTCTCTCTCTCTCTCTCTCTCTCTCTCTCTCTCTCTCTCTCTCTCTCTCTCTCTCCCCCTCCCTCCCTCTCTCTCTCTCTAATGGCATTACTCTATGCCAATGCATACTTCTTTTTTCCCAACATGTCCCTCCTAACATTTGGCTGCTTTAGCTTTGCAGTTTTGAATTTCAGGTGCATGTTTTTCTTTACTGATTGTGCAATAATGGAGGTTCTACAATTATGAAGTTTTTTGAATAAGTCGTAATTAGAAAAAATTCAATTTGTACAGTTTCAAATGATTTGATACACGTTGCTGACTAGACATTTTAGCTCAAAGGTTGGATGTTTCGAAAGGGGGGGCTTGCTAACATACAAGGGTGAGGGTGTTGCCTATTGTCAGTGCTTCCTCAATGAGTTTCGTAAGCAAAAGGACACAATCCTCCAATGCATGATATATTTATAGTGTGGATGCAAGGGGGAAGAATAGGGTGTAGCCTGAAGGCCTAAATTTGCAATATTTTTTATTACCAACCAAGGAGCATAGGAAAACTTTTATGAGGTAAAGATCTATACTTCTTTTTGTGGGCTCATTTGTTGTGTGTCACCATCTTTGTCTCACCTACCCAGGTGCACAAGGATGATGACCTTAGGTTGGTTCAAGATTATACGTTCAACTTAAAATTAAAATTTGCAACCAAAACCAACATTGCAAGTGTAGAAATTTTTTGTGCCTCCATGTTCCATATGGATATTGAGAGGAAAATGATATCAACCTTGACTAATATGATTAAGCAAAGAGCATACTTTTGTGCTAGGGGAATCATAGTAGCATGGGTATGTGACATGAATAATAGTCTATAATAGAATATGAGATCTCTTTAGGTATTAGATGACCTTGTATAATATAAATCAAATCAAAATTGTGGATTATGGATTGCAAAGTGGTGTTCAACAGGTTGCCTAGGCCATATGAAGATGAATGCAATTGTGGTGGTCAAATCAAACATCATCCATATTACACAAGATCATGCCTCATCTTTACACACTTATACTGTCATCTTTATCGCTTATATTGTTATTATTTGTGTGAGATACAACAATCAAACCTAATCCTACATGTTAAGATTCGAAGGCATGATCTTTTCTAATGGACCATTATGTGACCTGAGATGAAGTAATGTGAATGTTCATGGTTAAAATCAACAATAATAACATCGACAATAGGGCAAAGGAAATAGAGGATGAGGAAGATCTTGTCTAGAGGCTCTTGGAAGGACAATAGACCAAAGGTTCGGATTTTCATTACTATGGAAAATATGCACATTATGCTAGAGGAAGTTGGAAGAAGCAAAAAGATGTGCAAGTTCATGAGGACAACATGGACACTATGCATTATCAAGTAAATGGCATGAATGGTATGGGTGCTCAAACATCACAACATTTCATTGATAGTTATATCATATGAGATCTCTTGGAGTGATTATTAGCATCTTGACACAAATCATTCTATTATGAACGTTAAGACTTTGACACATCAATTAGTAAAAGAATTTGACCAAGTTTTGAGATCAAGGCTTAGTACCTATGGTTTGCTTAAAAAAAGAGTTTGGTAAGGTTGCAAATCGATTTGCAAGAGGAACAAAACATAAGAAGATATTCATTTGGCATATTGGGTTTCTCATGGTTATAACAGTGTATGATATTGTTACTTAGCATAGAGGCTTGGCATGTGAATCTATGGAGATTGAGAGCCATTCAAGCAAAAGGCATAGTGAATGGAGTGTGTAGATTTAAGCTCACCAATTTGAACTGTATATGTGATCTTTGTCAACAGCCAAGGGTGCCATTTCACAAGCATGGACCAAAGGCTATTGAAGGTTATTCACATTGATAGGCATAAATGACTTTAGTAGGTGGTTCATATCCTATATTTCTTGCATTCATGATTATGACAGACATACAAGTAGACTATGACTCTGGCTAAAATCCCTAGAATATACCTCACACAAACTAATGAGACAAAGTAGCTCGCGCTTCATGGAGACTAATGCCACTATTCTTGAGCTCATTAATAGTGGTGAAGGCACACAAAAGTAAATACTTGGTATAATAGACAAAATAGGTGAATTTTTAGGCAGGCTACTATGTTTGCTTAATCTTCTCGAATATGTTGGGGCATTTTGGTGATTCTCCCTTTATTTTTTCATGATAGTCCTAAAGAGAAATTGTATGGCATTAGAGCTTCTCAATTTGAGCTTCCCTTTAAGAGTTATGTTTGGTTGTTTGAGGTGCCCTAAAATTGCCTTTTGGGGATACAAAAAGTTGTTTGAATCATTATAAAAATTGGCATTCTATATGAGTATCATTATATAACTTTATGACCTACACATTTAAGTACAAGATCTCAAAAATGTGTAGCAAAATTTGCATGTAAAGTAAGTTGTGTTCCAAAGTTAATGTGCATTTATTAGCATTGCCTTTTATTAGGACATATGCTTATATAATGGTGCAATGCCAATGTGGTGAAGGTCCCAGAAAAATTAGCCGATGTTAACTCAGTTAAGTAGGCCACTTAATCTTAAAATATGTGGATATCTTGCTTTTCAAGAAAGAAGAGTTTATTTTAGAAAATTGAAGAAGAAGGGTGCACACACATGTGCGCGCACACGCATGCACCCACATATGCACGTGCACGCACGCATGCGCGCACACGCACACGCACACGCACACGCACACGCACACGCACACGCACACGCACACGCACACGCACACGCACACGCACACGCACACACACGCACACACACACAAAGGGCGTTGCTCTTGCATGCAATGGTGCGCCCTTCTTTCAAGTGGAAAGAACATTGTTTGTATATATTGGAGATTGTCATATATGCCATTCAACCTAGATGTGGCTATGAAAAGAAGTTGTAAGTAGTATAAATACATGTTAATAGAGCAAATTATTGTAATGAGTGTTTTGGGGAAACTTTGAAATTCTAAAATTTCATATTAATCAAGGAAATCCATAGTTTTCATCATTTGTAATATGTGATTTTATGCCTTACAAATATCACTACCAAGTTTGGTATTCAAGCAAGAATGTGAAAAATATGTTCTCAAGAAGTTTGATGTCTATAGTAGATCACATGCAAAAATGCATAATTAAAGACTAGATAGAGGTTTCCATAGGTTGAGGATTTGGGAATTTGACGTTGATGTCTTGTCTTCTATAAGTTGTACTTTTGGGGGTTAAAGATTTGGGAATAGAGCTATATTTTGGAATAAGGACTACATTTTTCCTTTAGAAATCAATTATCTGAGTTATGCTTGGAAAGTTATGAGCAATTTTATGCAAAGGTGTCCTAACTGACAAGATTTTGAGAGCAAAAGCATATCTTTGTCAAGTGTGGTTTGAGTTTCCTAATAAAGGTTTGTTCACACTTTGTGTTTCACCTAAGGAGAGTAGCTAGTTATGTTGTGTGAAAATGCTTGACCATAGACATGCCATTAAGTGTGGATAGACTAGATAAGAAATGAAAAAATCATTTTTTTAACTTTTCAATACTTGCCCATAGCAAGAGTCGTATTAGTGGGTGGGAGTTTCTAGCGATAGCTTGCATGTTTGCCACATGGTTTTGCTAGTTGCCTTTTAAGTGCATGCCTATAGCAAGATTTGTAGCCATGAATGGAATTTTAAGTGATCATGGCATGTTTGCCACTTAGAAAGAGAGAGGGAGTTAATGGATAGCCCTAAAGGTTTCAAGATATTGCAGCTAGAGAAGAGAAGAGACTTGGTAGGCTTGAAGGGTTTTGTGTGGTAATAAGAGAATGTGGCAGGAGAGACACGTGGGGTTGTCTTGTGAGTGTTATAGAGGTCCGACTAGTGCCTATAGCCAGTGTTGGGCCCATTTTAGGTTTGACATGTGGTGCGTTTTTCAGGAGCCACTAATACGTGGCTGATTTCAAATCTTGGCTATATACATTTTGACAATAGTGACATGTTATCTTGGAGTTTCCCTCACTTGCAGGATAACCCATGCTCACGGTTCTATCCAAGTGACCATGGAAAAAAACATCATTGTATTTTCCCTCTGTCATGTAGTAAGGACAAGTGATCCTGAGACATTGAAGACTTCCAAGACAATAGCTCAAGCGCACAGTGCACTCAATTGCCATATTTGTTTGTGAGGGCCGCGACCATAGGTGACCATCATATTTTTGTTCCATACCCATCATTCATTTCTTGCTATGTGTGGCTGGAAGCTCAAAAGCAATTGTGCCATTATACTCGATTGGGAGCTCATCCACCCTTCGTGATTTCAATCTACCCGTTCTAGCTTTCTCCTCAATGAAGGCTGCAATGGAGTTATCATAGGAAGATAAGTCCTCGCTTTGGCTGCCCACACATAGGTCCTCCTCGACATTTGTGTCATCAACATCCTTCTTGTTATCTGAGGGTATGTCAAGACACACTGGAGTTGATTTGCTACAACCAGGAGTACAATCAATGTAGTTGTCAATCTCATCTTCTATTGACTCAATACTGTTAGAGATGCACACATAGTCATTTGAGTGCATGATAGAGTAGGTGGCTGATAATGTACTATCAATCAGATAGTGCGCATGCCCTTGATGATCCCATCTTGGAGACACAGTGATGTTGTTTGCTCCACCATCATTCTCTATGACGGCTTGCAACCCCTGGAATTTTTGTGTTGGAGGCAATAGATTCTGTAGGTAGTACTCACTCAAAAGAATCTCTCCATTTCTTAATGAAACCCTGTGCTCTAAGCAATCACTGGCTAGTCTCCATGTCAAAATAGCAAAACTCGACATGTTGTGCCCTCTGGTGGGTTAGTATTTGATGAAGAGAAGAAAACTCTGAATATAGCTCACAATGTGTATTTGATGAAAAGAAGGCAACAGTTCACCGTCGGATGACTGTGTAGAGAAAAAAGGGAGGCATGGAGGAAGTTACAAGAGGGTTAGAATAACCTCGAAGCTATAGCAACCGTCACTACACTCATCAAAATTTAAAAGCCACAGTCATTCATCAACATTTAAGAGTAATAACAAATAAGCATAATCATCAGAAATCAAAAGAAAAATTTACGACTCAACCACCCACCATCCTTCACCTTTATGCACTCATAATTAAGAGCTCTCACCCCATGATTTTGTGAAAATAATGTTGTAAATTAGATTAAATTAATATTTTTAAAATTTATTTATTTTGTATTAATTATTTAATTATTTAACGACTAACTAGTTACCTAATTACGTAATTACCTAATTACGTAATTACCTAATTATTTAATTATTTAACGGCTAACTTCTTTATTAGGGTTATTAAGTATGGTGAAACTCTCTTCCTCAACTCTCTCCTCTCTTTGCTCTCTCTCTCTCTCTCTCTCTTCTCTCCCTCTCTCTCTCTCCCTTGTCTCTTTCTCCCTTCTCTTTCTCCCTTCTCTCTTTCTCCCTTCTCCCTTCTCTCCCTCTCTCCGTCTCTCTCTCTCGCGACACACACACAAGAACTCTCTTTCTCCCTTCTCTTTCTCCCTTCTCCCTTCTCTTTCTCCCTTCTCTCTTTCTCCCTTCTCCCTTCTCTCCCTTCTCTCCCTCTCTTCGTCTCTCTCTCTCACGACACACAACTCCTGCCCCACAGCTCTCGCGACACACAACTCCTGTGCGACACACAACTCCTGCGTGTGCAGCTCCAAGCGGCTTTGTGCAGCTCCGTGTGCAGCTCCAAGCAGCTTCGTGCAGCTCCAAGTAGCTTCTGCAGCTCCAAGCGGCTTCGTGCAGCTTCGTGCAGCCTCCAAGGTAAGAGATTGAAGCCCCCAATCGTCCGTGTCCGCGCGGACGATGGGTGGGCTTATGCTCGCGTCCGCGCAACCGTTGAGTCCGTGCCTCCAAGGTAAGAGATTGAAGCCCCCCAATTGTCCGCGTCCGCGCGGACGATGGGTGGGCTTATGCACAAGCGTGTGGCTTCGTCCGTGGCTTCGTCCCGTGGCTTCGTCCCGTGGCTTCGTCCCGTATACACAAGCCCCCCAATCGTGTGCGTCCGCGCGGACGATGGGTGGGTTTAAAGAGGTTGATTGTGTTATTAATATTAAAGAGATTGATTGTGTTGTTAATCTTTAACCTTAAAGAGATTGATTGTGTTGCTAATCTTAAAGAGATTGATTGTGTTGTTAATCTTAAAGAGGTTGATTGTGTATCTATTTGCAAGTGTGTAGAGAAAGTTATGGCACCTAAAAGAGTGCTTAGAAAGAGAAAGAAATGTGTGTCACCTCATAGTAGCCGTGAAGTCTGTATGAAGCTATGTTCAGGATGTGTTCCTGGGCGGATCTTAGAGTAAGAAGCATCATTGCGTTTGAGATCAGTGGACACTCCTTCAACAAAGAAAGGATGTGGTCCAAAAAGATGTGTCTACATTGATGACGAAGCACAAGTGGATGGGGACTCCAATACAATTGACGGGGTTGCGGAGCACACAGGTAGTCACTTATGTGTCCATTTCATTTACATATGACTCTTTGTTCAGTGTTATGTATTATATATGGTTGGTTTAATGCTACTGTTTTTTATTGTTACTTATTAATATCTGCTCCTACAGAGACTAATGTGCAACATGATAGTCTAGATGACAAAGAAGAGGTGAGTGGTGATAGTGATCAAGGGGAGAATGATGATGAAAAAGAAAAGAAGCACTCAAGGAACTTAGGCAAGCAAGTCTCTCTAGGACTGATGAAGGATGTGCTGAGTCAATTTTATATAAAAAAGAGGACACTGCCTCCTCTTGTGCCTCTTTGCAGATTAGTGGCTCATGAGGCAGTCAGATTTGCTATGGATGATGCCCAGTGGTTGATTCCTTCCTTTGATTCCACTGGTTACCTTGAGACTATGGGACACTTCCTTGTGTCAGTTGAAGGTCCGAGAGGGGAGACCATGTCTGTGACAGCCAACAATCTAGATGAATGGGGTCCAATATGGCGTCAAAGAAATGAGGATTTTGAGAGGGCTCTTGGAAGAGAGTGGCAAGACCTTAAGGGTAAAAAGTTCTTGGTTTGGGATGGAAACCACAGGCTTAAAACGTGGTGGAAACGCATCAAAGAAAGTAAGTTGTCCACTATACATGCAAGTATTGAATGTTTGTATCCCATTCTTATGTTTGTTGGTTTTCAATTACAGAGTACTCCGACTATGCTCACTACCATGTTAGTGTACGGTGCCAAAGGCGAAGGAAGCAGAGCTACTACTCGCACTAGACACCACCAACGCGTAAGTCTTCTTCCTTTAACTATGCTCCTCTTTGTAATATGTTACACTTACATTCTCATATTATGCTTTTGTTTGTTTTCAATAGTATTTCCAGAGCTCATGTTACTCCAAATATTGCGCATGAGGTGTATATGTTTCAAAAGTTTGGTATTGCAAACAAAGACTCCATTCTAGATAGATTGAGTCCGGCCATGAGGAAGTGGGCTGAGATTGAGATGAGTATAGAGGCAAGGTATTATCATGGTGTTGCTCCATGGTATAACTCTCCTTGCGGTTTAACATCTCAGCTTGTATGGATGGTGATTTTCTTTCTATGGCTCACTTGTATGAGATGTGCTTTTCTATCTCTAATTTAGTTTTTTTTTTGGAATGATAGGATGAATTTCATGTCTTCATCTCAAAAGAAACTGCGAAGCTTGAGGCTCTTGGTCTAGATGAGGTAGAGAGGAAGAAACGTTTGGAGAAGGCTACAAGGGTGGAAGAGGAGCGCCTTAAGGATAGGGGTTACAAATACCTATCCATTGCTAATCCCCAAAATGGTGATGAGTTCTTTAAGTTGTTATTTGGGCTAAAGTGGGATGATGCAAGCATGCTCAAGATCACAAGAGACAAGCTGTATTGTCTCACAAGCTCAAAAATCCCTGCGGAAAGGTAATTTGTATATATAACGCAAGGTGTGTGTATGTGATGCTTTTTTCTTCAATGCTTTCTATTTGCGTATATTGTTGTGCATCACAGGAAAAAAATATTGTTGCATCTTATGAGTCTCACAAAGGCCAAAGACCCCCAATACCCGCATTTTGGTGATTATAAGCTCTTTCGGGTTTACATGAAGAAAGAGACATATTGGGCTCACTTGCATTCGGAGGCACTACTTCAGATTGATAGGATACAAGTAAAAGGTCCACAGCTACCAGATTCATTTGAGGAGTTCTTTAAGCTTAACATGAAGAATCATGTCATGCAGGTTGACTCAATGCAGTGCATTCATATTGCTTTCTTAAGTTCTTTCTTAAAATGTATATGTGCTAATGTTAAGCGCTTGTGAAACTTGTGTAGGCTTTTGTACACCTCTTGGATGGAGTGAAATCTTCAGATGTTGCAGAGAAGATGCCAGAGCTTACGTTTTCAGCCAAACGTGTGATTTATAGGTTAGCATCAAAACTATTTTTTTGCAAACTCTTCATCTTAAATGTAGTAGATATAATGGCACTTGAAAGCCTATTTATGTTATTGATTTTTCTATTCTAAGCTCCACATGAAAGCTCGAGGTTGGGTGGTTTGTTTATTATTATAAAACTATTGTCTTATATAAAGGAGATTGTGTGTCTGATTTTCATATTAGATTGCATGCATTTGCTTGCGTAATTGGCAAGAATGTTGCAGGTGGATACTACTATGTGTAGAAGAGAAGAGGTTGGATGCAGCTCCGCAATTCACAAGAGAGTGGATTGATGTTCGTGACGAGAACACTATATATTCTCCATCATTACGTGAGAGAAAATTGACGGCATGGGAGGCAAGTGTTTGCCCTTGGTGGCTGGATTACCCTGTGGGGGTTATCCCTAAGTAAGAGAAAGATCTGCATGAGAGTAAGTACTTCAATCTATGTAAACATCTCGTCGCTTTTGTAGCAATAGTTTTTGTGCTCATGCATGGGAATCTAAGGGTGAATGATACTATGTAGGATTCAAGGAGGAAGTTGATACTCATGAACCGCTTACCGCACCCACCACTGTAGAGGAGCAAGCAACCAAGGCTACCAAAGGTGCCACCCAAGGTACTCAAGGTAATCCAGGGAGAAAAAAATGTGCCAGAGTCCTCTATGGCGCCCACCACCTCCTTTGTTGCAGATTCATCTCTTGGTCGAGAGAATTGGGAGAGGCGACCTATGACCCGTTTAGTAGGTGAGAAGTCTTATATTAACTTGAAATTCATGTGCTTTATTGGTCGCCCATGAAGATAGTCGTGTATGATTATTAAAAATAAATTACTTTGAAATAATTGTTGCAGGGTTCCAGTATCAAACATATGTCGATGCTCTATTAGTGGATGTGACCCAAATTGATAGATTTGCCCTTGATAGGTAGACATGACAACTACATATTGCAAGAACATCAATTTACATGTTGCATATAGCATTGCATCATCGTTTACTTTGCATTAATGACTATGTTGTTTTGTGTATAGCATCAACAAGTTTTTTGCAACACAAAAGATGCATCTTTATAGCAAAGATGGAGTTCCATGTCAAGAGGTGGCTCGATTGATATTTGCGGATTTTCCTACGAGCTTGCTTGTGGATGCTCTAGGTCCCATCCCATTGGGTAAGTTATGCTTTCTATCACACAAGGTTTACATCAAGCTCACTTCTCATATATCATAATGCCAATGTTGTTTGTAGAGGGCATGACTATTCCCAAGTGGAACACGTTCTCAAAGGGTCTAGCTATGGGTTGTATGGACCTTGCTCGCGAGTATTTGGCCGACCAGGGATTCTTAGTCACTATGTGCTTAGCAGAGCATATAGGTGAGTTTATTACGGATGCGACAAGAGTGGGGCTTGTGCTTCACCGCACTTGGACACTCATGTGTGACTCCAAGGCTTATCGACATCCCGTTACTAGAGAGGCTGTAAGATAACAAAGTTGGATACGTTGAACGTATGGTTGTATGTTCTAAATAAAGTTTGTGTTACATGCTTTAAATAAAAACATGCATCACTTATTCTATTTCCACTCGTGAATAGGTACTTGATCTTACTGTGTGTCTTTGGCATCGTGCTGGTCATGTTGTGCCTTGCTACGACAGAGAGGCTGGGGAGAAGATTTCAGAGAGATTGTTTCCAGTGTATCGTAGCTACATGATGGATGATTATGTCTTTCCCATGGACGTTGATGGTGTCATTGTCAGAGGCAGAGCAGAGAGGTCTCATCTTTTCTTTCGGTAAGTAGTCTTGCATGTTTTTGCTCTCAGGTTACCTTGTATGGTATTTTCAATGTTTCTACTTGCATGGTTGCAAAGATTCTGTATCTTGATTGGTGATATGTGATTGGTGATATGGTTAGGTGGTTACTAGCTAGCTATTTACGAAACGCTACGACTATGTTTTGGATGTGTTTGCGGGGTGTGGTGGTTTGGCGCGGGCCGGTGCAGAGGAGATGAGACATTGCATGTGTCTAGAAATAGATGATGTGCTCTATGGGGAGTGTTTGTCCACCATAGTGTGTGGACCGGTACCATGCTGAGAGAGAGTGTGTTTTTTTTTCGAGAGACTCTAGACATTTCATTTTGTTACTACTTTTATATGTTTATTATACACTTCGTCATGTGACTATGCCCGATTTTGTCTAAGAGATTACATGCATTGGGATGTTTGATTTATTTTTAGGAAGAGTGTACCTTGCGACTATTTGACACGAATATATTTTACTAGTTTTCCATTGGTTTTGTTTTCTTGATGTGTGTTCATGTAAATGCAACGTGTCGTACTCCTTAAGTAAGACTATTTATATGCAGAATGGATATGTTGCACGAAAAAGCTCAAAAAAAAGAGATTGATTAGAAAAGAACGAAAATAAAAGCCCGCAAAAACAAAATCCCCCTCCGGTTGTAGCCCTATGACTGCATAAAGGCATCAAACTTATGATACCACTCCGTATGTGCCTATTTCAAGCCATAAAGACTTTTCCTCAATTTGCACACTAGGTGCTCCCTACCAGGTTCTACAAAGCCCTTAGGCTGCTCCATATAAATATCATCATGCAAGTTCCCATGTAAGAAAGCCATCTTGACATCCATCTGGTATAAATCCAAGTCAAGCTGAGCAACCAAAGCCAAGACTAAGCGCAGGGTGGTCATCTTAACCACAGGAGAAAAGACCTCTTCAAAGTCCACACCATCCTTCTACTTAAAACCCTTTGCTACCAATCTAGCCTTGTATGCCAGCTTGGGGTGTCCAGGGGTACTTTTTAGCTTGTACATCCACTTGCATGGCAAAGCCTTCTTGCCCGTAGGCAAGGAAACCAAATCCCAAGTGTCATTCTTATGCACGGAGTCTATCTCAGACTGCATAGCCCTCTCCCAGGAGTGACTGTCACCCCTGCGTATAGCCTCATCATAAGTGAAAGGCTCTCCTGTATCTCTAACCAAGACATAATGCATCGAGGGCTGAAATCTATTAGGTGGACATCTGTCTCTAGTAGACTGTCTCATGGCAGGCTTTGCTGCTTGCCCATTTGCCTATCCAACACCCTGACCATGAGCATTTACTGCAGTTGTAGGCTGTCCAACTAGCTGTGCGGGAGCTCTTGGCTCCTCTTGAAATATGACACTGCAGATCTCAACAACTCTCTCAGGCTGCCTATGCATCTTGTCTTCATGGAAGACTACATCATGACTGTGGATGACTTTTCGCGCTTGCGGATCCCAGAGACGATAACCCATCTCGCCTACATCCCCATAACAAAGGAAAATGCATTTGACACTCTTAGGATCTAGTTTATTTATAGAAAATTACAGAAAATTATTGATTTTCAAGTGTAGACTGATTACTCTTATTGGAAATGATTTTCTCAACACGGAGATGCGCATAAGAGGGGGGTTTTCCAGTCCATACTTCCTCTGCAACCTGGAAATCCAAACCACTAGAGGGTGATCTATTTATGACATGCACATCTGTACTAATTGCCTCAGCCCAAAAGCTCTGTGGTAGGCCTGCATGGCTAAGCATACTGTGCACATGCTCCTGGATGGTTCTATTCATCCGCTCAGCCAAACCATTCTGGGGGGGTATAGGGAGAGGTCGACTGACGCTTAATACCCTTCTCATCACATAACTGCTCAAAAGCACATGAGACATACTCACTCCCATTATGTTCTTAGGCATTTTAGCCTATACACAGACTGGTTCTCAACCAATGCAAACCATCTCTGAAACATATCCAAGACATCGAATTTCAGCTTAATGGGATAAGCTCAAACTTTCCGTGAAAAATCATCTATGAACGTAACAAAATACTTTGCACCACCCATAGACTCACAAGGCATGGGCCCACAGACATCCGAATGTACCAATGCCAAGGGCTCACTCGTGCGTGGCCTACCAGACTTCTTATGCGTAGACCTAGTCTGCCTGCCATAAAGACAATGCTCACATGAATCAAAACATGCATAATCAAGGGGCGGTAAGTACTGCAAACAAGAAAGCATTTTCATTCTCTTCAAAGACATATGGCCCAAATGGGCATGCCAAAGAGATACATGTGGGATAGAAGCCACAGACAAAACATGATCAAGGGAAGAAGCTGATACAATCAAGGGGTAGAGACTTCCAGCCTTGGCACCTCTCGCAATCACAAGTTTGCCACGAGTGATCTTCCATGCAGAGTCTCCAAAACATACATGATATCCTGTGTCATCAAGCTGTCCAGCTGACATGAGACTGCATGCCAAAGTAGGTACATGACGTACATCCTACATAACAAAACTACTGCCAGAAGGAAACTATAGCCTAACATCACCAATGCCCATAATATCAAGAGAGCTGTCATCACCCAAGCACACAGAACCCGAAACAATATGATATGAATGAAACCACTCTCTGCAAGGTGTCGCATGAAAGGACACACCTGAGTCCAAGAGCCAACACTGTGCATACATAGAGTGTATCTCTGTCATCTGCGAAGCACTAGAAGAAGCTGCTAGGATATAATCATCGTCATCAACATTCTCAAGCTACATAACATTGATCTCTTCAATTTTAACACTGGACTTTGCAGGTACTATGCTGCGATCAGAAGACTTATCTTGCACTTTGTCTTTCCCCTTATCTTTGCGCCTTTCATTACGCAATTCATGGCATTGTGGCCTAATATGGCCCATTTTCCCACAATAGTGACAAGTAACATCTGCATTCCTGCCATGGGATTTGCTACGTGACTTCCCACGAGACTTGGACCGAGATTTTTGAGAATTCCGTCCACGGCTACTGCCACTGCCATGCTTTCCATATCCATCATTCCTGCCTCTAACTGTCATAGCATGCGACACACGATAGGCATCCAAATTCTTATGGTTAACCTCTTCTTGCAGAAGAGCACTCTCAACATCAGATAATTTTAAGGTAGCAGTAGAGGCACATAATGCAGTGCGGAATATATCCCATGACTCATTAAGAGTACTAAGCAAGAAAAGAGAAGTGACATCCTTTGCAAAAGTGATGTCCTGCGTAGTCAAGTTCTTGAGTATAGAATGGAACTGGCTCAAGTGAGCAGATATAGTCACATTCTCCTTCATGCGCAGATCCATAAGCTGCTTTAGCCAATACATTTGACTCGCTGGACTTTTCTTGTTATAGAGATTCTTGATTTTATCCCACAATTGCCATGCACTCTGTTCTTCCTCAAATACATTGTAGTGAACCTGTTCTGTGAGAGACAATACAATGGTGGACTTGCATAACTCATCAAGCTCAAGCCATTCCTCATCTGGCATAGTTGCAGGCGGATGCTCGCTTAATGTCAATGGTTTGATCTGCGATTTTTGCACCAACACCTACCAAATCTAGCTCTTCCAATAAGAGTAATTCGTACCATCAAGCTTAGTGATGTTGAAAATAGCATGATTAGTGGATGAACTCGCCATAATGCAGGCTGAAAGACTGTAGACAGTTCAAAACTGCTTGATATTTACTGTAGAAAATGACAAAAAATCACCAAAATCGAGAGAAAATGGCGAGAAAGGTGGAACCAAAGCTACTACCCACCAAGTACTAGTGAAAGTGCATCATTTCACAGTGTTTCAGCATGAAAAATCCATGTCACTCCATACATATATGCTTGCGTTTTTTATTTTTAGATTTCAGTAAAAAAGAGCTAACAGTGCCAAAATCGGATCCCAAGGCAATCAGATATTGCCAAGACCAAAGCCAGCATCATGCGGGCATAGCATAAGCATATGACGGTCGATAAGCATGAATCCAACACCCAAGTATGTCATACAAACATCTGCCAGTGGGTAGGCACACCCCCCAGTCAACGGGGCAAAGTGTTCCTGCCACTACCAAAACTTGACACAAGTAGGTGTTAGTTCACAAAGATACGGATCCAAAACTGAGACTTAGCTCATAAGCATACAGTGAACCAAGACATATGATGTATCATCCCAAAAGGTAAGAAGTCCCAAAGTCTCAAGTGTCTGTAAATCAATGGCATGTAACAGCTCAATGCATAAAAGTACCGCCTGCTTAATGTCTGATAAGCATTCAAGAATGCTCCCCGTGGCACAAAAGTCGTATGTATGAGCTCAAGAGCTCAAGCCAAGACAAGACACAGTGCCAATGACATAAGTCCAAGACAATACATCAATAGTACATCTCAAACATGTAGGCAGTAGAGCATCCATATGTAGCATCCATAAGCATGTAAGACATCAAGTACATCCCAATCCAAACTCTGACAAGCCATCAAGACTACTCTAGATAATCCAAAATGCATCCAAGGTGGAGCTTCAATGAGTAATCAAGCTCAACGTATGCATAGGGTAATCAACCGTGACATGAGCATCAAGCCGTAGGCAACGGGTATGCATAAACCCAAGAAGCATCACTGTCAAAGCATATACCAATGTCAATAAGTGTGGGTTGAAATAAGCTCAAGCTTCCAAAGGCATCCGGATTCAATGACAAGCTCAAAGTCGTCCCTCGATGATCAATACATCATAGCATAACCCAAGACATACATCCGGAACCAATAGGCATATGTCAAAGCATGAAAGATAGCTTTAGCCCAAGAGTATTCAGCATGCATTTACTGTTATAAACTGTGTATTTCCAGCCCCAAAATCAGGCCAAAATCATAGCATTACATGTAGCTTCAATCCCCCAATCAATCGGGATGCAATAGGCATCAAACCGGTTATGTAGTCATGCCCAAACAAGCATAGACATACAAATACATGCTGTCTCAGACCTGAAATCTGTTGCAGAAGATTCTATCATCAAAATTTGACAAATCCAACATCACCATCGCGTTGGAGCATGCCAAAACCCCAACTTAGACTCTTACCTTACCTGAATCGGGCTCCTAATGCCCGAGATATGACAAAAAGAGTGATTTTTGGGCCAGATTTTGAAACAGGCGCAAAAAAAAACGTGAGCTGGCTAGGGGGTCTGCTATCCCATGTGTCAACAATGGGGCCCAAAGGGGGCACAAATGAGGGCCAAAGAAAGCCTACACCAAGCCTCAGCAAGCCTTGATAGGCTGGAAGCAAGATCCAGGTGAAGGAAGCTCCAAGAGGTGTGAGCTATGGCTGCCCACAACTTGTTTACAGCCTGTGAGACCTAAGAACTGAAGTAAAACTTTGAAGAAAATGATCAAATACCTCTGATGTAATGCCATGAAGGTACCCAACAGTGCCGGGAAGGTGCTCGGGAAGTCGGGAAGTGACGGTAGCTCGAAGGAGTCGGATATGGTTGCCGGGAAGGAGACCCAATGCTAGTAGGGAGTCGATGGGATGCTGAGAATGCCACGAACCAAGCTCAAGAGTCGGAAAGCCGAGCTCTGATACCAGTTGAAAGGGAGAGAAGGACCGAAGCTTGGACTCGAGAGCTATGGCGGGAGAGCAAGAGCAAGAGCAAGAGCGAGAGAGAGAGAGAGAGAGAGAGAGAGAGAGAGAGAGAGAGAGAGAGAGAGAGAGAGAGAGAGAGAGAGAGAGAGAGAGAGAGAGAGAGAGAGAGAGAGAGAGAGAGAGAGAAGAAATGGGAACTCCAACAGTCACAATGTGTGACCGGGCCTTCCTTTATTCAAACTATCACTAAAAGAATAAATAATAAAGTGACGGTGACAGGTGCCCACCACCTGTAGTGTGCAGTGGCGGTGACTGTCAGTGTAGTAATACATGGGCGGCTAGGCAGAGGTGCCTTTACCCCCAACAGGTGTTTCATGGGCTGGTAAAGGAGGATCCAATGTTGCACTTAAAAGAATATGGCCTAACTTGCCTTGCAAGTGGGTTCAATGATATTCATTGGATGCTTGTATTTTCTAGTACCCTGAAGGGAGAATCTAGAAAATGGTACTGGAGCCTCCCAAGAGGGTCGATTAAATCCTTCAGGGAGTTGTGTGATAAATTTTTAGATGAATATGAAAATAAAGTGCCTATGATCGAGGTTTTAGGGCAACTTCTACATATTAGACAAGAGTTTTACCCTTCGGCTAAAGAATATGCTAGATCCTCTAATGAAGTTCTGAAGCTTTGGTCAAGAAGAGCCACTATGATACCAGATGATGTGCTATGTGAGCTCTTTATGAGTGGTCTAGTGCTTGATATGCAAATCCAAGCGAGAATGCGAGATCCTAAGCCATTAAATGAGGCAAAAATGCATGCAATAGACTATGAGAAATATATTCAAAGATGTTGGGAAAACTTTTGGAGTTTTTCCCACTCACTGCAAGTGCATCCTAATATCCAGTCATTTCTACAAGGAGATAATTTATTTGTTGATACCCAGAAAACCTCTGTTGGGGATCTTGGCAGCCAAAATCTCCAAGTAAGAAATGGGAATCCTACGAGCAGGGATAGTGTGCCTCTTGGTAAGAAGACTTCAATCCAAGGAAGTCCCATTAGGGCTTGCAACACTTCTACGAGAGGTAGCTGTGGAAGCATAAGTGATAGAACCATTGGGCCCACAAGTGTGGTTAAGTGTGCTATATGTGGTTCTAGTTGTGCTCCTAGCAAGGCTCTTGAAATAGCTCAATTTATGGATGAATCATGCTTTCGAGTAGATGCTATTCCTTGTAGTAAGAGCATGGTTCCTATGAATAATCAATTTTGTAGAGTGGACAAAGGCAAGTAAAGATATCTCATATGAAGGAGATGCAGAATACTAAAGGTCCACCTGTGCTCGATAGAAGTCATAAGGATGTGAGGCCATCTGGGTATAACAATCCATTAGACCAATGTGGCAAATCGAGAATGTATAAGTATATAAAGAGAAACATAAGATGGGTTTGGAGACCCAAAATTTCTAAATGTGTGATTGGTGTGCCAAATGAAAGGCCAAGCATTCCATGTGGATATGCTTTGATGAATTTCCAAGTGGATGTGACTGGAGGTCATAATGATTCATCTGACAATCTGCACCGCCCTAAGCTGTATCCATATGATGTGCCTAGGCGTGAAGCTCTACGTAGTTTAGGTTGTACCATTGATACATTTAATAATACAAATAGAGAAGGGTTGAATGATCATAAATCCTTGATTCTCCATGTAGGAGGAGTTTTTGGAAAGTTGAGACGATCGATCCACTTGAATGACAACCAAGGAGATGAGATATATAAGCCCAATGAGGTCATTCATTCAACTCATAGTACCCAAGAAGGAATGGCCCTTATTGATCAAATATTAGTGGAAAGGATTGGGCTAGTGGATATACAAATGCCCAAGATCATGTTTTAGCTTACTCGCATGAGTAGCATGAGGCTAGTCCTCATATTTTATGTTATCCTTGATATCTTGGTTAGTTTGATAGGATGTGGTGTATTGCTAAGAAAACCATGTATTGCGTGGCTTAGAATGATCTATCCATTTTAGGTCAAGAGGGCCATTTGTTTGTTTAGTCCGGGTGCAATTAACCTTTTTTGTTTTAGTGTTGTGCTAGACAGATTACATGGAACTTGGGGGGAGCATTTACTGTGCCAACACTTCTTGTGGCCCAATCCAGGTGATATATTTCCTTTATGAGTACTTGTTTTTATACTATATATGTCTGGTTACTTTGTGAGGGATTTCTTTTCTTGTTGGGGATTGGCAATCAAGGCATGAAGTCCTAGGTTTAGGTTAGGTATTTTTGTGGGAGGTCTGAGCAGTTGCTGCCTCTTATTAAAAGCATTATCAAGAATTGAAAGACCTATTTTACAAGGTAGTTTTAGTGGCCCTGTTTTGCTAACTTGCTAGGTGGTCGTTCTAGGAGTTTCTATTAGTTGTGAGTCATTTAGAGAAGCCTGCTAAAAATAATCAGAATAAAAACCCTAAATATCTGAAAGAAAAAAAGATACAGAGGTATGTAAAAAGGGGTTTTAACCCCTATAAAAAGAAAAGGAAAGAAAAGAAAAGTATCATGAGCTATTGTTTATTTCCTTGTGAAGATTTGGTAGGTTCCTCAGACCCGAGGCCAATGCCTTGTCTTCCTAAGGGTGGCTTCTAGTAGGGAAAAGATAAATAAGGAAGGTTGGAGCGAAAATAAAAGTGAGACATGGGGACAATGCCTTGTCTTCCTAAGGATGGCTTTTAGCAAGGAAAAGATAAATAAGGAAGGTTGAAGCGAAAGTAAAAGTGAGTGACAGATGAAAATGACAAATGATTAAGTGTTGCCTTGTGGCTTGGTAGGTTCTTGGGTACCGATACAAGACTTGAGACCAATACCCTGCTCTCCTTGGGTCACTATGCTAAGCTCCCTACTTTTTACATGCCCGAGTATGAAAAAACAAAGGCCTAAAAGGAAAATGTGCTAAAAGATAATATTTTTTGATTAGTCTATAGGAGTCCTTGCCTAGGTGGAGCTCGTAGTTGAGTTGTCCCCAGTTAGATAGTGTTTACCGCAGCACAGAGGAGCGGGAAATGGAAAAAAGGAAATAGCAAAAGGCGCAGGAAAAAAAGAAGAAAAAGGTGCCTTAACCGGTAACCAGACCCTGGAAAAAATTAAAAGCACGGGCACGACCCTCAAGAAGTCTTAGAGTCGCCCAAGGAGAGTAAAAGAGTAAAAAGCGCACCATTCGTTTACCAATCTAGACAACGTTGAACGTAATGACTTCACCCAGCTGAAGGATCTCTTCATCAAGAGATTCTCGAAGAGGTAGGATACTCTAATAACCTCATTGTTAAGCTAATGAATGTCGGTTAGAAAGATAAAGAGGGCATACAAGACTATGCACATGTGAGGAGTCTCTATAAGCAGCTGAGTGACCCAATGAAAGATCAGTCTCTACTATATTCACTAATGGGATCCACAACAAATAACTCCATAAGGACTTTGCAAGCAACTCAAACATGCAAAGGGATATGTGAAATGAAATGAAACTCTAAATAAAGAAAACATGCAAAAAACATGTCGAGATGCAGGGAGGGGGCGTTTTTTATTGGCGCTCCATGTTTTGGGAACTTGTGTGCCTCTTGGATGCTCAATCATGTAGAGAGAGAGAGGGAGATCTTTGATCTATGCAGAGAGGGCAAGGTTTTGATAGTAACCATGTGTAATATGGTGAAGGGAATGAAATTCTAATTTTGAGTCCTTCTCTCTCCTCTCTCCTCGTGCTGCCCATTCATATGGAACAATTCAAGAGAGAAGGGGGTGGGGTGTGATGATGAATTTGAATCAAATGATGGTGATGAAGTGCTAGATAACGTAGATCTAGAAAAGGAGAGTGCGTCAGCGGCAAAGGAGAAGCGTTAACGGCCTCCCGATTTTGAGATACGTGCCTCGAAACCCGCGGTTCTTATACGTAAGTACTCATTCTTTTTGTTTTACAAAAAATGGTTGAAGGAAGTGTATGATAATGATTATTCTTGATTTCCAATGTAGCATTCTCTATGAAATGTAGAAGAAACGAGAAAATTTAATGATATAATGATTTCCCGCAAAACCCGCAAGTTACGATTCTTATGAAAATGATGGAAATTAGAGGTTTTGTGGGTTCTTTGGGGTCATATGAAATGAAAATTGATAGGAAAATAATCATAAGAATACTTCATTAGGAAAAACCAATAACTTTGAAATAGGATAGTTTTTGGATAAAGTCAATAATTAGAAAAAAATATGATTTATGTTTTTGAATGTGCAACAAGACTGAGGCATGAGGATTAAGCCTCATTTTAGCCTTTTTTTAATGTTAGAGTGTGTTTTTATTGCTTTCTACATGAAAAATGACATAAAAATAAACCCTACACCTATGCAATATTGCAAAACCTAAACGATTAGGGTGAATAGGGATTGTAAAAGTGAGAGGTTGCTAGAAATACATCAAATTATAATGCATTTGGTTTGTGCATAGCATATAGGCCAATAATCATTTAAGTTTAAGGAGACTAGTAGCACAAGGAAACTCGGTAGTAGTCTCTAGCAATGCTGCAATAACGTGCAGGCTGAAAAACATTAAATGATTTTTTTGCACACCACGTGGCTGGTTTCTAATCATTAAATGCTTTTGCACGATAGTCATACACTTCTATATTTTGCATGTCACATGGTATTAAACCTGGATGCATAGCACTTGATTGCCTAATAAATGACCAATGTGGAGTGTGTAAGGATACCCTTACTGTAGGCTAGACGATCGTTTCTAGGAAAAAGTGCTTGGTGAGAAAACATTAAAGTCTCCTGGATCATTCAAAATCAAAGAGCGGAGATTGTATGTATGTCTTGTATGTTAGAGCAGCGCATCAAGGGGCCAATCCTCTCGATGTAGGAGAGCTGCAGTGGGGCCACAACATTCAGTCAGAGGGGGTTGCCTCCTTTATCTTTGTGTTACGTGGCTAATAGCAATTAGGGTAGTGTACCCTTGGATGTTGCTAGCTGCGAGGCCGTGTGGGGTTGTCTTGTGAGTGTTATTAAGGCATGACTAGTGACTATAGCCAGTGTTAGACCCATATTAGGTCTCAACACCTATTTTGTCTTTTGCAACCCCATTCCATTTTGATGTGGGATATACATGCAAGTAAACTTCCGCTTTATTCCATGAGATCTCAAGAAGTTACTAAACTCATTAGAGAGGTATTCTCCCCTCCATCTAACCTCAAGCACTTAACTTTCAAGCCTATTTATGTTTCAACAATAGCCTTGAAAGTTTTGAATTGCTCAAATGTATCAATCTTTTTCTTCATGAAATATATCCACAAGTTCTTTATTATTCAATAAATGTAACAAAATATTTGCTACTACTAAGAGATATATTTTGTGTAGGCTCCCAAACATTCGTATGCACAACATCAATTATATTCATTCTCACATCTCTATCATATCAAAAAGGTTGTCTTGCCTACTTATCAAACTAACATGCTTCACACACTTTATGAAATTTTGCAACTTTAGAAGCAAGTAACTCTATAACCAATCCTTTTGACTGCATTAATTTTAGCCTTTGTACATTTGCATGTCCAATAGTTTGTGCTATATTTAAATGTCTACAAACTAATCATTTTTTTAGCATATATAATAGCATTCATAGCAAGAATTCCAACATCTAAAGTAAATATGTAGCCAACTCTACTTTCTCTTGTGACCAATCTGCACTTATCATTAAAGCCTTCTACAAACAACCTTTTGTGTTAAATCAAACTTGCAGCCCTTACTCTACCATTTGATCAATAGATACTAAATTCTTTGTGATGGATGGCATATATAATACATCTAATAGACTCTTTGTCCAATAGATTTGATCAACAGATACTAAATTCTTTGTGATGGATGGCACATATAATACATCTAATAGACTCTTTGTCCAACTATCATGCAAGAACAAGGGAACCTTTCCAATGTGTGAAATTGGGTGGTATGAATCATTACCCGTCTACACATAACCTAGATTTTGTAAATCCTATATCTCTCTAAACCATTCAATATGACTGTCATATGATTAGATACACCTGAATCAATATACCATATATTATCATACATTCTCTATCCTATAATAGCATTCATTATATGATGCATAACAAATAGATGCTCGTTTTTGCCTTCATTTTATCGTGAAGACGATGCATAATATCCTTGTTGTAGTTTACCATTACAAATATCATCCTTCTTAGCATACAATGGGTTGTAATACGACTTGTTTTACCACAATAATGACAAACAATACTAGAATGAGTAGAATCTCTATTTTTTCATTCACCTCTTTCTCTAGAGCTCCCCCTGCCTCTAATGTTTCCACGACCTCCTGAAACCTACATTCACCAAATTGCTAATTTAATCTATTCTGTTGGTTATCACCACCACGTTCCATACCATGGCCTCTTGAAGAGGATCTGCCATGTCCCCTTCCTAAACCTGAGTACAATGCTTGGACATGTTCACCATTTCTTTCATATGATTCACCTTGCATATTGATCTCTTCGGTGATCATGAGAGAGACCAACTCATCAAAAACTAGAAACAGCTTCCGTACATATACAGAAGTGACAAATGATTTTTAAGCCTTCTCATTATTGAGGCCATTCAAAGTAGATGGAATCAAATCATCATAATCAGGCATTGCACTAATAGCTGCTAAGGTATCTGCAATGCTTCTCACTTTCAAAATATACTCATTTACAAACATCTTCCCTTTCTTTAAAGTATTTAATTCTTACTTGAGTTGAATCTTTCATGGCATTATATTTACTGAAACATATTCTTAAATATTATCCAAGGTGCACGTGAGTTTCTATATTTCTAATATTCCCCACATAGTGTTGTCATCCATGCCTTTAATTCATCTACAGTCGTAGGGTTACTCAGCTCTCGCTCCTTTTTTCCACTTGAAACAAACTCATAAAGGTCTTTTTCAATAGAAAGTTTGTCACACAAAACTTCCATGATGGATAGAGGCTCTACAAAAGGTCTACAGAGGGTTACAAAAGGTCAACAAAAAACATCAGAACCTCATAACTCATACTAAAACCATTCCAAACTATCAAAAATTATTCAATAAGCTTTAAAATATCTCAACCTTCATCAATCATCAATCCATGCTTCATATAGAAGAAAATCATAACAAAACACAAGCTAAACAAAAGGTACCATAACCAATCAGAAGAACCTCAACAAAACCTATTAGAACATCACAGAGCCTCATATTTATACTAAGAATCATCATGAGGAAAACGCTCCCAAATCCTTGTAAGAGAGCGCCAGGCTCACTCCTGTGCAAATTGTATGCATTAGTTGGGAATAGGATAGACTAGAACGGTGGGAAATGAGAAATGGGCCTAGGCTAATGGCAGGCCATGTAAAAAAGAGGATGACCGCCCATGAAAAGTAGGGCATGTATATAAAGTTGGAAAGTGAATGAGAAGCTCATTCTTGTGTGTGGCCAAAGATTCTTCTTCTTCTTCTTCTTCTTCTCTTGTTTCTTGCCTCCTTGCTTGTGCTTGAAAGAGGGATTGAGAAAGTGTGAGGGAGTGAGGGAGAGATTGTGTAAGAGTGAGGGATCTTGGAGAGGAAGCTCTCCATCTTCTCCCTTCATCTTCCCTTCCTTTCTTCTCTTCTCTTGTCTCACATGTGGCTATGGAGGATGGAGCTCTTGGGAGAGGGATTGAGGTTGCTTGAGATTGCCTCAAGGATCGTGGAGCTACTGGTGTGCAAGAAAGAGGAGGGTACTTGATCGAGCAACAAGGTAAGCTCACTACACCCGTAAGGTAGGCATTGCGCGTCGGCTATGTGAGAGGTAGCCATGGCCTCTCGGTTCGAAACACTTGAGCAATAAGTGGTCCGTAGGTCTTGGGGTAGAGCAGCTCCCCTCCATTTTGGTTCCGTTGCCGGGACCGACGTAATCGAGCCTTGAGCGCCGCGCGCATCAAATCGAGCATAGAAGTAGGATTTGCAGCCTGAACTGGTGCTCGAGATAATTAGGAGATTTAGGAGGGTTTAATCCATGCAACAAGTAACTATTTGGGTTTGTTGGAAGCATTAGTTTAGGACTACCATTCTGCATTTCTGTTTTGCATTTTGGCTGCACTAGATTAAGGTTAGATTAGGATAAGAAAAGAGAAAACAGAGGTTTTGGCTGCTGCTGGAAACAGGGAAACAAGGGACCAGATTCAAGTTTCTGGGTGAAACAGGGAAAGGGAACTGGCTGTAAGGTTTTGCAGTGCTAGGAAAGGACCTTAAGAGGCTTGGGAGGCCATGACAAACCTCATTTCACTGGTTAGCTTTGTGAGAGAGAGAGAGAGAGAGAGCTTCTGGTTGACAGGAAGAGGGAGCGCTATCACGATTCTGGGTGCCATTGATTCATGCTGCTCCAGGTGAGTCTGGTGTTTCTTAATAGTGCTCTTATCAGATATGGGAAGTTTGTAGTGATTGTGTGCAGCAGACATTAAGAGGGATCCAAACGCGTCGGAATCGCGCCTACCGTAGACGCAGTCGGACCAGCTCACAGTGGTCCGATTCCCAAAATTGGACCACCCGAGTCCTGGGGTCGAACCGTCCGATTCCCAAAAAAATCGGACCGTCCGACTGAGGGAGTCGGACCAGCCATGTCCGATTCCCAGAATCGGACAACCCGATCGGACGTGCCACATGGCACTTGGACTGCCCACTAGAGTCGGACCATTATAGTCGGAGTCCATAATCGGACCACTTTGAAAATATGACCACCCTCCTGGTCCGATTCCCAGAATCGGACCACCAGGATTGGACAAGTACCAGAATCGGACCAACCCCGTCCGACTACTAGAGTCGAACCAGACCTGTCCGACTGCACGAATCGGACCGTCTTACTCCTAGAGTTGGACCAGCTCTGTCCGATTCCCAGAATCGGACCATCCTGCTAGAAGGAAAAGATAAGGATCTTTAGTTGACCGTGCCACAGACCTGACCCCCAGGACGCAACCCTGAACACCCCCAAGACCTAGTTTGACCATTAGAACCTCAGAGACCAATCGAACTTAGGGCAGAACAGAAAACGCAGCACAGACCTGCAGAAAGACCGTAGAATAGCCAGGAACCGAGTTGAGAACTCAAATTAGGCTGGGAATGTGGAGGGAAACAAAGTGGAGTTCGCATTAAATGCTTTCTGCATTGGCACTTCACTCTTGTGTTCCACTAAGTTTGCACGGCAAGAAAAGAGAAAAGCCTGTTTTCGCACCAAGCACCACAGAAGCACTAAGCACAACGTGTGAATAAGGATCGGAGATGGTTTCGAATAACAAGGTATACACCAGGATATCTAATAACATTAAGGAACCCACTAGTAAGAGAAGACCCCAAGACTTAGACAGGTGCCTGAGTGCCCTACTAGTAGTACCTGGAGAAGACACGAAGACACGGGAAGCAACAAGATAGAGGAGTAGACGCTGCCGAAGCTGATTGGATTCATTGACAACCTCGTGGAGCTAGAAGCAGAAACAATGTCCGGATCAAGAGGCAAACAAGGGGAAGACCAATTAGACTTAGGAGAATTTCCAACCTCGGTCCAGGAACTGGTCCACGACTATGATCTACTCACCATGACCGTGATCCAAGGCAGACCTGTAGAGGAAGTGGTAGCTAACCTGGAAGAAGAGAGAAGAGCCATCAAGAGAGCGCTGGAAGGCATAATTGCCTACAACCATGAGCAAAGGGCTAGAAGGCTGCAGCAAGACGTAGATATGTACGAGGCTAGACGAGTACTAGACCTAGCTGGAGCGGCCAAATCCGAACCGAACGTAGAGAGGGAACGAGCAGCAGAGGCTGACATGACATTGAGTGAACAGGTAGCAAAGTGACTCATGGACAATATGTCCGTGGAACAGAGTGCTACTGCCCTAGCCACCGCGCTACTATTAGGATTGGGAGTCACGCAAGGGGCTAAAGAGCATGCTAGAATTCCCATAGTAGCAAAACAACTAGCTAGATACGAACCTAGCAGTGACCCGTACAGCTTCATGGAGCAGTTCGAGCAAGTATGTGAGGCAAACGGTCTTACTGACCCTGCGTAGCGAGCTCAAGCCTTCGGCCTGTGCTTAGGCGATAAGGGGAGGACCTCGTATTCTAGTCTGGATGATGCAGAACGTACGAACTTTGCTCGCATTAAGGGCCTCTTCATCAAGAGGTTTTCGGAGGCGGGGTATTCGGATAACCTCATTGTTAGGTTGATGAATATCAGTCAAAGGGAGAAGGAGGACGTTAGGGATTACATCACTCAGGCGCGCAGCCTCTACAAGAGAATCCTTGCCAACGAGCAACCTACCGAGAGGGCAGTGTCTACAGTGTTCATGAACGGGATTCGGAGTGAGGAGCTCTACAAGGCTTTGGCCAGTAACTCCACCTTGCAACGAGATGTGCTAGCTCGAGTCTTCGAGAAGGCAATACACGTAGATGATCAACTAGGGAACGTAGCATGAGGACTACCAACCGAGATAGTGCAAGCTAGAGGGACCCTAAGAGATCAACCACTTCGGGGGAAAAAGCAACTGCTAGTGTGCAGGATAAGGGAAAGAGTGTAGACCACGACCAAGGGATGGCAGAGATGAGAATGGAGATTGCACGGTTGCAAGAGCTCGTGAGGAAGCCTGTGAGATTGCATGTACAATGTGTATACTGCGGCGGCAATCACCTCCCAGGTGAGTGCCAAGATCCTAGATCTCGGCCGTGCTCAAATTGCGGTAGATTCGGGCATGATGCAGTGCATTGCAGAATATCAAGGAGATTCCCATACACGCAGCAGTACAACCCTCCATACTTAGGTAATAGGCCACCTAATTTCTTTGGCAGGGGAGCCCAGTTAGCTCTTCCAGCACCGACTGACTCAAGACCTACCATGCCTAGGCTGGAGATGAACCCAACTGGTATACCCAGGCCACCAGGGCCTTTTGTAACCCACCCATCTAGCGATGCTCCTGTTCACTTTGTGGAGGAGCCTAATGAGAAAGAAACATACGTCAACCCGTACATATCCTATGACGAGGAGGGAAACCTAGTACTGATGGACTATTGACTAGTGCCGGTGATGGATTTAGGAAGAGGAAGAGGCAGAGGCTTTGGAGGGCCCAGCCAGGATCCAGTCACATGCTCGACTTGTGGCCACCCAGGCCACATTTCATCACGTTACCCAGAACGAGAACAAGCTAACAAGGACAAAGCAGATCTTCGATGCACAAAGTGTGGAATCACACATCTATTTCCTGACTATCCTAGGCAGAAGCCATCAACCAGCTCTGCCAACATGCCATCAGTGCCGTTGGGGCTCTTTGGAGTGGAAACCTTTGGTAGTGAGGATACGCCCATCCCACTACATGCTATGATGAGAGCTCAAACGAAACAAATAGGCATCTCCTTGCCAGGGCCAAGTAACCTTGATGCAACCTCAATAGGGAAGAAAAGCCAGAGGAGACGGAAAAAGAGAACCAATGCAAAGATAACCCTTAAAACCGAGGAAGCGACTACTCTAGTAACAGGAAAGAAGGTCACAAATGCAGAGGCAAAGACCTCAGCTCCTAAGACAGCTAAGCTAGGGAGTGCCAAGGTAGGGGAATATCCCCACCCCAAACGGCAACTCGAGGCTATAGCCAAGGTCAAGGAGTGGGTCAAGGACGCCCAAAAGCACCTCGAGGATGCTGAACCCATATTGCAAGATCCTATGGACAACTTCTCCAGCGTGAGCACACCAGTCTCACCCTCAAAACCACAGGCTGCGAGCATACCTGCACCACTGGGAGCGACTCAGCAGTAAGGTGGGGGGGGGGAACTTACCAGGGCAGATAGAACGCATGGCCTAGAACTGCTAGCCTCAGAGGAAGACAAGAGCCCAGTAACCTCCTCACAACCTTGTTGTCTACTCTAGTAACTCTAAGCTTGGAAGATCTACTTAGGCAAAATCGTTCCTTGTGGGCAGGAGTTAAAAGACTTGATCGAGGGACACACAGGACTTGTGGGTGCTGATCTACAAGATCATGATGCAGTTACATAGATCTCAAGTCTAACTCTACACTCAAATCCTAAGTCTTTGCATATCAATGCTTTTTGGGAAGGCACTGAAATGCACGCAGTTTTGCTCGTCTTAGCCTTAGGAGATATGACGCAAAAGGGAATTGTAGACACGGGCGCAGGTGTTAGCGTACTAAATCATGCAGTCTTAGAGGCATGGGGGAACCCTCCTGTAGAAACTGCCAGGTTTAACGTCATGTTAGTAAACGAAATGAAGGTAAGACCATTCGGGGTCTTAAAGAATTGGCTAGTAAAGATTGCCGGTGTGCAATTTTTCGTAAACTTCATTGTCATGAAGGGAGTGGATTACGACATACTATTAGGCCGACCTTGGATGAGGAATGCGCATGTCATAGAGGACTGGGGCAATGGGTTGATTTTCCTAGGGAATAGAACTAGTGCAGTAAGGGTAGAGATGGACACTTGGAAGACGACACCTGTTGACGTAGCTGCCATCTCGGCTATGCTGAAAGGCGATACTCAAACAACCAAACCCTATGGATCGCTCGCTAAATATATTCCTTGCCCTGAGGATGAGAGGGATTGGATGCACGTTTTGGCAACCATTGACCTACCATTCTCAGATAAGGAAGAACCATATCGGCAGGCTGCTAAAGCCGCAACCATGCCAACTGAGGAGCCAGTTGTGCCACTTTGCATGATGGCAGGGAGCTCACTCAACCCGGGCAAACTAGCCTCATCCCACATCCCCAACAACAAATTGGAGCTTTAGGAAATCGTAGAGTATCTGACCAATAAATTGGACGGCAATTTGGCTGCTAACTTAAAACCTCTACGTGATCTTTTAGCTAAACTAGAATGGAAATGGACCAAGGTCCACGACCTGAATTTGTTATATAACTGGGCTTTTACTGATGACAAGGAGATTGAAGAGGGAAGCTTAGGGGATGATGAGCAGTCAGAAGGACAGGACTCGAATGATGAGGAGTATGAGGACTGTCACTCTACGGGAGAAGAGAGTGAAGAAGAGATAGACACAATAGAGTACGACACGAAAGGAAAAGCGATAGAACAAATCAAGGTAGATTGAGGCCTAGGAAAGAAGGGACCAGTCGGAACGAAAAAGGAGTCATGCGGATGGAGTGTGACAGATCCTGGCTAGAACGCATAGGAGCCGTGGATTACGAGCAAGCCGGAGTAGCACAACCATGGGTAATCCTAGTGCTCAAGACGGATGCACCTACGGAACTACGACCCCCTGGGGAAACACCTTCCTCAAGTGAGGGATGCGAGTTTAACTCAGAGTCGGAAGTCAGCACTGAGAGTGATCCCGAGATACCGCAACCCTCTAAGGTCCAATGCACCAAGGGAGACTTGCCAGTCCACCTGAGGCCCAGGAGGCTAAAAGAGGAGGCCAGAAAGCAAGCAAGGGACTCAAAAGCAGAAAGGCAGAAGAAACCGCAGGATCTGCCCAAACGGTTTACAAAATTTAAAAAGGGTGACAGAGTGGTGATTCTGCTAGGTGCAAAAAGACAAGGTCAGGCTAGTGAACCGATCGAGGGACCCACCAAGGTCAAGGAAGTTAACTTGGCTGGGGAAGGTGAAAAGCCAAGACCGGTGTTCATTGCTGATGACTTGACAGAGGATGAGGAGACCAAACTCGTTGCGCTCTTGCAAGAGTACATTGACGTATTTGCCTAAACATTGGACGAACTTAAGGGAGTCGACCCTAGGGTCGTGACTCATAATATCCCAATGGTCCCGGATGTAGTGCCAACGAAACAACGACCTTACCCCATGAATCCCAAGCATGCCCATGCAGTAAAAGAGGAGATTGATAAACTCATGAGGGCAGGATTCATATATGAGATTGAGTACACGGACTTGGTATCACCTATCGTGATTGTCATGAAGAAAAATGGAAAAATCCGAGTGTGCGTGAACTACAAGAAAGTGAATGCCGCTACGAAGAGGGATAACTATCCTTTACCCTACACTGAGCACATGCTTGAGAGGGTAGCAGGTAAAGAAGCCTACAGTTTTTTGGATGGTTTCTCAGGCTATAATCAAGTGCAAGTGCACCGCGACGACAGGCACAAGACTGCCTTTGCCACGGAATGGGTTGTGTTCGCCCACATTGTCATGCCTTTTGGGCTAATGAACGCACCTGCAACTTTCCAACACCTAATGTGCACTATCTTTAAGGACATGCTTAGGCACGAACTAGAAGTGTTTGTAGACGACTTATGCTTACACTCTAGTTGGGCCGAACACTTGGAGAAATTGAGAGTTGTCTTTGAAAGGTGTAGGTTGTACCACCTCTCGTTGAACCCCTTAAAGTGCCAGTTCTGGGTGAAACACGGATGCATCTTAGGGCACGTAGTATCAAGGAACGGCATTACACACAAGAATATGTATGTAGTGCACACGTAAATGATACTCCTAAAAATAGAAAAGAAAGAAAAATGTAGGAATGATCTTTCCCATGAAGTATCTACCTCATTTGGAAGTGAAGCTCTGTGTGGTTGAGGTGCCTCAACATCTATCTCCTATGGCACTCAGTGACAACTCTCATCTATCTATGATAAGGGTGTTTGGGTCTCCTCTCAAGTGGATTTAGGCATCTCACTAGACTAAGTACCAATTCTCTATCTAGGGAGATACCACCTAACGATCAAGCTCATCTATAATGTATCCCCTCCAGGGTATCTATCAATAGTGGTTGCAGTCCCATGATTGATTGTGTGCAGAGTTGTCTATCAACAACTCTATGCCTAGGTGGGCCTTGCTATAGAGGGGCTCCTATTTTGAAGAATAGCAACTCTATGTCTCTTGAGCTCCAAGAGAAAGAATATCAAATACATTTGATCCTAAAATTGCATCGCCTCTCATAGAGGACCAACACCCTCTCAAAAGAGATAGTGGCGCCTTTCTCAAATATCGTAATATACCATTCATCAAAAAATGTAATCCTTCTTTGTCTTTATCTCTATGTCACAAAGTTGGCACATCTAGTCCTCTATCTCAATACTTTTCCATCTACCTATCTCAATCCTTAGATGTTGCATTAAGGTATGGATCTTCCCAATAGCTATACATAGCCCATGTGACAACTAAGTATCCATATAGCTCAATCGAGTAATGATATAGGAAATGGATCTAATAGTGTGCCATCCTTGTGACATGTGGCAAGAGAAGTCAAAGTCCAAGTCCTTTCTCTATCTAGTCTTAGTAGTAAGTCTACTCTAGTCATATGGTGTAGCTCTTAGTGTAGGGAAATTTAAGCTAATCATAGGGGGAGTAATCTCTCAATCTATAGACCAAGCACAATATCATCTGCATGAAGCAATATTGGCACCAACATTCTGACTAAACTAGCTCTAGACCATCCCTCTCTATTAATAGATTATGAAAAATTTGGACTATAAAATGGGCCCTTAAAAATTATAAAGATGTGGGCCTTTTGGGATTGTCCAATAGGAAGGCTAGATATTGACATCCATGGGATGGCGAACCTTGTCTCTCCAAATATTGGGTTTTTACTTTTAAAAAGAAATAGTGGGATATTACAAAAGGGAGAATAAATAGTATACGAAATTTGAGTCTCTCTCACCTCATATTTTCTCCCTTTTTTGGTTTTTTTTTCTTTCACAAAATCAATTTAAATCAAAAGTTTAACAAGAGACCACTTTTCCTCTCTTCTCCATTCAGGTGAATTTTCATCTTCATTGAAGCTTTTTGGTGTGAGGGAAATTAGGGTTTTGATCTTTCTGCTTACCTCTCCAATTTCTTCTCATTGCAACTCCAAATTTTGGGTAAAACACATTTGCACATCTCTCTTTGTGTTTTCTCTTGTTTGCTATTTTTTTGTTAGGGTTTGATGTCTTTTCTTACTACTATTGTTGTTTTGTTGCAAGGGTTGTTTTGGACAAGAGGCACAAGTGATCATCTCTCTCTCTTCCCCCTCTCTATGTGCTGTCTCTCTTTTCTATTTTGTTTTCAATATACCTTCATATTGGTTCTAATTATTGTTGTTTTCTTGCATAGTTTATTTGAAGTAAGATGTGAAGATGTTAATCTCTCTCTCTCTCTCTCTCTCTCTCTCTCTCTCTCTCTCTCTCTTTCTCTCTCCCCTTTGCTACTATCTTTTCAATACAACATAATATTGGTTCTAATTATTATTGTTGTTTTATTGCGATGATCATTTTGGGTGAGTTTGTAGAAGTGCTCATCTCTCTCTCTCTCATTCTCTCTTTTTCTTTCTCTATGTTTTCCTCTTTTCTACTATTTTTTCAGTACACCTTCATGTAAATACTAACTCTTGCTATTATCTTTTTGCATAGATCAATTCGGGCAAGATTGGGTAGTGCGCATTGCTTTTTCTCTCCCACTCATGAACGCACACTCTCTTTCTTCATCTTTGTGTTCTCCCTTTTTTGCTATCTTTACAATAGGGTTTGATGCTAGTTCTATCTTTGGGATTGATTATTTTAGCACTTAACAAAAGGTAGAGCAAAGTTTTTGTAGCTATAGGTTTGCGATAGGTTTTGACCAACACAACGATTCAATGTTATCTTCAATAGATTATCTTATAAGTAAATTTACCCACTTTTATGTTAGTTTCATTCATGCAGATGTCTAGATATTTTTTGTTGAAAGGGATTCATCAATTGAATAATTTATTCATAGTTTTCTCATGTGAATACTAACTCTTACTATTGTCTTTCTGCAGAGATCAATTTGGGCAAGATTTGGATAGGTGCTCATTGCTTTCTCTCTCCAACACACTCTCTTTCTTCATCTTTATGTTTTCCTTTTTTTGCTATCTTTACAATAGCATTTGATGCTAGTTCTAGCTTTGGGATCAATTATTATAGCACTTAACACAAGGTAGAGCAAAGTTTTTGTAGCTATAGTTTTGCGATAAGTTTTGATCAGCACAACTATTCAATCTTACCTTCAGTAAATTAGCTTATAAATAAATTCACCCAATGTTATGTTACTTTTATTCATGCAAAATATCTAGATATTTTTTGTTGAAAGGGATTCATCAATTGAATAATTTATTCATAGTTTTCTCATGTCTATGATTTCAATAAGTTTTGATGATCATAAGTTTTGGATTGATTGTTGTTATTGTAATCAACAAAGTAGTACAAATATTCTACCTAATAGATAAATTCTCTCTTTTATATTGCTTTTGGGCTTATTTGAGTACACATTTGGCTCAGTTTTCTCAAAGATTTCATTGCTGTAATAATAGGAATGAATGTCATTTATATGGGAAAAATATATGTCTCTTGCACTTATGCCCAAATGTTCTATTGACACTTAGGGATGCTTGACACATGACTTAGAATGATTTTGGGATTCAATCGAGCTTGCATTCACTCAATTTTGATTGTCATATACTTGTTGTTTCATAGTGGACAGCAAGTAGTTGTTTGATAAAGATTATGCTCATTATGCTTTGAAGCTACACAAGTACCACATATTGGATGTACCGACACTTTGATTGTCATGTATACCTATGGATATGTTTATGATATGCTCCTAAGTTGATATTGGAGCTTGGATTCTTTGACATTGGCTATCATTCCTATCCTTAGATGCTACTTGGATGCTATAGTTAAAGTCTTGCAGACTAATTGGGTTCAATGCTTTCGAATGTATGCTCTATGGATCTTGGATACTCGGATGTCATTCACATGATGTTCTGAGCTTTGCTTGCTCATTTGGCATTCGACTATTGCTTCAATGGAAGCTACTCAGCTTTTTGTACTGAGCCACATTGGCACTTGGATGTACTATAGAGCATTTGGTTTATGCAGTTGAGCTTGAGCTTATTACAAATGAAATAGTGGGACTCATTGTGACATGTGCATGCTCTCTTAATATTTATTAGATGTAGTTACCCTATCATGGGCTGATTTGATCTCTTGACTTGGTCCTAGTACTTATGTCTATCAGGGTGTTGTTAGTAGTATTTATGGGCTTCTAGGTTATGTATTCAGCTTAGCTTAGTGGGTTATGCATGTAGCAATTCTCTTCAATTACCTTTGAGACCTATCATGTGGATGATGTCTATGCATATTGCATATATGGTTTCTAACACACTATAGTTACGTGATGTGTCTTCAACCGGGCCATTCCTTGTGAGATGCCTCCTCCAATAGACTCGGAGGAGTCCTCTTAGTAGTCAACTGAAATTCATATCCATGCACATCACCATCCCATCTCCCCATGGGAATCCTTGGACTTAGTTGAACATGGGAATCTTAGTTCTACTTCATAGGGGAAGCGTGGACAAGTCACCCCTAACAAGAATCTAATGCCCACCTAAGAAAGACCACTTTGTAATCAATCAAAGGTAGGAGCAAGGTTAACACCGCACTTGGCTCAAAGATATTGAGAGACAAGGGAGAGTGTAACTTGATCCCCCTACCTAGAAGGCAAAATCTCAGCTTCGACCCCCCTAAAATGGTGTTAAATATGGTAACTAATCCTATCGATATTGGGAGGGTCACGATTTAATCAACTCTATCTAGTGTTGAAAAGTTACCTGACTTATCGGGTCCACCCAACCATAGGCGTCCAATCATCAGGATTGAAGCCTTCCACTTTCCTCAATGGGTTTGCTTAGTTTTCTAATTAGCAAAGCACACTACCACACTGTTTGGACATATAAAATCAGCTTCCTTTTATTACTCGGTTAAATTGGGTTCGTTAAACTCAATCTTTAGCACATAACAAACAATTCGAAAAATCAGATACTTTATTTCATAATAACATCCAGAATCATCACTCTGCAGAGTGGTACAAACTTGTCTTTTCACAGAAGGACATCGTCCAGTCTGGGATTAGGACCTTCCAATCCCTCGGGATTAGGTTGTATGTGATCGCACTCCATCTGCGGTCAACAGGGAATTTACTGGCTCAAAGCCCCCTAAGCTTCCCTGAGCCTCTAGAGCTGTCCTATATAATAGGGGCACTTACCACTCGGCCCTTTGCCCTCTCGATTGCTCAAGTGATCAAAAAGCAAAAACACCTAGCTTCCTCAAGAGCATAAGACCCCCACCCACACATGTGAGTTATTCTGCACTCCACAGAGTGTTAGGGAGCATTGGGATGGGGATCCCAATGTCTCGAACCACCATAATCCTCAACTCGTCCATCCATGCAAACACGGAATCATAAGAACCATAATTCATCATTCACAAATCCAAAAGCAGTCATAACCATAAGACATTTTAACACAGTTGTTAATGCGATGCATGGAATCTATCCCCTCCATCAATTTCTGTGTTCCTTCCTAAAAAGTAATTGATAATACTAACATGTTTTTGTAAATTTAATTACATTTTAAATTATCGTAATCGATGTAACCCACTAGCTTATCCCTCATTAGTAAATTGTAGAATTAATAGCTTAAAAAGTAATCCTTCTTTTATATACTAAACATGATTATATCTCCATTTGGCCATCCATCATGATTATGGTTTATGGCCGCATCCTCGGTTTGTTGTGGGATGGCCGGTTCTTCAGTTTGAATGGGTTTGGGGTTAACCTCTGCTTGCGCTTCAATATCATGTTGAGTTCCCTCAGCAGTGATCACTTCTTTGCGTTGGGAAGCTCTTTGAGCGTGACCTCGCTTAGCATCTCGACATCCCTTGGCAGCCATGGAAGAAGCTGATGGATTTGAGCAGCGCTCCCGCATAGGTGTGGAGAAGAGAGAGGTTCCGGTTGGTTGCAGCAGAGCTTCGTCATGTCAACCAACAGAGGGACTTCTGCATGGGTCATTGTTGTGTCTATGTGTATTATGAGTTGCTAATACACAAATGCTATGAACTGTTGTCATAAAGCAAGTGGGAGTAAAGGTCCCATCAAAGTCAATGTCCTTTTTGTAAAGCATAAGCCTTGATTCACAAGTCTAGTCTTATAGCAATCAACACTATCATCTAGCTTACACTTCAAGTCATAAACCCACTTAGGACCAATGGCCTTTTTCTTAAAAGAAAAGTTGCATAAAAATCAATATCATTTTTGTTAATAGTATCATACTCATATTACATAGTAGTCATCTAATTTTATCAATATTATGCCTCTTCAAAAGATACATGCTCATCCTCATCACACTAACTAAAAACAAAAAATTCATAATAACCTAATGTATAAGAGGCACTATGAGAACCAAAACAAGTGCAACTAGTACAATTGTATCCAATTTAGTATCATGAGACACTTGCATCCATTATTTTGGCATAGATTTGGACTATTTTCAAACTCTGCCCTCTAATCAAGAAGTGTATCATTCACATTTGAATAAAAAAGAGGTTTATATATGGAATCATGAGAAACATGTGTAGGCTAAAAAAACTACATCATTATGTGCTACATGGGATTATCCACCACTAAAATGAAGCAACAAAGTACTATAGATATTTCATTAGCATACATTTTTCTCATTGGTAGCCAAAAGTAATAGCTAAACAACATATTCCACAAACATGACATCATTTGACTAATATATGCTTAGTTTGCATATGCTAAAGCTTGTAAGCTTTGCTTTTAACCAACAAAGATACATTTTAAAAGTTTGTCATCCAACTTCTTGCACTAGTAGCAAGGCATAAGCCAAGTAATCAAAAACACATATAATGAGCAACATATGTCCTTTCACCAGATAAAGCCTCATGTGGAGTGATAGGCTGCAATGCATTGGTGGTACAGTTGTTAACTACATAAGCTCCACACAAAACAACCTTAAGATAAAAATTGTGTCAAAGCTTGCCTTTTATTGTGCATCATGCCATTTCCATCGGAAATTGTCTCAACTACACCAATTTATTGTGGGGTATATGGAAATTTACATTGGTCTTTTATCCCACATTTAACTAGATATGCATTAAAGTTATTATCTCTCCCTTAATGAGATTGGAGAGTGTCCACTTTACATCTTAATACTATATAATCTGCAAAGAGCTCTCACTTCAGTAATGAAGCATGCTGCATTTTGCCAAATATTTTTCCTTTAAAAATGTGTTTTGTAAGTACCTCAAAAGTAGCTAATAAGGACACCATATCTAATTTCTACATGTGCAATAAACTGGCAAAATTCAGCTAACCCAAATGTGTATGACAATTACATTTTAAATAACATGAGAATTCGCAATTGCACATGCCACATCTTCCACACATTTGCCACAATTATCAAGTGTGTATAGTATACTTTATAATGAGCCAGATGTAATATCACAATATGAGATAACATGAATTGTATCTATCATCAACAAACTTGATAATCAAGCCAATCTTAGTGAGTGCAAAAATTTGATCTTTGGTACACATAGAGCATTATGTGTGAAATTACTACCATTAATAGCAATCAACACAATATTGTCAACTCCTGAGATAATAAAAATTACATGTTATATTTTATTCTCATCTATATCAGCCTTCTTTGTCTGAACATCATTTGCAAATTTTTTACTACTAGTAGAAAATATAACTTTTCTTGTATTGTTATGACTAGCCACCATAGCTTGATTTGCAACAATGAACTTGCTTTACCAAGAATGTTCTTTTTACAACAACAAAAAAAACCAACTCACAAAGTGAAAAAGCATTCAAATTGCCTTTGATCATCAAACAGAGAATAGATGTAAAACTTTGATGAAAATTAGAAAGCCCATTGAGAACAAACTCCACACAAGTGAACTGTCTAGCAAAAGCTTATATCATCAAGTTACTTAACATGGGTGAATGGGTGGGATCATCATGCATCTAGTAGATAATGCAATCAAGGCATGGGCCTTCGCATCTTGTCATCCCAATAATGAATTTTCGCAAGAGTAGGTGGTGGTGGTACCTCTAGCATTAGCTAGAGTAAAATTAAAGCCAACCACATCCTCAATAGCATCTATTTTTTTTGTAGCTTGCAAAACACAATAGAATGTACTTCACTCACATGCACAATGTTCCAAAGTCCTTTTGCATCATAGAAGTCCATAATGGATAGTTGGTTCCATCTAACTTGTTCTCAACATCCAAATGGAAGAGTCATATATATAGAGGAAAGTATGCACAAAACCAAAATGTGATATATAGCATAGCACAAAGTAGATTGCATATTCTCTTACATGCAAAAGTAACCATTGTCAAAAAATTTGCACACAAAAGGGTCGATAGTTGATACAATACTCATAGTAATACAAATGGAGACCAAATTGAACTTGAATTTTAAAAAAATTCAATGCCAAGCTCTATGGGATTACCTATAGTATTTGTAGACCAACAAAGATTCATCAAATTTCATCCCACTTGGAGGAAATCAATTAAAGGGAATTGATGACTCTAGCTAGTAGGTCAAAGCCTGATCCAATACTAATTGTTGGATTTAGTGTTGTAGGAATGCACACACACATCTTGGAGAAAAAAGAAGCTTGAGAGAGCATAACATAACATGTACTGAGTAATATGAATAGAGAAGATTTCTGAGACTAACTATGCTCTAAAGTAAATCAGCATATATATTAGCTTGAGGGGAAAGAAACCTCTTAGAGGGGAAAAAGTGCCCCAATAATCCTAATTGCATTCGCACACATTGCTATCAAAATATGGTAATAGAATCTCTATTATAATAAGATTTATTACAAGATCCACTACAAGGGAATGGAGCGATAGCAACACTGATTTGTGATGCAAAATAGCGGCCTTGCTACTTAATTTGCTATAAGCATCGATATTTGCATTGCTACGATGCATATAGCGATGCTTAGCGACGCCAAGAGTGAGACTAATTGTGATACAAATAGCAATGCAGGTTTGAGAAAAAAAAGTGCCAAAAACCCAAGCGTCACATTTTTCGTAAACATTTTCGAGAGAGAGCAAGAGAGATCATTGCTTTGAGAGAGAGAGAGAGAGAGAGAGAGAGAGAGAGAGAGAGAGAGAGAGAGAGAGAGAGAGAGAGAGAGAGAGAGAGAGAGAGAGAGAGAGAGAGAGAGAGAGAGAGAGAGAGAGAGAGAGAGAGAGAGAGAGAGAGAGAGAGAGAGAGAGAGAGAGAGAGAGAGAGAGAGAGAGAGAGAGCTCCTCATCGCCATCGTATGCGAAGAAGAGGGAGAAGTATGTAAGGGAGAAAGAAGGGAAGTCGCGAAGAAGAGGCACAAAAGAATTCATCCTCGGGCCTTTGAGGTAGGTACATTGCCTCTTCTTGCTTTGTTTTTATATTTTTTTTCTTTTTTTTTTTGTTTTTCTTTGTAATGAAATACATTGAAAGAGAGGGAGAAAGGGAGGGAGGCAAGGAGAAGAAAGAAGGGAGAGGAAGAGAGAACATGGGGAAAGGTAACGAAGAGAAGAGGAAGAGAGAAATGAGATATGAAGGAAGGGAGAGAGGAGAATAAGTGAGAAACAACCAGTGAAGGGGAGAGAAACAAAGAGAAAAGAAAGAAAGAAAGAAAGAAAGAGAGGAGGGAGAGAAAGAGAGAGGGAGAGAGAAGGAGGAGGTAGAAAAGAAGGGTGACTCTAAAGAGAGAAACGAGAGTGAAAAGGAGAGAGAGAGAGAGAGAGAGAGAGAGAGAGAGAGAGAGAGAGAGAGAGAGAGAGAGAGAGAGAGAGAGAGAGAGAGAGAGAGAGAGAGAGAGAGAGAGAGAGAGAGAGAGAGAGAGGGTTTCAGAAGAAGAGACGAAAAGAAAGAGAAAAAGAGATATAGAAAGAAAAACAAATAGAGAGCAAGAAAGACGCAGAGAGAAATAGGGAAACAATGAGAAAATTAGATAGAATGGAAAGATAGAAAAATAAAAGGGGAGAGGGAAAAGAAAGACAAAGAGGGATGAGGAGAGAAGGTCTTTCAATATCCTTATTTTTTAAGTTCTTTATTTTCTATCTTTGATTTCGATTGTAACGAGATGCATTGAGTGAGAATGGGGAGGAAAGGAGAGAGAAAAATAGAGAGAAGAAGGAAGGGAAAGGAAGAGAGAGAAGTGAGAATGGGGAGGAAAGATGGAGGGAGAGAGAGAAAATATATAAGAGAGAGGGGAAGAGAAATAAAGAGAAAGGAAATAAAGAAAAAGAAAAACAGAAAGAAAGAGAGGAGCAAGAGAAAGAGAGAGGGAGAGATAAAGAGGAGGTAGAAACAAGAGAGATAGAGAGAAAAACAAATAGAGAGCGAGAGAAAGGGAGAGAAATAGAGAAACAATGAGAGAATTAGAGATAATGGAAAGATAGAATAATAAAGGGGGAGGGGGAAGAGAAAGCCAAATAGAGGTCGAGAGACGGGGTCTTTCAATATCCTTATTTTTTAAGTTTTTTATTTTCTATCTTTGATTTTGATTGTAATGGGATGCATTGAGTGAGAGTGGGGAGAGGAGAGAGAAATAGAGAGAATGGAGGGAAAGAAAAAGAGAGAAAAAGTGAGAGTCGGGAGAGAAGATGGGGGGAGAGAGAGAGGGAAGACGGAGGAGAGAGAAATAAAGAGAGAGGAAACATAGAGAGAGAGATAGGAAAGAGAAAGAGAGGGAGAAAGAAAGAGGAGGTAGAAAAGAAGGGTGAGGTAAAGAGAGGAGGGAAAGTGAAAAGAAGAGAGAGAGAGAGAGAGAGAGAGAAGGAGAGAGAGGGGGAGAAAAAGAGATGGAAAGAGGGAGAGAAAGAGAGAAAAACAAATAGAGAGGGGGAGAGAAATAGGAAAACAATGAGAGAATTAGAGATAATGAAAAGATAGAAAAATAAAGGGGGAGGGGGAAAAGAAAGACAACGACAAGGAGAGGATCTTTCAATATCCTTGTTTTTTAAGTTTTTTATTTTCTATCTTTGTTTTTTATTGTAACAAGATGCATTAAGTGAGAGTAGGGAGGGAAGGAGAGAGAAAAATAGAGAGAAGAAGGAAGGGAAAGAAAGAGAGATAAGAAGTGAGAGTGGGGAGGGAAGATGGGGGAGAGAGAAACAAAGAAAGATGAAGGGAGGCAAATAAAGAAAGGGAAAGAGAAAGAGAGAAAAAGGGGTGGGGAGAGAAATAGAGAGGGGGATTGATAAAGATAGAGAGAGGGGGAGAGTAAAGGAATGGACAAAGAGAGATGGAGGGATTAAAATGGAGGAAGATCATTAATAAGGGAAACAAAAACATATTATTTGTCATAATATAGACCAAATATAGAACAATGATAGTCATGACATCCAAGATCACAAGGCATATCTTAATCAACATGTACCATGTCCTTGCACTTAGTGCAAGCTGGCAATCGGACAAAAGCATCTCTTGTCCATAAACTACCTATGACGCTTTGGCACGTTTTAATGGGAGATGATCGACCAGATAAACTTAGACTTTGATACAAAAAATATTAGATGTGCCTTGGAAATTTCTAGAGAGAGGTGACACTTCATCCCAAGGAATGCACCTATTGTGGCCTGTTAGAAGAGTTCGTGGGCATGTGATAGATGGAATGCTTGAGCCAATACACCAATTGGATGGCACACTATAAACTACACCCTCGATACCAGAGGAGACAGTGGATCTTTTGGACCTTCTTCTAATCTTGGAGCCTAAGATGGAGGCAATGATCAATGCATTACTGCCCATAGATGCCGAGTCATCCGATCCACTAAGAGAGGAAGCATCTATACCATTGTATGATGGGTATTGATTATCTCGCTTAAAGATGTTGTACTTGCGCTCCTAAGTGCACAGGCAAAGTACGAGTGCAGTGACACGAGTGTAACCAAGTTATTCGAGTATGTGGGATCTTTCACTCAATCGCCAAGACCCACGGATCGCTTATTGTTTCAAGCGTTCCAAGTCGAGCACTAATGGCTACCTCTCACATAGCTGACGTGCCATCCATATCTAAGGGTGTAGTGAGCTTACCTCCATGCCGATCGAGTTACCTCCTCTCTCGCGCACTCCGGTAGCTCCACGATCTAAGTGCAAGCTTCAAGCAAGCTCCATCCTCAAGCTTCAAGCAAGCTCCATCCTCAAGCTCCACGCTCCAAGCTCCATCGCCGTGAGCAAGACAAGAGAAGAGAAGAGAAGAAGAGAGGAGAAGATGGTGAGCTTCTCCTCCCCGGTCCCTCACCCTCACACACTCACTCCCTCACACTCTCACACTCCCTCTCTCAAGCACAAGCTCAAGCAAGCAAGAACAAGAAGAAGAAGAAGAAGAAGAGGAGACCCACTTTTGGCCACACACAAGAATGAGCTTCTCATTCACTTTTCAACTTTATATACAAAACCCTAAATCCCTTTTTGGCGGTCATCCCCTTATCCCCTGTTTTACATGGCCGGCCGTGGCCTAGGCCCTTTTTCCCATTGTCCTTCTATCTTTCTAGCTTCCTTTCCACCACCTGTCTACATTTACAAATTGCACGGGTGAGAGCCCGATGCTCCTTAAATTAAATCATGATGCGCTTGCGCTCTTTTACAAAAGTACTGACTTGCACTTTTCCTTGTGCGCCTTTGTCTTCCGTTTCACTTTGCCTTGGTCTTTTTCTTCTGCTTTACCTTTTTCAGATTTTCCACCTTGTTCGTCTACCTGTTAACATTACCCCCTCCTAGATGAGTGCCAGTCCCATGGCACTCACCGTCGTAGGTAGCAGGCTTTGACCTGCACTGAAGACGTGGGTGGAAGGGACATCTGTGGTTGCCGTGGAGGAGTGTTGGTGGTGGTGTGGAAAAAGATTGTTGGGGGCATGTTGGTAGCCTAGGTGGCTGGTGGTAGGGATATTGGAGTTGGTGGTAGGGTTGTTCTTTGTTGGGGATTGCACTGATGGCCAGCACAAGTGTTGGTTTGTTGGGGATTCTGCACATGACGATTTTTGGCGGGCTTGCCGAATGATAAAGGATAAGAATTCAGAGTTGGGTATCGATGAAGAGCGAATGACACTTTCGTTCGAGTCTTCAATATCTACAATTAAAAACCTCTCATAGGTGGCCTCTCCCTAGGGGTAGTGCTAGTCTTCGCTATCGTGCACAAGACATAGTTCAATTAGTTTGGGAAACATGTCGAACTCTAAGAAAGCTGAGAGTATTGTCCTGCACTTGAGGACTCAAACTGTGTATATATTTTGGTGCAGATATTATGTGAGTGCTCATGCATACTTAGATATTATGTAGTTAGAAGACCGCGGGCTGGTTTCTCGTAACAATGTGTGGATGAAGCAAAGTTGTCCATGTTGAGAAGAAGTACACATGAAGGTGTATGAGACATCCTTTGCATTGTGACTACACGACGTAGCATGATTGAACACAAGGACACCGCACTTTCGGTAGCTGGGAGCTATTGGACTTGCTTAATGAGGATGGTGTACTTTTCCTGGCCATTCGTGCGATGCTTACCACAATTGATTGCAATGGTATTAAGGCAGAGTGCAAGAGGGAATTGTGCGAATGGGTCAAGGTGACAGGTCTAACCATAGACGAGACAAGCTCCCTAGGTATGTCCTGACCTTGATGTGCCCTGAACAATTGTGGGTGATGCTAAAGGGCTAGGGGACTAGGGATGGAGCCAGCCGACCAAGGTCATTGGACATACCTAATTTGAGGACTTCTAGGTGTTGTGTTGTGATCGTGGGGAGCTTATTATTTTTTCATTCTTTTATTTTCTTTTTCCTTTTTTTTTTCTTTTTTCTTTTTCTTTTCTTTTTCTTGTCCTGTTTTCTTTCTTTCTTTCTTCCTTTTTTCTTTTTTTTTCTTTTTTGTTTTTTTTTTGTTTTTTTTTTGCCTTGCCTGAGTACAACCATTGTAATATGTTGAGGCTATCAGCCTTTCAATGGGTTGGAAAGATGGGGAGATACACTTGAGATATTGCAACCCTCTTTGGAACATGCGATGTTGGTACAATTGAGGTAACAGCTGACATGAGTGCTCGGCGTAGAGTGTAACCCAGAAAGAGGAAGCGGTTAAGATCATGCTTTGGGCCATGCGGCATGGGCACTCGCGTGGGTGATTTTTGCTTTCGGCACATCGTGGCTTTGTCGCGGCTCTTTGTGGGGTCGGTGGTCTTGCGATGACTTGGGTATTGAACACTTTCGTACAATGACCTGTGCCATCCTGCATCCACTTGTCACTTCATGAGAGTACATGCACGGCATATGCCGCAACTATAATAAACTAGTGCAACGCAAGGAGACATCACTTATTTGAATTCCATGGTGTTGGCTTAGATACTTATCACTTGTGTTTGATTAGCTTTTTCTTTTGCTGAAGGCGTGAAATATATTAAACGCAAATATGAAAAGTTTGTACAATTGGGGAACATGTCAACACTTAACCATTTAAAGACAAAAAGTCATGGCCAAGTAGCATTTGATAAGCCTTTTATACAACATGGGGCTACTCTATTTGTACAAAGTGGGGCGAGTCTGGGTGGTCAGGCGACTGAGGCTGTGCTGGTGAGGGGCTCCTGTGAGGCTGGGCGGGGAAAATGTCGGCCAAGACCTGAATGGTGTAGTCCCTGGCCGCAACTGTTTCCAGAATGCTTTTAAACAATGCATCAAATTACTGCTTGTCTCGAGTTGCCCTTTCCTCTTTTGAGCACCTGGTGCCCGAGCGTCTGGTGGGGGCTCGCACAACCGGTGTTGCCACGCCCCATGTGCTCCCTTGAGCTTCTATTCCCCTGGCCTGGGGATTTTTTGGCCTACGTCCGGGGCGGTGTTGCTTGGGGCCTTGTTTCTTTGCATACCTTTTAAGGGTAGGTACGTAGCATTCTGGTGGAGGAGCTTGTGCTACATGCTCCCTTCGATGGCGGATAGCATCCTTGCAAGCCAGCTGCACTGGGTGCTCCATGTCGGCTACCATAGGGGGACCTGCAAAATGCGAACCAAGGATTAGGCCTTGAGACATGATAAAACTATTCTCATAGAAGGGATTATACAGTGGGTTATCAAGCGCATATGACGAGAAGGAAAGAGGTGAGGCATGGAGTGTTTGTTGTAGAGGGATGGCCCCCATGATGATGTTCGTTTTGCCTCCAGCCATTAGCAGATCTTGGCTTATGCTAAGTTGCACAGAGTGGTTGTCATGGAGTGGAGCAGGGCTCATCCGTAGAAGGATAGATCGAAAAAAGGGGAAAGGTGTATAGAAAGGGACGGTGCCCTATTTATACCATCAGAGATGTTGGTCAAGGCTTCCTATGGCGATAATGAGGGTTGCATGCCCTCCAATTGGAGGCGGGAATGGTCACATGACTTCTAAATGTGTGGTGAGAGGAGGATCTGAGGAGCTTAGTCTGTCAAACCCAACTCTTCTCCTTGCGCTTGACTATCATTGCTTGTATGTGTTGATATTATCTATACAAGGTCACAAAATTCATTGTTTATTTATATACATATTTACGAATCCATGTCACTTCACGGATAAAAACCAATTGTAGAACTCGGGATTGTACTGGAGTGTGGCACATGTATCCAGTACTCGTGGTAGCCTTCTTAATAACATCAGGTATTCTGCAACGTCAAGTATCATGGTACCTTGTCCGAGTCTACTTGCAACATGTAGCCCCTCCTCAGTGAGAACCTTATCAGTCAGAGAGTTCTCTTGGCTAGTTCCAGCTAAGTCCGTACCCCGAATGGCAGTCAGCACTCGACAGGAAGTTGGTGCCACATAGTTTGGGTCTCTTTGAGACTGCCATTTGGCCAATCACTCCTTTGAGACTGTCATAATCTGGGCTTCTAGTTCGGCCATTACAACGCGGCTTTCAAACCAACGTTTTTCAAATTGACTTCGACCCTCTGTTTGTCGCTTTAGCTACTCTATCTCTAAGAGATTTGGTTGGCAAAGCACATCATTAAATGTTACGGTTAAGTGTAGTTCGTCGGCTTCCTCGTCAGAGGTGAGTCGCATGCATTCATGCAAGAGCCTATCATAGTGCTCGTTAAGATATCCTTGCTCTTCCCAGATAGGAAAAATGGCAAGTATTCTCCAAGCTGCTCCTTAGGGAATGCGCCCATGTTCGCAAGGACATAGACATGTGCGAATACCTTGAGCTTAGCATCCAACTTAGTTAAGCATTTTGCGACGCTTCTATGTTCAATGAGGCCTTGCTCGGTTGCTATCTCATGCAAGGTTCTAGGAGTTTGCCTAGGCTTTAGCATAGCTAGGGGCTCGGCCTAAATGAGCAAGATTGGTCAATGCTAGGATTGCTTATGCTCTTGGGATTTCCACGTTTCTCCTGAGGCTTTGTTATTGCGTCATGGTTCTCCTTGGATGTGATTGGTATAAATTTGTCACCCTGTTGTGACAGTGTTGTATCCACTCTTGATTGGTCACTGTGAGTTCTGTTGTCGGTGGATTGAGTGTTGCAAGAAACCGTTGATGGTAATGGATGCTTTGATTTTTCAGCACACGGATGCGTCTGAGGTTTCACCGCTATTAGGAGAGATATCAAAGGGTTCATTGGTGGATGGACTCGATGCTTTATTTCTCAACTCTCCAGCGCTCTTGGTCTCGATGTTCTTGGGGTCCACAACCACCTATAACTGCTGTTGTTTTCACTGTTTTCTCCTCTTTTTCTTGGTCAGTGAAGGTGCATCTCTCAACGATTCAAGACCCTGGACTAGGTCAATTGTTGATGTGCTTGGTTGGGCCTTAGCATTCTCTTTCTCTAGTGTGTCCTCATGGGACATAGCCGTGGCCTGCTGGATAGCCTCGCTAGGTTGTGAGGGTACAACTGCCTCCCTTTTTGGAGAGTCTAGCTCTTCAGCCAATTCCCTTGTGTTTAACTCCTCCAGCCTAGACTTTAAGCACTTTGGAAGTGTTGGAGTTGTCAAGGATGCTGGTTCCGGCACCTCCTCCCCAGGTGAACTGCTAAGGACACGTTCCACAAGGGGCATTGCCATGGCCAAGGGCTGTGATTGCTGTGATCCCTGATTGGAAGTAGTAGCGGCTAGTCTAGTGGGCTAGATACTCTTGGTGGATTGCGATGTCAAGTCCCTAGGGCGATCGGAAGTGGTCGTGTCTTTTGTTGTGCTTTGAGCATTCACCTGTGTAGATCGAGCATGAGTTGATCTAGTCACATTAGGTTGCACAGGCATATCCTTGGGCCAAGAGCTATGGATGGTGTCATGTCCCACCTCTTGGACATTTGGAAGCTTAGATGGAGATAGAGATTGGGATTGAGCAGCCGCCCTTGACAACTGTTGTTGTGCTTCCTGTGTCCGTTTGGGAAAAGAGGATGTAGGAGATTTAGGACTCTTGGGTGGATGTGGCACTAGCTGAATGATTTGCTCGAGGCTATTAGACGATTGTGCCATTTTCTTTGTTGAGCAATCAACCTTCTCACGAGCAGCATTGTGTCTTTGGTGCTCATTATCCTCTTGGGAAGTCAAAAGCTCCTTGAGCACTAGTGGTCTTTGTGCATGCTCAATGGTTACATATGACATCTTCTTATTAAGCATGCTAGGCTGAGGCTCTTTCTTTCAAACACTCATGTTTGGTTTCTTTCCTCGAGACATGGAGTTTCTCTTAGATTTCCTCCTGTGCTTCGTTGCTTTTGATGCAATCTGGCCTTCAGTTGATAGAGGTGGTTTAGTAGGGGGTTTTGGTACCCAAATCCATTGGTTACCTACATAATACCCTTGAGCACGTAGCAACGCTTTGGATATCCATCTCGGCGTTGTATTGGCTCTTCATCGATGCCTTCGTCTAAAAGGCTTGGGCTTCTTTTGGGGTCTTCTACGATATTTGTAAGTCCAAAGCCCGTCCTTGGCATTGTCTCTTGACCTTCTTGTTTCAGGCATGGCCTCACTCACTGGTTCTCGTTGTTCAACATGTGCTTGTATCAACTCTTCCAACAAGTCCTTGCTCTTGTTAATAGGCTTGACTATTATGTCAGCACCTTCCTTGCCTTTCCCTCGAGGTTCGATGAGGTCACCCTTGCTAAAGGTTGTGACTATCCTTACCCCCGGTAGTGTCAGGTGTATCCTCTGTGCTACATAGTCGGCCTTACACTTGGTCGCCCTTTTGAAGGGTCTTCCAAGAAGGGTTCCCTTCTCGCAATTAGCACTATTTGGAGGAACATGAAATATGATAGGCAAGCTTTTAGTTTCAATTGTCGCAAGGATTTTGCACTTCCCTATGAGTGCTTGTGGGTGTCCCCTATAAGGGCTAAGAGTTGCATTAGTCGGTGTGAGCTCTGGTTGGCCTAGTAGGGTCAATGATTCATAGGTCAAGATATTAAAATCTACTCCTTCATCAATCAGAGCATCGATAGTATGCTCTCTTTTTGCGGTGAGTTTGACCCTAAGATAAGCAGGTGGTACTATGTCTTCATCTTCTGGGTCTTGGCTTGTAAATTTAAGCCTTCTGAAAAATGCCCTTGAGTCCCCAACTGCACGACCATATGTGGATTCTCCACTGGTGTCTTGGATCATCAGTGCAGTGCTATTCAAGGAGCATCTATCATCAGGACTGTCTTATCTAGTCATTCTCGTTGTTGTAGCTTGATGTTGTTGCTTTCTGCTTTGACCAGATGCAGTTCGAATGCAACATGTACGTGTTTTTGCAGTGTGGCCTTTTGGCCCTTGATGGCTAGATTGGCCCATTGAGGTTCTAGGGTCTCTGTTTGTCTTTGTTCGGATATGGGCTTTTGGTTGCTCTTTTGCAAGTGAGAATCCATGCTCGTGTAGAGCCATTACTACACTAGGGTCCAATTTGAAGGACCTGTCACGGTGCACGTTTTCTCTCCAACCTACTTGGGGGAGGTGCAGAGGGGGCAGAGCCCCCTCTGCGGGGGTTCAGCGAGGGCAGTCCCCCCAATCCGCAGGGCCGTACGGTAAACACCATGCGCAATTTGGAGGACCGTTTATAGCCAAATTTTGAACTACTTGCCCTAAGTTTTAGCCCAGTGATTGATCTATGATATGGTTTCGGCTCTATTTGGTCTCTCGGTTAGTTTCAGGGTCTACAGGTTAAAATTTGAAAAAATCTAAATTCGGCCCAACAGGTTCGAATTGCAGGGGACGAGTGTTCGATTCGAACAGTTCGAGGGCCGAGTAGAAAGGGCCAAATGTGATTGGTTCGAATGTCAAATTCGGCCAGTCTAAGTCTGGTTGTCCGAGTGGCCGAGGGCCGAGTCGAGTGGGCCGAGGCCGAATTTCAAAGTTGGTCTAAATGATCAATTCGTACGGGCCGAGCGATGGGTGTCCGAGTCAAGTGGGCCGAGTCAAGTAGTCCGCGTGGTAGTGGGCCAAGGGCCGAATGGCCGAGCGGTCTGAGGGCCGATTCTGGGACTTGGACACGCCGAGCACGGCACGTTTTTTCACCAGACTTTACGAAATTCGTCGCACCGAGTGTTGGAGGCCTTCCCCCTGGTCAGGTAGCTCTAGATCCAACCTACTCATGTAGGGGAACGCGTAGAATTACCTGGGCTGGGCAAATAACTCTCGGATGGCCAGATCGAAGCGGATCTATGCGATGAAGCTTTCTCCCTCTCTCTTGCTCTCCCGAAACCCTGCAATGCATAATGTGGCCTTTCTTGCCACTCCTCGCCCCTTATCACCCTGCCCAAGCATGTACTCACCTTAGTCTTACCTGCCTTACTAACATTTAACCCAAATTTTCATTTTTAGCCCTTCTTTTCCCTGTTTCAGCATGTTATATAGCAATAGAAAACCCTACTGTTTGCTCCAATGTTTTGCTCCTATCCTTCCTAAATGCAAGAAAAAATCATAAGGAAAATACCTACACTACTTCATCATACTTTCCTAAGTCCAAAACAACAAAAACCTACTTGCTAAGGAGATCGAATACCTCTTCAAACTCCCTTGCTTCCTACCTATCTACCTCAAGCACCGATTCGGGGAAAACCCTACTCCAATGCTCGATTCGAAGCGCGCAAGCGCCCAAGGCTTGAATCTGTTGGTCCCGGCACGGAACCAAAATGTGGGAGCTTTCACTCAACCGCCAAGATCCACGGACCGCTTATTGTTTCAAGCGTTCCAAGCTCAGCACTAATGGCTACCTCCACATAACAGACACGCCATCCATATCTAAGAGTGTAGTGAGCTTACCTCCATGCTGATCGAGTTACCTCCTCTCTCGCACACTCCGGTAGCTCCACGATCCAAGTGCAAGCTTCAAGCAAGCTCCATCCTCAAGCTCCATGCTCCAAGCTCCATCGTCACGAGCAAGAGAAGAGAAGAGAAGAGAAGAGAAGAAAAGAGGAGAAGATGGAGAGCTTCTCCTCCCCGGTCCCTCACCCTCACACTCTCACACTCCCTCTCTCAAGCACAAGCTCAAGCAAGCAAGAACAAGAAGAAGAAGAAGAAGAGGAGACCCACTTTTGGCCACACACAAGAATGAGCTTCTCATTCACTTTTTAACTTTATATACAAAACCCTAAATCCCTTTTGGGCGGTCATCCCCTTATCCCATTTTTTATATGGTCGGCCGTGGCCTAGGCCCTTTTTCCCATTGTCCTTCTATCTTCCTAGCTTCCTTTCCACCACCCGTCTACATTTACAAATTGCACGAGTGAGAGCCCGGCGCTCCGTAAATTAAATCATGATGCGCTTGCGCTCTTTTACAAAAGTACTGACTTGCGCTTTTTCCTTATGCGCTTTTGTATTCCATTTCACTTTGCCTTGATCTTTGTCTTTTGCTTTAGCTTTTTCAGATTTTCCACCTTGTTTGTCTACCGATTAAGAGAGTACATTCTACACTATGTTGATTTTCACTCCATTATGAAAAACGCTTTTTGTGCTCTTCAAGGGTGCTTCGTATTTTTTTCCAAGTTGCTAAAATATCACATATTGCCACCCAAAAACACAATGTCTGAGTCCCGTGATGATGCATAATTGGTGTTACAAAAGCTTGGCATGGATTATAACAACATCTATGCATGTGTCAATGATTATGTGTTGTTTCAAGGAAACTATGAGACTATGGAGACATGTCTGAAGTGTGGTGCTCACAAGTATCGATAGGACTTGCAAGGGAAAATAGTCTCTCAAAAGGTTCTCAAATCCTTTTTACTTATACTGTGCATACGTCATATATTTCATGCATTAGGCAGGGCAAACTTGACAATGTGGCACGTGCAGAATAGATCTGCAAATGGAGTCCAACAAATATCAACAAATTCATGTGCATGGAGCCACACTAACTCCACCTTTCCAATCTTTGCACAAGAGCTAAGGAATCTTTTGCTTGGTCTTACTACGGATGGCGTGAATCCATTTAGTCTCCGCTCAACTTCTTACACTGTGTGGTATGTAATCCTTGTAAAACTATAACATCTCGACATGGCTTTCTACGAAGAAATGACATCTTATCCTTAGCTTTGTTCATTCATGGTGCTACAAAGTCAAGAACATGGATGTCCACCTCTGTCCATTAGTTGATAAGCTCAAGATTTTGTGGGAGGAGGGGGTCACTGTGGAACACATGAGCAAGCACGATAGTCAACGATCCACTAATATACGAGCCATTCTCATGTAAACCATGTATGACTTTTCGGAATTCAGGGAGTGTTCAGGTAAGTGGACTTCCATTCTCATTGTTGATATCTAACATTGCTCGTTCAAGTTTGTGTTGACTAGATAGGGGTATTATGACAGGTCTGGTTATCTCAAGTTATCATGCATGTCCATTCTGTGGGCCACATTTAGACTTCCAAAGGTCACAAACCATGAAGAAGATGGTATATCAAGGACAAGCCGCTTCCTTGCCAGAGGGTCATAAACTAAGGGAAGGTTTTCTTGGATGACCTCCAGCAGGAATGAATGCCCAAAACTAGTATGAGTTGAAAATGGTTCACAAGGTGTCATATCCAAGCAAAATGTGATGGTTCTCAATTTTCTATGAGTTGCTATATTAGACCCACTTACTTATAGATTAATCATTTGTTGGATCCCATACATATTCTCAAGAATATGGGCAACTTATTATGGGACCATATCACAGGAAAGAGAGACATTGTAGGGGCACGAATGGATATGAAGGAGATAGGCAAGATGGAGGCACTTTGGCCACAATGTTGTAGCAGTCGAGAGCTCTGATGGTCACTTGCAACTACCTCACACTCCTTGGGTATTGTCTACTAAAGAAGAGTACACGGTGAAGCAAATTATCAGGTCTATCTGCACCCCGATAGCTATGATGTGTTCCCTCAGGTATGCTTTTTCTAAATATGAACAACTATCAAGGCTGAATTCCCATGATTGGCATAAGATATGCCAGGCTTGTCTTGACCTTGATAGCAAGTAACCTCAGTATTTTTCTATTTAGTGTCTATTTGATGTTCGTAATGCTTCAATTTTTTTATAGTTTGTACTACCAATTGCGATCATGGGGTGCCTCACTCCTCGATGATTTATAGATTGTTGAATTTAGTGTAATGGATCTCACAGAAGAAGATCAAGATATCCTCTATCGAATGCACAAGGTAGGGAGTAGTGGAGATGGTCTGCCTCTTTGAGAAGTACCTGCCCATAAGCATGTTCACGATACAAAGTCACTTCTTGGTATATCTCATAGATGAAGTGGAGATTGCGGGACCCATCCATATACAATGGATGTTTTTCTAAGAGTGCTTCATGAAAACCTTGAAGGGATTTGTGCAACAATGAGCTCGGCCAGAAGGTAGCATGGCCAAAAGATTGGCTAGTGTGGGAGGTATTAGTGCATATTTCGGAGTGGCTACCGATAGTGGATTCAAACAACAGTATCCGATGGTTGCAAAAGGAAGATGATGGACTGGCGAGAGATGTGGTGGTTGAAATGGGATAAAAAAAGGAAGGATGGTGCCATGGAGGAGAAAGTGATTTGTTTTTGTATGTTGTATCATGCATCCATGGAGAAGTTGCTCACTATGTACAAGCATGCCGCCAGAAGAGAACAAGAGAGAGCGTGATAAAAATTTCAACATAGTACACACCATTGATCAGCTTGATATCTCGAGGGCGTTGAGGAGCTGTTGCAGTTTATGTCTATGCGATGGTTTCATGAAGCTTTGATCGCAACTTCTTGTAAAGGGCTATGTAGAGGTCTCTACCAAGAAGTGGGAATTCTCGGGAAGATGTAGTCTGAAGATGACTATATTCTTTATTTGCTATCATATCTAGATTTTATGCCTAACAACTAATCTAACCATTTTGGTATACTGTACAAAATCTACAGTGGACACTTAGTCACGTGGGCAACATTTTCGAGTTGAGCATATAGAAAAAATATGCTCCACAACAAATTGTGGTGTCTCATGGAAAAGTTCGAGCAAGAGTGCTAACGGCAAGCCATGGATCTGAATTCGTAGTAGATGAGATGGACTATTTTGGCAACTTGTAAAGTATTATTTCAGTGGATCATCATAGCTTGTCGATGATCATATTCGATGTACAGTGGTTTAAAGTGCTATTGGAAGGAGTTAGGGCAACCGTTCGGCAATGTTCATTTAGATTTTTGAAGATAGATTCTGAGAAAAGATGGAAAGATATGCACGACACGTTTATCCTACTGGGTCATTGTAAACATGTGCTTGACCTTCTTTTATTAATTTTTCCACGACACGAAACAGTCACAAATGTTGATTCACTCTTATATGTGATATTGAAAAGATAATCTTCTATCCAAATCCCTGGTAACCTCAATGGTGGTATGTTGTGCCATCAACATCTCAGAGTGTGTGAGTGTATGATGAAAGCAATGTCCCCAACATGGACAAGGAGAGAATGCAGGTAGAGGGGTCGATATTGCAGAGCGTGGAGGATGAAGAGGGGGCTTAGAGGATGCAAAGGAGACAAGCACATGTAACATAGACGAAGAGACAGGAGGCCAAGAATTTTTCAAGAATAAAGTGGACTCCTCTTTCTACGGATGACCTATCTATAGACCCCCTAGTGTACGCCAAGCTATGCCAAGAGCTTGACATGGAGCCATAGACCGAGTCATATTTGCATCCACTTGCTCAATTCATTGATAATTTTCTTTTAAGGATACTTTAGTATATCTATTTTAATTAGCATCCTTTTTTGCAAAGTTATGTTGATGTGCTTTATCTAAATCCTTATATTGATTACAGCTAACATCATTTTCTATCTCTACAAGTTATCTTTAACAATACCTAGAGAGCAAGATGGTCGAGAAATGACCCATGAGGAGTTGTAAGAGATATTCACATGTATATCTTCAAATCATATGGCCCGCTTTAGAGATATGGTTGACCAAGAGTTGTCATGCACATCGTCAGGCCATTCTGTGAGGTTTAATTCAGCATGCTCCAATGCTTTGATCTCCAATAGGTAAGGTTGATGCTCTAGACTGGCCTTGGATGGAGAGAGTGGTTCTAGGAGGCGTTGCAGAGATGTAGATGCTATGAGCCCATGGTCACTTCCAAAGAGGATTGCTACTTCTCGATCTTCTATACCGGTTCCAGAGAGGGTGGCTCAGGTGGGTGTTGTGGAGGCACCAATTTAGTGTCCCCATCTCATCAGTTTGGTGGACACTTTTTGCCACCTCCAAGATTTATCACACCTATGGGGACATCTACTTCTGTAACTCTGGGTTTTGCTTAGCCATCTACAAAGGTAGCACCCCTATGGGTGCTAATCTGAGATATACATCCCCCACAGGTATACCAAATGTACAAGGATCTCTTGGTTATGCCCAGGAGCATGGTCATAGGAAAGAGAGACTACACCTTAGACATACCCTAGCAAGGTACGGATACCTCGTAGATGACGAGATAGGTATTGTGATCAAGAATGATGAGGGGAGGAGGGTGATGTCTCACATGGAGAGAGTTGTGCCAACAAGTCTAGGTGCAACGTTCTGGACCATTGGAAAAATATACCAAAGGGGAGCAAGGAATATGCACTGGTATCTTTGTATGAGGATTTTTTAGTACCTATGGCGATAGAGAGGTCTTTCTCTAGGAGGATGATGGAGTGTATGCGTGTATGCATGTCACATAGACAATCTGACACAAGCAAAGCAATCAAGAGTGGTGCCTCAAAGTCTGGGTGGCTAGACGTAGAGAATTGGCAAAGACTCAAGGAGGAGGCTACAGACTCTCCAGGATGATGGTACAATGAGACGCAGGAAGGGCACGATTGGAGATAGGGATCATGCATCATCTAGGGAAGTGGTAGGCCAACATGAATTATTTGGAGGGCTTTGTAAGTTTTCTTTTGGTTCTTCTCACTTTCTTATTTGGAATACCACTTGTACTAACAATCTTGTTTCTAACAATGATATTATGTTTTCTTTGCAGCACTCCATCACAAACCACGATCCCACAAGTTTGGAGACTCAATATGCAGAGAGGCAATCTCACTGCACTTATCAATAGATTGTATGCATGCGTAGCGGCCCAGTAAGTCAATCCTCTTTCTTATTTGTATTCATTAGTTTTTTTTTGCAACACATTATGTATCGTGGACTAATGTTTGGTTGTTTATTTTGTAGATCAATTCTCCTTCGTGTCAGGATGAGCTTTCAGATTGTGAGGATGTATAGCATGAGCTTGGATTTATGGAGCACACATTATTTTCTTTTTTGGTCGCAAGCCTCTTCCATGTAGCATTCCTTAGATATATTTATCAACCTTTGTATAAAATCACACTTTGCGATATTTAAAAATAGGTTTTCATGTTTATTTTGGACTCTCCTTGTAATTTTATGAGATGTCATCACCAATCTTGTACTTATTTATCAGTCTTATGGTTTCAAGTAGTTTTTTCACCTATCTTGATGACGATTGTGTATTTGCTTTGCAAAATATTATTCAGCACATAGTGTTGAGATATCGAGCTCCACTCGTGATATGCTAGGGTGACCGTTGTGCATTTATATCACCGACGTGTCAGTTGCAGATGCGGTTGGTACACCGCCCATGAATAATAGCTAGATGATAGCTATCCTTATCTACTCTAGTTCGTGGCTCAGTTAGTATGCCACCTTAGTTAGTTGAGTTTGGTTTGAGACCCATATATAGGGTTCTTCTATTTCTATGTACTAGAGTTCTTTTTGGCTTACACAACTAAGAAGAGAAAAACTGTTTTCAGCCTCCACCTCTGTGTGTATTCCCCCATTGTGCAAGCAAGAAAGCTACAAGTGAGACTCCTTCTTTCTCTCCCACAATCTTGACATGGTATCAGAGCCTTGTTCGTGGTAAGGAGCTCAAGAAAACAAGCCAAGCTCGCGGTGTTCTGGTAAGAGGAGCAGTGTTGCTTTCATTTTCTGTTTTGGGAGCAGATCTCTGTAGGTAGCACAGTCGGAAATTGCAAGAGTGCATTGTCTCAGGTTGAGACGCCCTTCGCGGTGAAGCAAGAGGGCATTATATGCTGCGGGAGAGGGCTTTAGCCCTTGGCGACCCTCTTTTTTTTTATTTGAGGCCATTTCGGGGCCTGTTTTGGAGGCGAAAGTTTTCTGCACGCACTCAGGAAAAGGCCCAGTTTTATGCTGTGCAACCACTATTCTACAGGTTGGTGAAAAGTTAATGTAGAAATTGCATCGTATGCCTGTGCGCAGAGACATTGGGAGTCACAGAATCATCCTTGTTGCATGTTGATGCAAAATCGTCACTAGGAAGTGACTGTGTGGTCAAATACCACTTTCGTCAGTTTTGCAGATTAGCCCTTGTGAGGCTAAAGTTGTGTTCTTTGCAGTGACAGAATTTTTTGCAGTGTTCTGTAATGGCGTCTGATTCTCTTTCACAGATTGTCACTGAAAAGCTTGACAAGAACAACTTCCAAGCATGGAAGTTTAGAATGACAAATTTCCTTATGGGAAAAGGATATTGGGAATTTGTTGCAAGAAATGAAGAAGAACCAGTTCTTCCTGATGTTCCCAATCAGCAGCAAATGCTGGCATTTAAAGCATGGCATGAGAGAGCCAGGAAAGTTATGTACTGGCTGTCTATCAGCATTTCAGACTCTATGATTGTGCATATTCAAGATGCAAGTACGCCAAAGGAGGCATGGGATACTTTGTCAAAAATGTATAGCACAAATACGCAAGCCAGGAAAATGCAGCTCAAGCAAGAGTTGCATAATGTGCAAAGAGAAAATATGAGCATCAATGACTACCACATGAAGGTGAAGAAGATTGCAGATGCACTTGCTTCCATTGGGTCGCCAGTGGAAGATGATGATTTAGTTTCTGTGACCTTGAATGGTCTAGGAAAGGATTATGCACAGTTTCGGACATCCATTTCAGTTCGTGAAAGATTTCCTGATTTTGAGGAGTTGATTGCTCTTCTAATTTATGAGGAGCAGAGAAATGGTGGTGCATCTTCTTCAGGAGGAACTTCAAAAGAAACTGTCTTCTACTCAAATGCTGGAAGAGGTAGAGGCAGAGGTAGAGGAGGTCGATCTGGAGGCCATGGTAGAAATCAGAATATGCAGCAGACTCAAGAAAACCAGTCCTATGGAGGAGGACGTGGTAACTCTAGAGGCAGAGGGAGCCAAAGAGGTGGTGGTGGATGGCAAAGAGGCCAAAATGCAAACATCAATATTGAATGCTACTACTGTGGTAAAATGGGCCATATAGCTAAGGACTACTATAAAAAACAGAATGACATCATGAATGGTAAATTGCAACAAGGGAATTATGCATCTTCTAGTAGACAGGGTGATGACAGAAATGAGCATTTGTTTATGGTGCAGCACATGAACAATTCTGTGACAAGTGCAGAAGAAAGCACGATGTATGGTATGTTGACTCAGGTGCATCAAACCACATGACAGGTCATGCAGAATGGATGGAGGATGCAAGGAAAATGAAAAAACCAGGATTTGTGGAGTCCGGTGATGATACTGCACATCCTATTGTGCAGATTGGAAAAATTCCTTTGTCTATGCAGGATGGGAAAAAGAAATACCTATCCGATGTATTTCATGTCCTGAATATCACCAAGAATCTAGTTTCTGTTGGTCAAATGGTTGAACAGGGCTTGCAGGTCAGATTTAATCCTTATGGATGCTTTGTTGAGGATATGAAAAATAAAGATCGCTTGATAGCAAAAGGAAAGAAGAAGGGCAGAATGTTTACGTTGGATGCAGACATGTCTGAATTGAGTGCAGCAATGTTTGCACATGGGACCGGTGTAGTTGCAGATATTGATATCTGGCATAAACGCATTGGTTATGTTAATGTACAGTGACTTAAATCAATGCAGGCCCAAAATATTGTTGCAGGATTGCCAAAATTCAAGGTTGCAGAAATGCATAAGGTATGTGAAGCCTGTCAGTTTGGAAAACAGGCAAGGAAACCATTTCCTAGACATGTTCAAGAGAGTAAGAAACCATTGGAATTAATCCACTCTGATGTGTGGACTACTAAAGCTGCATCTCTTGGAGGCTGTCATTATTTTGTCACTTTTATTGATGACTATAGCAGAAAAGTTTGGGTGTATTTTATGAAAAAGAAAAGTGAAGTTTTTGGGCATTTCAAAACTCTTAAAGCTATGGTTGAAAAAGAAACAGGCCTGCAAATAAAATGCCTAAGGTCAGATGGAGGGGGAGAGTACCTCTCAAATGAGTTTGCAAGGTTCCTGCAGGAGCATGGCATAAAGCAGCAATATTCATGCAGTCATACCCCACAACAAAATGGAATTGCAGAAAGGAAAAATAGGCATATTGGAGAGGTATCTCGTGCCATGCTTAATGAAAAAGACCTGCCAGATTTTTATTGGGCTGAGGCAGTTGCTACAGTAGTCTACATAATGAACAGGACTCCCATTGCAGCAATACATGGGATGACTCCAGAGGAGAGGTATACTGGTAGGAAACCAGATATTTCTCATTTGAAAATTTTTGGTTGCATTGCCTATGTGCATGTGCCAGATGAGTTGAGATCCAAGTTGGATCCAAAAGCTGAGAAGCGCATCTTTATTGGTTACTCTCTGCAGCCAGCAAAAAGGGTATAGATGCTATAACCCTTCTACTCGTAAGTTTACAGTGAGCAGAGATGTTGTTTTTGATGAGATGAGTAGCTGGTATAAACCAGTAAATGTGATTGATGATGTAGATGCACAAAATGATAATGCTGCACAGAATTCACAGCAGCAGTCACAAAATATTAGTGGACCTGGAACGTCCTCTAGCAGTGGTTCACATTCTTCGCCATGGACAGGCAGATTGAGATCAGGAGAATCTTCTCAAGGCAGTGCAAATAGTGGTATGCAGGTATCATGAAAAGGAAAAGAGAAGGTAGATCAGCCCATGTTTGATGTGAATGCAGGTCACTCTTATGTGGATGGTGAATCCAGTGGCTCAGAACAGAGTATTGATGATGAGTTGGGTATTCCTTCTATTGTTACACCTGGAGTAAGGAAGACCAGGGATGTTTTGAGAGCACCTGGGAGTGAACCTACTTTGCGCAGGTCTACGAGAGCTAGGTATCCTGTGGATAGGCTAAAATATGATGGATTTATAGCCATTCACTATGCATATATGGTCAAAGTGATACAGGAATCAGAACCCACTTCTTTTGAGCAAGCCATGGGAAAAGAAAAATGGAAGAAAGCCATGGATGAAGAAATGGATGCCTTGGAAGCAAATGCTACATGGGAATTGGTACCTTTGCCTAAAGGTAAGAATGCAATTGGTTGTAAGTGGGTTTATAAGGTGAAGCACAATGCAGATGGTTCTGTGAACAGATACAAGGCAAGATTAGTAGTCAAGGGGTATGCACAAACATATGGCATTGACTATGAAGAAACATTCAGTCCGGTTGCAAGGATGGAAATCGTAAGAGCAGTCATTGCTATGGCTGCATCAAAGGGATGGTCTTTATATCAGATGGATGTAAAGAATGCCTTCTTGCATGGTGATTTGCAAGAAGAGGTCTATATGGAGCAGCCACCAGGTTATGTGCATGCTGTTCATCCTGAGTTTGTTTGCAGGTTGAAGAAAGCCTTGTATGGCTTGAAGCAAGCACCTAGAGCATGGTCTGACAAGATAGGACAGTATCTTGTCACTATTGGCTTTCAGATTTCCAAGGTAGATTTCTCACTTTATGTGAGAAAAACAAAGAAAGGTATTATGCTACTTGTCATTTATGTTGATGATTTGATTATGACAGGTGACAGTGATGAAGATATCCTTCATGTGAAAATACTATTGAAGCAGAAGTTTGAGATGAAGGATTTGGGAGAGCTACGTTATTTCTTCGGCATTGAGGTGATTAGATCACCAAGTGGGATATAGCTCTTGTAGAGGCAGTATGGATTGGACATGCTGTCCAAATATGGGATGACAGGCTGTAAGCCTATTTCAGTTCCTTTGGTGCAGAATGTGAAGCTGAGCGCAGATGCAGGTGAGCTTTTGGAAGACCCTACTATGTACAGACGCATAGTAGGAAGTTTGATTTATATGACTATTACCAGGCCAGATTTGAGCTATGCTGTTGGATTGGTAAGTCAGTTTATGCAGGCTCCAAGGAAACCGCATTTGGATGCGGCTAGACGCATACTCAGGTATGTGAAGTCCACATTGCAGTATGGACTATTTTATGAGACTGGGGTTCAAATACAGTTGCATGGATACACTGATGCTGATTGGGCTGGTAGCATTTCTGATAGACGATCTACCAGTGGATATGTGTTCTCTTTTGGGAGTGCTGCAGTCACTTGGAGCAGTAAGAAACAGCCTACAGTTGCCTTGTCGAGCACAGAGGCTGAGTACAGGGGTGCAGCAATGGCTGTATGTGAGGTAGCTTGGTTGCATAAGCTACTTTATGATATGCATCAGTCTACAGATGGGCCAGTTGTCATTTATTGTGACAACATGAGTAGTATACACTTGGCAAATAACCCAGTCTATCATGCTAGAACAAAGCACATTGAGGTGCATTATCACTATGTACGGGAGAGGGTTTTACTAGGTCTTATTGATCTAGTTTATGTCAGCACAGAGGATCAGGTAGCTAACATATGTACGAAGGCATTGGGCGCAGAGAAGCTGCGCAAGTTCAGAGACCTGCTTGGTGTGCAGGAATTGGGATTGAGCTCGAGGGAGAGTGTTGAGATATCGAGCTCCACTCGTGATATGCCAGGGTGACCGTTGTGCATTTATGTCACCGACGTGTCAGTTGCAGATGCGGTTGGTACACCGCCCATGAATAATAGCTAGATGACAGCTATCCTTATCTACTCTAGTTTGTGGCTCAGTTAGTATGCCACCTTAGTTAGTTGAGTTTGGTTTGAGACCCATGTATAGGGTTCTTCTATTTCTATGTACTAGAGTTCTTTTTGGCTTACACAACTAAGAAGAGGAAAACTGTTTTCAGCCTCCACCTCTGTGTGTATTTCCCCATTGTGCAAGCAAGAAAGCTACAAGTGAGACTCCTTCCTTCTCTCCCACAATCTTGACACATAGTGCTATGGGTGACGGCACCTTGTTGCCTTGCCACAAAAAAAAAAAACTCTATAATTGTCGCTATTTGCATTGCTAATTTACTCCACGTGTTGTTAAAGTGTCGCTATTAGTGTCGCTAAAGTGATGCAGATAGCGAGGCTATTAGTGATGAATTTGTAGAGGGCCTATACCGATGCTTTTAGCAACAACTAGGGTCATTTTTGGATGAATATTTGTGTCACTTTGAATGTCGATATGTGGCCTATATCTTGTAGTGACCATATACAAAACTTAACTTGGATAAAAGACGAGACAAAAAACAAGACTATGACTATGTACAAGAACTACCAAAGGACTTACCTCATAAGAGTCTCACAACTGGTGTTGGCAAGACCAAGGGACTTGTAGGCCAAGATCCTTATTTATACTAAAGCTGGTTACAAGGGACACATGCCATTATAAGAGGATGTCCACATGGCATTACATGCATATTAACACATTGCATGACTTGCTTATAGATGCATGGTATGCTGACACAAGCATTGATATAAGCAATGCCATAAGTCATCTCAAAAAAACTTCTAGAAACTTCAAGATAGAACTAAGGCCATCTCTACGTTGACTCATTCATGAAGCAAACACCCCCCTTCTAATGCTAAGTACCACAAGGGACAATGTTGCTTCTCTACATGGGCTTTGCCATCAATGGATGGAAATGATGAAACTCACATACTTTGGCAAGTTTTTACTAGAGGCTAGAGGCTAATTCCCAAGTTCTCTCACTTGCAACATGTTCCTTCCAATGTAGAAGGTACAAAACTAAGGCTATCTCTAGCTTGAGCATTCGTGATGCAAACACCCCCCCTCCCCCCTCTTTTGAGTGTTGAGTTCCACAAGGGACGATGTTGCTTCTTTACATGGGCTTTGGCATCAATGGATGGAAATGATGAAACTCATGTACTTTGTCAAGTTTTTACTAGAAGCTAGAGGCCAATTCACAAGTTTGCTCACTTGCATCATGTTCCTTCCAATGCACAAGGTATACAACTAAGGCCATCTCTAGCTTGAGCATTCATGATGCTAAACCTCCCCTCCTCCTAGTGCTAAGTTCCATAAGGGACAATGCTACTTCTTTGCATGGGCTTTGGCATCAATGGATGGAAATTATGAAACTCATATACTTTGGCAAGTTTTTATTGGCAGCTAGAGGCTAATTCCCAAGTTTTGTCACTTGCATCATATTCTTTCCAATCTCCAAGGTATTTTAGTCCTCCTCACAAGATCCACAACTATCTCCAGTTCATATTCTTGATGATCTTCTATCTCAGCTTGTGGTGGTGGTTTCAAGGTTCTCCCTAGAATACTCAATATATGGCATGGCTCCAAGACTAACATGTGGAATATAGGATGAAATTTTCATATATTTGGGTAGTTGCAAATAAGAAGCAACTAGATTTACTTGGCTAATAATCTTGAATGGTCAAAGTCTTTGATAATCCACCTTTGGGATGGACGAGAGAAACGTAGATTGCAACACAAAAACGAAACTGACTCTCCAATCTTGTATGGTGGACATTGCATTGATCTTGATCCACATTTGCCTTGTATTTTGGTTGAGCTTATTAAATCTAGTCTTGTGATTCATTTATGGATGATAGCCAAGTAGTGAGCTACATATGGTAGAGGTGCAAGAAGAATTAATATAAGAAAACTTATCAAGAGATAGTAGGTCCAACAAATTGTCCTAATGATAATTGATTGTGCATCAAAGATCATTCAAGCGCTTGATTTACCCTTTTTGTTTGTCCATCACTTTATGGGTGACTAGTGGAGGATAAATTGATTGTACTTCCAAGATCTTGAAAAGGCTTCTCCAAAAGTTGGACATAAACTATGGGTCTCCATTGTATGTAACATCATTTACTAATCCATGTTGTTGATATGCATGTTCTAGGAAGACTCTTGTTATACCTTATCTAGTTAATCTAGCCTAGTATGTTAAGGCAAGATGGGTAATTCACTTAGATCACCTAGCAGTAATGTCAAGCCTACTACCATTTTTATCCTCATTTGAATTTCCTTAGCTTAAGGTTTTTTAAGCTACATTATATACCTCTTACATATAAAAATATTTATTTGTATCTAGGGTTACATGTATGAAAATCCTATTTTAGTAGTTGAAATGAAGTGTGCCATCTTTGTAAACCTATCAACCATCTCTCCTTTGAAGCTAAAATATTTATTTGTATCTACTTTTACATGTATGAAAATCCTATTTTAGTAGGTGAAGTGAAGTGTCATCTTTGTAAACTTATCAGCCATCTCCAGTATAGGATCCACTTCCTTTGAAGAAGATAGCTCAATGATACAATCCATGGATATAGACAACCATATTCTTTCTAGAATGGGAAAGGGATGAAGCAATCCATTGGGGAAGTGATGATGAACTTTTGCTCCATTCCAAATGTCACATATGCCCACTAACTCTTTGACTAGCCATCACATTTGGGGCCTCCAAAGTCCCTTGAGATAAGTATTATTGTCTTATTTACACCAAAATATCTTGTTGTTGGAAGATTGTGCCTCTTCTTGAGTACCTTTGGTCTTATTGAACTTGGAGGTATAAAAAGGAGTCCTTTATAACATAGCAATCATCCATGCCATGAAAATCTTCATTGAGTCTTTCTTGATCTTGTCATAATTGCCTTCTAATATCTTTAGCAAACATGTCCTAGTAGTTTGTTTCTTTACTCCAAGGAGAATAGTCAAATCCTCAAGTGCTTGGGAATAGGTGCACTACACTCAAGCTACTCAATTCAAGAGTTTAATTTTGTTAATCATAAGCTATTTCTCCTTCTTTGGGTGCAAGGTAGGATGATCACAATAAGACATCTAATTTTCCTTATCTCCATAGCCTAGTTTGTAAGAGATAATGAAGTAAACTCTTGAAAAGAAGCCATTCTATCTCACATAATGATGATTCAAGATAGAAAAGGACATGAAGTACTCCAAAATCTTGTGATTCAAGATAGAAGAGGACACATGAAGTACTCCAAAATCTTGTGATTCAAGATAGAAGAGGACACATGAAGTACTCCAAATTCTTGTGATCTATATAGATATGATTTTATAAGAAGCCTCTTCAAATAGATGGTGCCAAGTCTCAAATGTGTCAACAATTACTAGAAGTTCTTTATCATGGATTCAATAATCGATTTATGTACATGAGAACTTCTATGAGTGGAAAGCTATAGGATGAACTCGATTATCATCACCAGCCTGGGATAATATAGCTCCCCATGCAAAATCTAAAGCATATGTCTCCAAGATGAAGGCTTTAGGTGGATCTACATGTATAAGAACTAGTGTTATTATGAAAGATCTTAAGACTTTTGAAAAGATTTCTTGACCTCTTGATCCCAAACAAACTTATCCTCTCCTGTTAAATTGGTTAGAGAAGCAGCAATCTTGGAACAAACTTTAATGGAGATTCTATAGACATTAACAAATCCCACATCTTGTGTAATAGTTGGTCCTCCCACTCAAGCATGGTTTCTACACGTTTTTTGGGGTCTATAGAGATTTCATTCTCAAAAATGGCACACTCAAGAAAATGATAGGTTAAAGAGCATTCGTTAAGTCTTGCATACAAACCTATGCCCCATATCTTATTAAGAACTATCTTTACATGGTGCTTGGGAACCTCTTGAATCTTAGAAAAAATGAATATATAGCATAGATAAACCATCAAAGTTTTATCTAGGTATCCATAAAATATCATCTAGTTGTTCATCAAGAATTTATCTAGGTGTTCATGAAATATCATTTATCAAGTGCTAAGATATTGCTAGAGCACTTATGACAACATGCTCAATTGTGTTAGAATGATGGGATATACTCATATGAACATGTACTTATAGAATATCTAGGAAGACAATATCTAGATATTTATGAGAACTAGATAAGATCAATTTAGAATGTGTAGAGGACCTTAGTAAGAGAACCCACCATATCCACAACTTTCTTGTATATACATGTGTATTCTTAGCTATTGCAATATAAATGTGTGACTCATTCTCCATCTCATTGTCTCTCTCTCTTTTGCTCACCATCACTTTCACTACATGTATCAAATTTGTCAATCACTAGGGCATAAGCACTTTGCTTAGAAGAATCTCATCATCGATCACTCATTATGGTATGGTCACTTTCTAGATCATTATGAGGATCGCATTAGGCATTAATAATATTCCCTATCTCAAAATTATTCTTAGACCACATGCTTTTCTCCACCTACCTCTCTTAAATCTTATCTTGTCCATGTACTTATCGGATTCCATTCTTATACTTTTCAACTACTACCAATAGTGGCCACATGTACCTATTGGTCCATCATCATTAGCAAGCTTTTTGTTTTACCTACCTATTTCCTATCTTTAGGATCTCTACGAACTCCCTTGGAGCTTCCAATCTCCTACTTTCTCACCTACCAATACTCCATTACTGTTTGGCACTCAATGGCAAATAGGTGGGTGATAAAGAAGCCAATAGGAAAGCTATTGCTATGATTTATTACCAGCTATTCACTGAATACACAGCAGCCACATCATCGACATTTGGCCTTCTAGAAGCATCTTTCGAGTTTCTATGCACTCCAACAGTAGTATTGATAATCGACTTCTACATTGAGCAACCCAGCAAAATTGATTGTGGTCTCTTGAACTACTGCATCATCGATATCTTAGGGCCGCAAATCATCATACAATAAAGTATGTGGGCTCCACAAACAATTGATGACGGCAGCCATCTCCATGGGAACTACAACGTAAAAAGTGAGCTCAATCGGCAATCCACTACGACATCATCTGGCAAGCAGCTACAGCTTCTCCTACACTCTGCAATCCAATGTCCATGCTGTTTCCATTATTTTTTTCCAACACTAGGATTGATTGATCTATAGCCAGCTCGCAAAGTCAATGTAGCTCAAAACAGCGAGCTCCACATCCATGTCATCATCCTCAGTCCATTCATCAATGTGAAAATTGGCTCGGCATGTGCAAAGGCAACAGATAAACAACCAATCAGAATCGGTACAATCAGCGTGACACATCCAGTGTGAAAGGCGGCATCAAATGCCATCAGCATTCTTTAGGCTCCTACTCAAAGTGGCCATTGCAGCTGCTTCATCAGTGTTAACTCTTCCTGGTACCAATATAGCCACACGACTCAACATCTTAAGGCCTAATTTTACACCACAATCATCATCAATGGAGCAACAGAATGCAAAATTGATTAGCTACCATCATCATCAGTGTGGCAGCCATCAAACAATCTGAATCAACAATCGTCAACGGCCCCTCTAGCTGGATCCACAGTAGCTCAAGTCACATGCAGCATTCGGCACCTACCAACCAACATATCTAACAGCACTTAAGGCATTATAACTAGCTCGTCTAGCTAGCACCGTTGGATAATCATCATCAGTCAACATCGTCATTTGGCGTGTCATCAGCATCAGAAATGATGGCCTCTCATCACGACAATCTCGATATTAATCAAGTTCAGCACTGCACGGCATACCCTTCCCAGTTAACGTCATCATACTCTCAATGTAAAAGGTAGAGATCATCAACACTCCAGCTCTGCGGCGTCCGATCATCAACACTCCAGCTCTGCTAGTAGTAGTTATACCAACTTTAGCAATAGAAGCAATGGCAAGATTGACTGTTAGCGTCACTATTCTTTTGTGAACCTATCATTGATTCATTGAAGAATTCCCTCCACTTCCTTAGCCTTATCCACTCACGTTCAACTATTATCCACCACATATGTACATTGGCCTTCCAAAGGAGAGGAAAGGATTGGATAAAGTACAAAATAACACATGAGCACATTTGCAGAGACTACTTTGTATGGATAAAAGAACACATTGACACTAGTATGTATGCTATTACTTAACATGATCAGTTCATCTCTTGGAATCCTCTCAAAGATAACATGCTTGAAATTCTTATCAATCACTTGCTATTTTACACTTATATACTTTTCACTAATCTTTCAAAACATCAAGTCCAAGCACCTTATCAATCTCCATTAGGAAAAAAATGAACTCACAAATGGGCCTTTTAGCCCCTCCTCCCCTCTCTCCTCTTTTCCTCCCTCTTAAAAGGAAAAGAAAAGAGAGGAATAGTAAAATAATCCTCTTCTCTCTCCACTTTTGCAATCTTGTTTTGCCTTTTTTATATTATTTACAAAGATATACTCAGATTCATTCTCTCTCCTCATTCAAGAAGTTTTTTTCAACCAAATTTTATATTAAAAAATGAGTTAGTTACAAGAGTGTGGTGCTTGTTTTTCAATGTAAAATAATTAGTAGATACGAGGTTACTAATTTTTTAATCTAGAACAAGGAAAATAAAATTTCGAAAGTTCCTTTTAAGATATTTTGGGAAATTTTTTATATTCTAGCTTTTGGTCAAAAAACAAACCAAGTAGTCAAATTTCGTGTTTTTTGGAAATGTTTTTGGAGGTAAAATAGAAATGTCTAAAATACGAAAAGTCTTAGACATCCCTACTCTCTGAGCTATTTTCCCCATATCTATACTCTCTCATGGCTCTATTGTGACCTCTTCTCTGTGTTTATGCAAGCTTCATTAATAGAGTGAATTACTTACACCCTCCTTTCCCTTGGCACCCTTGTGTGCCTCTTTGTGCATCTCCACTCTATCTCCTAGGATAACCAAGTAGGCTCCCTGTTTTTATTAATAGTAAAATGAATACAGGAAAGAAGGAGTGCATATTAAGGTAGAGATTGAATACACCCCATTATTCAAAAGAACCCAACGTACCAATGTCAACCCTCATGTTCTGCAGAGTTACACACAAATGGGATTGAAACATATAGACTTGTGGGTTGATGGGAAAATCTACCCAATTGACCCCTTAAACAATAGGCCTCCAACTTTCTCAAGAATCACAAATTTGCTAAAGTATGTATGCGAGGGTGAAAGTGGGTTGCTCGGTTACACTAGGCAGCTCAATGATCAGTCGTTCAAAGTATTTACAACTTGTCGAACAACCATTAAAAATTGTCATGATGTGATCGATGCACATCAACTTCATATACAACAGCTCATAGGACAAGTGGTACAGCTGAATGACACTATAGTTCAACAAAACAATCAAAGTATTTCAATGCACGACACTATCCATGACATTGGTATCTCATATGAGGAGGCAAAGGCACAATTGGACAACCTTAGAAATATCAACCACAAGCTAACACAGGAGCACAAATGAAAGAAGAAGCCAATCAATGAGTTAATTATGAATAGCAACCATTGGAAGTGACATATCAAAGCATGTAAGGTAGCTCAAAATGAGAACCTAAGTGAGGGTGAGGTTGGATCATGTATAAGTAGATTGCTGAAGGCAAGTACATTGGAAAACACTTTGAGCAATCCTAAGCTTAAGGTTGTGAAGGAAAATGTGATTGAGTGTACATTAAAAGATGTGTCAAATGAGTTCTCAATTGCGAATGCACAATCCATTTGTGACAGGGCCGGTATTAGCACAGCGACTTACTCAAAGATATTCAAATGTGTAAAGGCTAGGTTTGGTCGTGTGCTGAAGAGAAATAGAATTGTGCCTCTTCGTCAACCTTCAAAGTTAATAGAGGCCCGAGGTAACTTAATACAAATATTTTAGAGCTGATAGGAGATCCCATGTATGTTCAATGCGTGGAAACACTAAAGATTGGGACCGAAAATACATATAACACAATATTAGTGAGTTTGGAAATCTCCCAATTCCCATTTTTTGAATACTAAAAAGGTGGCACCTAGATAACATACCCATAAGTTTCTCAAACCCATATGATGTGACCTATTCTTAGAAAGCACTTGAAAAATGGAATCTATTGAGCTATAGAGCACTCGATTTTGAGTTATAGTATTCAAGTTATGACAAATCCAACCATTTGACCACATATCCCAAACTTATGGGAATTTTCCATATTCCCCAATATGGTGTTATATGAGGTGAAGTTCACAGAACTCAACAATTACTATTTAGATTTGTACAAGGTGCGGTCGGCAATGGTAATGTACTACTATATGTCTGTTGAGGAATGTAATGGTAAAACTTGAAAGAGTTAGTATAACTTTGATAAATAGAGCTTTACAATTCGACAAAAATAACCCAGGGAAATTTAGTGTTCAATCCGAGCGCTGTGTATGGTAGCTCACTACATTTGAAATTTCCAAGGAAACATTTGAGGTGCTGCAACTGTTCTTTACGCACACAAGCATTCCAAGCATCATCGATTATCAGGAACATGGTGAGATGCTCTCGGTTGAAGGGTATGGTCAATACTTGGTTGAATAGCATCTTGCAGGAGACTTGAAAACTTTAAAATGCATGTGTGGAATTTCCAATGGTACAAATACAAAGAATTCATGTCTATATTGCTTGATAGAGAGGGTGGAAGGGAAGGATGAAAAGAAGAACTGGCAAAGGGTGACAAGTGTTGCATCAACGCGCAATAGAGAAGATCCTACTTGGAAGCCCATCTTCAATATTCCATTGGATTGTATTTATAGTTGTTAATTACATGCTTTTGTCAGAATCATGGAGAAACTTATATATGAATACATTTGCTTTGCTTATAGAATGCAACAAAAAAAAGAAGCCATTACAACGTGTAGGAATGTGCAGCGACTGCTATCAGAAATTGGGATACACAAGCATCAAGTGACGATTGAAAAAGATGAGAAGAGATCAGGAAAATCTGGTAACTTGCCAAAATATCCTTGCTTTGGAGGAGCAAAGGCTAGGAAGTTTCTCTCAGTATCCATCAATGAGAAAGGCCGCAGGACTACAATGGGTGGAAAAAGTTACATTCTGCAATTTCTAATCGAAGTAATGGACGAAAAACAAGGTTGGCCAAAGCTAATGTTTGGATAAGTATTAACAAATTGGCTCCCTTACTTCACAAGATGGTGTTTTACTCATGTGTGATATGTGTCTTTGTAGCATATCCTTGAGACACATGGGCCATACTTTGCAGAAAAGGGAAGCATCGGAGTTTGGTCCACACAAGGGATGGAAAATTCACATTGGATAGAGTGTGGTTCATAACAAATAAAAACCGGTCATGGTGGAGGGATGAACGATAGCAATCCAATGATCCAATTACTATCTTGGTGGTATAGGATTATAGTAGCGGATGAAGCTAAACTCTCGCAAAAGAGAGCAAATGAAAGTGCTGATGAATCGGATGGAGACAGTGGAATCACGTCATGTCACTAAAAAAGTGCATTACAAAGCCTCAAGTGACAAAGAAAACCATACTAAGTGGCTAGAAATAAGGCATCGATAAGGCAGCAAATGGGTTCGAAGAGAGCTACGATAGTAAGATGAACAATGTGTTCAATGTGAATGCAATTCATAATTTAAGAGAGAAAGAGAGAGTGTGCATCTATGTGAATGAGTCTTACAGTTTAGGGTTATATACAAGAGTATTTCACTTTCTATCTTATTCATTAAGTTCTCATATCTCTTATGCAGGAAAGATGGTTAGGCCTAAGACAGTTGCAAATAAGCTTCCGCTCAGAGCACCATATCGTGTTCAACCCCTTGGAGCATCTACTAGCTCAGATGCACCCCCTTATCAACCTAACCTAGCTTCCTCAAGCCACCCTCACAAGGGTCCTCCTCAGCATCCTCAGAAGAAATGCAAGTGGAAGCCAGGTACAATGGCCCTGAGAGAAATCAAGAGGTATCAATGCTCTTTTGATCTCATCATTACGAATGTGAGCTTCTCGAGACTTGTTCGCGAGATTGTGCAAGATCTCTATCGCACAGAAAACAAGAGGTGGTTTTTAGCACAAGGTCAGGATAGACCTGATTGCTTCACAAAAGAATGTCTTTATGCTCTACAGTGTGCTGCAGAGGCCTTTTTAGTCAACTTGATGACTGATGCTCAACGTTGTGCAATATATGCGAAGTGCGTCACTCTAACTCCCAAGGACTTCCAACTTGTAAGAAAATTTCAAGCAATGAAGAATACATTCGTTCCAATGGAATAATCATAGTTTGTAGTGTTATCTTTTTTGATATAGTGTTCTCCTCATGCATTGGACATATGACTCTGTCCGAGTGCAAAACTGTTGTATGCACCCTTAAATTATGAATGAAATTTTTACTCTTGTCCATCCCTCTCAACTTTGACTATGCATCTTTGCTGTATTTTCAACTCTTACTTACAGTTTTTGCTAGCACTGTCAATATCAATAAGAAAAACATGTAAAAATTTACCATTCCTTGCTACAGACTTTACTCCTCATGCCTCTGTATAGTCTATGTGGTGTGAAGTTTCTAAGGGCCAGTAGTTGTGATGTTGATTTCTCAATTATCAATACATCCATAATTTTGGTGTGGGATAATTTTTAAAATACTAAACTATATCAGAATGCGACAAAACTTCACAGGCACGCTCGTTAGGTGGTCAAGAGCCCCTTTTTTTAAAAAATGCATGCAGACCCCTAATCCAAGTGTGGCGTCTGGAGCCACTTTCCTACCAGGAAGTGATAGGAAAGTGGCTCTAGATGCCAAACTTTCAACCAAGGGTCTGTAGGTTTTTTTTTTTAATAATAAGCCAGGAAAGTGGCTCTAGATGCCAAACTTCATACCAAGGGTCTATATGCTTTTTTTTTTTCAAAAAATAATAATTTGGGCTCTTGGCCACCTAACAAGCGTGCATGTGAAGTTTCATCACATTCCAATAAAAGGTTATGGATTTACAATCACACGATGGACAGTGCGTATGAAGCCGCATTAACTCGGTTTTGGAGTTTAAATAAGTTAAAAGTTCATTCTTCTTCTCATTTTCACATATTTCTTTCTTTGCTTCCTCTATTCTCACACCCCCAACCTCTATCTCTTCTCCATCTTGTCCTCCTTGAGCTTACATGGCACGCACCAGCACGCATGTCACCGTTTTGGCCATGTGAAGGCCTCACTCCAAGGCCCGCCGCCTAGAGCACAAGGTGGAGCCTCCTCTAGTGCAGCAGCAGATGCTCCCCATAGAGCACAACAACCACCACAAAAGAAGAGGATATGGAAATTGGGCATTGTCGCCCTTCGAGAGTTATGGATAACCCAGTATGGATTCGAGCTTCTCATCCCAAAAAGATCTTTTCATAAGGTTGTTCGGGAAGTCATGCAAGACTTGGAGTTGAAAGGGATGGGAAGATTTTGGGCGCGAGTGCGAGATGGTCCACCAGCAGGAAGGTGGGCTGCTACATCTATAGAGGCCCTACAAACGGCTGCAGAGGGGTTTCTTATCGACTTGTTCGATGATACACAGCTAACAGCCATCATGCAAAGAAAATCACAATCATAGATAAAGACATGAACTTTATCGTTCACCTTCGACACTGCAAGGGGACTCCTCCATAGGTTATGAGATTAATGATGCAAGGTTTTGTAATGAGTGTTATAGCACCATAGCATCTTGGAAGGCCAAAACATTTTGTATACTCTGTCACATTGGAATATATATATATATATACATAACATCTCATGCGATGTGTACTGAATTCAAATAATTGAGTAAAGTTAATTTTTTTTCTTGAAACACACGACTCTTAATTTATGTTTAATATACGCACGCATCATCAAAAGTAGTAATACATACAGATACGAGTTACGTTATTGCCTATGCACAATCGCAAGTGTAGTACTACGCGTTGACATAATTAAATTGGATTATGTTAACATATGCGAATGCATCATTCACGTATCACACATTATTGTCACACTTACATAAATCACACATTTATTCAATAAATACATATTTATAGAGACAAAGTAAAATATCTTATATTCATCAAGAAAAATACATGTGATAGCTGATAGTGATGGTAGATACAAAAAGCCAATGGCCAACAAGAACTCTCAAACATTCCTTGGCTTTTTTATCGGTGGTGGAGAGAAGGGGCCAACTTCCGATGAAAATAGAAGTTCTTTCTTTGCTTCAAAAATGACACGCTCCCCCTTCAGATCTTTCTCCAAGAGAAGCGGATCTGACACTTTAGCAAGGTCACCTAATGTAGCAAGCACACACATTGCTCCCCCATGCGTTTGGTTAAACAAGTAAAGAAGCTTTGACAGCTTGACTAGCACCACCTTCTCCAAGCATAGGTATCACTCGAAAATGTCCAAACTTGGTCAAAGCATGAATTTTCATGATTTTCTCTTACCCTCGTGGTGAGCACTTCTTATGGAATACCATCAAGTTTGCAACAAGGTTGCCAATGTACTTCTTTAGAGCTAAATCCTTCCGTTGATCCGCATATCGAGCTCCTCCTTGCCTTGATGCAAACTCATCTATATACAGTATGTCTTGAATAACAAAGTCAAATCAAACAATATATTTAGCAACTAATGTAGAGTTATTAGAAAGTGACGAAATTTGACGGTAGGGTGCATTGGGTCCCTCGAAGTCCACCGGTGAGATCTTGGTCAAAAATGGTACCTACCGTCAAGTTTCGTTGCATAAAAATATATGGTAGTTATAAATCTCACCTTCTCCAGATCATCTTGTATCTTCAATTCCTCATGTATCAGCGAGGCACCTCTTTGGGCAGAGGGATCTACAAACTCCTTGGTAGGAAGCTAGGGCCTTGGTCCAAACAAATCATATTGTAGTGCTTCAAATTTAGCATCCGGCACAAGATAATCTTCTTCAATCGAGGTAATATGCTCTTGTGCTGCTATGATGGCACTCACTGTATCTAAGCTTGTGCCATCATATCTTCCAATCTCTGCCATCGTCAGATGCACATCCATGTAATCATAATCAATCAAGTCTTCCATCAAATCTCTGACTAGGATGGAAAAAAATCTTATTCTTTCATTTCCAAGTATTGCAGCACATTTGATAGAAGTAAGTATTGTACACCATCTACTTCAATGGATGTCAAGGAGGCAAGGTTGGGTTGTTGACTTGTGGCTCTTCTAAAGAAGATGGCACCATGAGAGCCAACCCTTGCTATGCCACCACCCAATGTTCCTCTTCAACATTTATGAGCTCTTCAATAAGCTCTTCTCCCGTGTATGTGATAGCAACAACCTATGGAGTTGTATCTTCATCGCTCTCCTCCTCTAGGGGTATATCCAATACAAGGAGGTAAATTGCCAATGCGCAATCACACTCCACGAGATCCAAAGGTGATGTACCTAGTGCACTGCCCATGGGAACAATGCATACTCTATGCAAAGGATCCACGTGGGCCAAACACCTATTCATGACTTTTTAATGATTCTTCCCTGTGCAAAATACCATGAGTTGTTCCAAAGGTATCCAAGTCATGTCGGATCCCTCGGTGGAGTATGTGCAAATAGCAATGATGCTCACAAAGTCTTCCAAAACCTGAAGGGGGAGACCCAACAATGAGAGCATGCTTTCAAGGTTAAAGTTCTTAGAGAAAACCTGAAATATCTCGTCTCACCCCGATTGGCAAAGATAGTCTCGTGAATCCACTCTTCAAAGTGTGCATGAGCATCCATCGTAGCAAGTAGAAGGGATGTGGTGGATATATAAAGATGAAGAGAGAAAGTGTGAAATGAAACAATGAAACAAGAACTAAACTAGTTCTACCTTAAAAACCTTAAGTTTTAAACCATTAAGGACTATTCGGATATGATATTTAGTTATGGCTTTACTTACGTCTTTGTAAAGTTTACACGTATATATAAATGTGTTGATGTGGAACGTTTATAGCAAGTGTATGATTTTACATAAATACCATAATTTTTAAATATTGTAAGTTTACAAGCAACAATATTCTATTTGTCAAAAAAAATTAAAATTTTACAAGTGTTGGATATTACAACTTGTGGTGTTGGGATTTTTAGGGAGACTCTACAATTGCTAAAATATATGGAGCCACACACATTCCATTGGTAACAATATCCTCAGCTCAGCTTTGAATCTTCTTACCATCTAGTTTAAAATAGAAGCTAATAAGTAGATTCTGCATTAACATTGTAATTTCCTGGCACATTATACTCAAGGGCCAATCATCCTCCATTTGCAACACTTGGGGCTCGCGGCCCTCACAACTGACAGTAATATCCATAACTGCACTTTCATGGTTATGATCAAGGTACAACCATTTACCCTTGAGCATCGTCCATCTACAATACTTGAACACTAGGCATAAAGTCTGGCGTGTGACGAAGTATCTATAATTGGAAAGGAAAGTTAGCCGATCCATCCCAAAGTAAGATAATAGTCAACTAAGAGAGAAAAATTTTACCTGAAAGCCATGTCCGTTGTTGTGACTCAACACTCCACTATGTCAAGACTGTGAGTCATTTTTTACTTCCAAGTTTTGACTAGAATCCTTATTATATAATCCTCTGATGCACTTATTATGACATACGTGCTTTTGGTATGTCTCAAACCCTTATATTCCTTGAACATATGTGCAAAATTTCCAATTGGTATGAACTAGCTTAGATGTACATTCTTTGAGCCAGTGCTTGGCTTCATAGAGTTCAATATGTCTGCTAAAATTTTTGTGCTACACATGTGCAAAATGTCGCTACTACACAATGGCCATTCTATGCTATGGAGATTCGGTATGTATATAGACTCAAGGGTTCCATATTCTTGACCCCCCTTGGGCAATATCTACTTGGAATCATAGAAAAAAACAAGGTCCTCTGCGAGCTACTTAGTTGTACGCCCCCCTCAAAGAGGAGTCTACCAATTTCGAGGTGGTAACACTTAAAAGAACCTATGAAACTCTCGACATTCTGCCACTCACAACAATCCGAAGGGTATACTTCTGTAAATACGAGACAAGTAGTTACATAGATATCATGAAATTTCTCGTTCTCAATGAGTTGCAAATACTTACTGTTTGTAATGTTTCATTGAAAGGGCACAGTGGGCGCAATATGTATTTATTTTTGGATGAATACATGTTGTACAAATGCCTCTGTTACAAGGTGAGAATCAACATTCATTTGTCTAAGAGCTAAAATTTTACCCTTCCAGTGCTTTGATACATCTGCAATTGCAGATGCTTTCACCCTAAAAGATCATTTCATACTTAGACACATATATACCCAAGACGAGCAATGATATGTATCAGTGATTTAATTCTCTTCTGCATCTTTTCTGTTACATACTTCTATTGAGAGAATACTTGTTCTTCTCTCAGGCATTATAACCTAGGCATTAGATGTAAAGAAGTATATATTAACCCCTAAATAATAAGCATTTTAAGTTTTTCTAGTAATTACCAATATGCCATACAAATCAACACGACATTAAGAGATGTTTACACTTTTGTAAATAGACACAAGCATCGATATCGAAACACATGTGGATATGTACATCAACACAAAGTGTAGATTCAATTTCAAGGCATCACTTTAATCATATCATTTACATGAAATATAATGGAAAGAATAGCACAAGAATACTCAGAGAATTTTGCAAAAATAAATTTCATTGTAATAAATAGAAGTCTGATTTGACTCAATACATCGTATGAAGTTGTTACAAGGAAGGCAACCATATGGCATGCAAATCTTATTAAGCACATTGAATTGACATCTGAGATATTCTATGACTCAACACATTGTGCGTTATATGGATGATATGGTATAAGAGTTTCATGGATCATTGCCAATTGGCATGGAGATCCGAATGGACACACAGAACCAATAAAGCAGAGGATTTTTGAACCATCGACTTCCAGCAGATCCATATCATCGAGCACAAAGGAATCACTCACCACATCAAAATAGTGGATCGAGAATTATGTGCTTTACCTAAACCTTGTACAATACCTGCATGTACAAAAAAATACATGCATGAATCCCTTTTAACAAAAATACATGCATGATTCTCTTTTAACAAAAAATATCTAGATAATTGCATGAATAGAAGCAACACAAAATAGGACCAATTTACCTATAAGCTGATGTGTTGAAGATAAGATTGAATCCTTATTGATCAAACCTATTGCAAAATGATGGACAAAAGAAAACGTCAATCCCATCAAACATAAAAGTCACTAATTAAATGAATAAATTTTGGCATCACAAAATATGGTAGATTTACTCGTAAATTGAGCTACAGAATCTCTACTCTACTTTGTGTTGAGTGTTGCAACAACAATTGATCCTTAAGTTAGAACTAGCATCACGTTCTATTGTAAAGATAGTAGAAAAATGGAAAATGCAAAGAGAAAGAAAGAGAGAGCGTGTGAGTACGCAAGAGAGAGAAAGAAATGAACATATATCCAATCTTGCCCAAATTGATCTCTGCAAAAGACAATAGCAAGAGTTAGTATTTACATTAAGGTTTACTGAGAAAATAGTAGAAAAGAGGAAACATAGAGAGAGAAAGAGAGAGGGAGAGAGAGATGAGCACTTATGCAATGTCACTCAAAATGATCTCTGCAATAAAATAACTAAACAAAGAGAGAGATTAACATCCATTTTCTCTACAATGTCACCCAAAATGATCTCTACAATGTCACGCATACTGTATTGAAAAGATAGTAGCAAAAAAAAAACTAAACAAAGAGAGAGATTAACACATTTGCCTCTTGCTCCAAATAAACTCTGTAAGAAAATAACAATTAGAACCAACATCAAATTCTATTGAAAACACAACATAAAATAGAAATAGCACATAGAGAGAGAGAGAGAGAGAGAGAGAGAGAGAGAGAGATGAGCACATGTGCCTCTTGTCCAAAACAACCTCTGTAATAAAACAATAATAACAATAAGAAACGACATCAAACCCTACTGAAAAAGTAGAAAATAAGAGAAAATGCAATGAGAGATGGGCACTTGTGTTTTGCCAAAAATTTGGAGTTGCATGGAGAAGAAAGTGCAGAGGTAAGCAAAACGCTCAAAACCCTAATTAATCTCACCAAGAAGCTTCAATGGAGATGAAAATTCACGAGTATAGAGAAGAGAGGGAAAGTGGTTTGTTGCTCAACTTTTGGGTCAAACTGATTTCATGAGAAAAAAAAACCAAAATTGAAAATTCTCCAAAAAAAGGGGAGAAATACAATCTGAGAGAAACTCAAATTTTGTGTACTATTCATTCTTCCTTTTTTTAAATCTCCCACTACCCCTTTTTTTAATAAAATACCCAAGATTTGGAGAGAGAAGATTCACCCTCCATGGATATCAACATCTAGCCTTCCTATTGGACAATCCAAAAGGCCCACATCTTAAACTATATTATTTTTAAGGGACCATTTGTGAGTTCATTTTTTTCCTAATGTCTCTTACTATGGTACCTAGTCACATTGGGATCACATTTGCGTCTACAAACATTCTATCTCATTCTTTTCTATCATCATTGTTTCACTCCACCACAATCAAGCTGCAATTGCAATACATCATCTATCTACAAGATGTATCATGAAGCAAACTATGGTGATCATCTCTTCATCAAGATATCCATCAATCAAAGTCCAAAGATCTTTTCTATCATCATTGTTTCACTCCACCACAATCAAGTTACAATTGCAATATATCATCTATCTACAAGATGTATCATGAAGCAAACTATGGTGATCATCTCTTCATCAAGGTATCCATCAATCAAAGTCCAAAGATCTTCATCATCAACTTATATCCCTTGAATCATTGCAAGCAAAGATTGATATATATCTTCTGCAACAACAAGGACAACTTAGACCATACTCATTATTGTAATCGCACTTCTCTTGTAGCCAAGATGATTAGCAATAAGTATTTGTACTGCAAAAGAAATCATATTTTCTTTTGAGAAGGGAGAAAAAATGTATGTTGGGCAATGGCAAATATAGTGCTCCTCTTTCTCTAGTTCTAGCTAACATATATGGGATATGCAAGTCCTCTATTGGAATGGATCTATATTTACCAATCTCAATCTCTAGCTGATGTGAAGAGATGTGTAGCTAGCCAATAGTAAATTTGATCCCATGTGAGAGGTGGGTATACATATATATCAAGCAAATAATAAATCTATTATATATAGTATGGAGAAGATGCTCTCAGTAGAAATCCATCTTCATCTCACGAGCTCTACACTAGTGCCAACCATAATTTTCTACTAATTGGGTGAGATCCATCCTAATTACCTTGCAAATCGCTGATTTACTCAAAGTAAGGGATGGTGCATCAAGAGAATATTGGAAGGGGGGTAATGTCTCCATGCTAAAGCCATGTAGCTCAAACCAGGCTAACATTTGTGTGTACCAACATGACGTATCACCCTCTCTTGCAAGCTATTTGGAGGACTCAAGAGCCAATTTTTACATATCTATAGCTAGGTAAGGCCCATTATAGGCTATGTATGTATGTGAGTGATCTAGTGACGGCCTCTACCACAATCGATGTAGTCACCAATTCAGCTCTAATGATCTCATGTGGGCCTTACATCTAATTATCCTAGATATCATGGACATCACCGATACTGTCCATTGATCTGCATCCATCATAAAAAGACCTAATCAGGTGTAGTGATCAAGACTAGGTCCCCCATATTTGTACTCAAAATAGAGTAATGTGGATGTGACTAGTGTGTCAAAGAGTCACAACTTGGTGTAGGGTCCCTAGAATTGTACCTATGAGCACATCCTCTCCAACCCAACTAGGGCAGTGTATCCACGAGTCAATGTTGAACTGCCTCTCTCATAGAAAAGGTAGACCATGTAAATAAGACTCCCATGTATGTATTTGAATCCATATCCTCATACTCCTTCCCATATGTGAGTTTAGGTGCCGATCTCTTGACCCATTGTGGTGGCGTATTAAATATCCATCACCTTGGTTTTAGCAAGGTTTGTTGAAAGCCCATTGTCCAATAAATGAGTGTGGTACATCCAAGTAGCTCTGTAAACTTGAGGATCGCCCATCAATACAATGTCATTTGCATATAGTAGGAGAGGTATCCAAGTGCCACCTAATGGAGCTCCTCTATCTCCTCCCTGAAAAATATAATTAGCAATCCCATCAATGTATAGGCCAAATAGTGTCAGAGAAAGGGGACATCCCTACTTCACCCCAATGGAGTAGACAACTACTGAAAGACCCTCAAGTATCTATACACTACTAATTACCCTCCCATACAATGCCAAATTCCCCCAATCAAGCTCTGTTGGTACTCCCATAGCCTATAGTTAGTCCTTCAGCTTGTCTCTCCATACTATGTCAAAGGCTTTGTGAAAATTCACAAAGCAACAATAAATCCACTGACCATGGGCCCTTCTCTCCTCAATAATTGCTATAATTGTGAGGATGTGGTCTTGTGTGGAGAAGCCTTCCCTAAATCCCTCCTCAATAATCGCTCTAAGTGTGAGGATGTGGTAGAGAGAGAGAGAGATGTATTATCTATTATAAAGAGACTCAAATAACCAGCATCATTACATCATCAAATGTGACCTGTAAGAACAATCCACTATTAAGATGCAACCTACAAATCAATGCAAGAGAGAGTACAAAAAGTGGCTCATCAACAAAACATCAATGTTACATTAGTCCTTCATAGAATTTCAAATTCATGCATACAAGAACCAGATAATTAATTAGAACAATTCAACACTTGTGGATGGAAACCATCTTTAAATAGCAACTGAGAGAGAGAGAGAGAGAGAGAGAGAGAGAGAGATTATGTGCACATGTGCATGCATGTGTGTGTGCACCCGTGTCCATGTGCGCACGTGCGCACACATGAAGAAAAAAGATGCAAGCCATAACAATGCATTAAAGAAAGAAATGAGCATATCTAACCTAGCTATCTCAACTTGAGAACAACAATGAAAATGAAAAACTAAATATGTCGATGAATACAATCATAAGAACTACAAGGCTAGGCTACTATCATGCACAAAATAATCTCTCAATAATCCTCTAGATGACCTATAGAATCCCAATTTGATCAATAGGAATCACTAGAAACGTTGTACTCATCTCAAGACAAAATATATATATCATGGGGTGATCCGAGATAGCGGCCCTATTAAGCAAAGGTACTCATGTCCAATGGTGAGTACTAATAGCTCAAATCTGCCAAAGGTAAGGATGTCAAGAATTACAACAAGGTGGTGGGTGCCATGCTTTGCAAAGTCATTACCTACTCTATTATAAACCCTCTTTAACTTGTGGATAGCATGTCAATGCTAGTGATGGTAGTGTTTGGCAAGCTAGCCCTAGCTAGCACTAGAAAATTCCACCACAAGCTCCCTGGCTTTGCCTCTCCCTCATCATGAATAAATTAAATTAACGAGACAAAATTCACATATGTATACTAATGCTCTTCTACCAAAAATTATCCAACATGAAGTCTTTTAGAGGAATCTCAATACATATATGATGGCATCTCTTGAAGTGGCACACTCCAAGAAATTCTTCAATGACAATCATTCTAGGAAAAACTAGAAAAAAGTACAAAACATTACCTTTCCTTATACCTAGCCTTTATCAAGTGCCTTTCTATTGCTACATTTTCGATTAGGTAATATGGGTCCTCTTACCTCTATTCAAGGCTTGCCCCCTCTTAAAGATCTAGCCATTGTCTTGATCTAACACCGCACAAAGTTGTAAAAAGCTATCACAACTTGCAACAAGTGAATAGAAGCCATATTATCTCGTAGCATGTGATTAATCCAACATACATCTACATTGTGCACACTTGACTATAGAACTATATTTTTTTAGTATTTTAGTAGCAACCAAAAACCTTGAAAACAACATTTCCATCACCTTCAATACACAACTAAAGGGCTAGAAGTGGCCAAATCCAAGGTTCAACCAATTTTGGATAAAATATGGACTTCAAGTGATATGGTCGATGCACATTGACAAAGATGCCATCATTGAATGAGGACTAACAATTTTCAAAAAGGTACTTTCATTGGAATGTTCAATGTTCACTCCACTTCTTTTGTTTTGAATATCTTGCATATACAAAGAGATTTTCCAATGTTACATTGGCCTATTCTTCATTGGTCCCGCCCTACTCTCCCCCTCTAAAAGGCCCTCAAAAATGACCTCATCCTAATATCCTAATTGGATATGATTCTTTCAATTATCTGATAATCTCATAGGTGTTGCTTAGCATCGAATGGATAGGGTCACCTAGCTCTACATGACTATGGTGGTCACTCGATCCTACTTGCTAGGACGAAGTACAAAGTAGGAGAGTAAAAACTGGTGGAGCAAGGGCCCTAAAGTAGCATGTGAGTGTATGTTGCCTACTGCCCTATACACTCACTACTAGCACTCAAGGTCAAACCTTGGAGGGTGCAAAGTTGTTAAAGATATAAGACCAAACATTCTCTAGTCAAGGAAGGATCATAATCCATAGTGAAGGGTGCCAAACCACTTGTCGAAAAGGTAGTAATAACACCCTTGTACTTCATAGTAGGCAAGGGGGAACACATACACACAGTTTGGTAGGATGTTGCTCAGTTGGTTAAGTAGAACGTGTGGTGACCAAACGGTCTTGGGTTCAACTCCTATATTCCACACACTCATTTAGTAGAGGTATAGAAAAAGGGAGATTTGAACGCAGGTCAATGGATTAACAAAATAAGTGGCTTACCACGAGGATAGCCACTTCATTACCAAAAATGGAAAAAAAAATATAAGACATTTCCATGGGAGAGGAAATCTATTGCACATTTGAGAATACTATAGATTATTGCCAAAAAGCATGCCAATAAAGATGAATCCAAAAGAGAGAACATTTGTATCACTTTTTGCCCTAAAAAGATGGGCACATTCATCAATTCATGTTGCCAAAAAGCATGCCAATAAATATGACTTCAAAAAAAGAGAACATTTGTATCACTTTTTGCCCCAAAAAGATGGGCACATTTATCAGTTAATATAAATGTTCTTCAAAACTCACAGGATCCTCTAACCATCTCTAAAGCCTATGCCCTTACAAGCAATGCCACTACCACCGTAACCTATGATGAAAGGAAGTCTAAATGGTCAAATACAGTGGATCAAGAAGCATCCACACTTTCTCTGATGAATACTAATGGTAGCAACCGAAATTATGTATGAAACAAGTAATTCATATCCATTTCTGTCAAATGCATGTTTTGCTCTGCACCACCTTTCTCCCCAAAGGCAGAGGCCACCATCTGCCGTTTACGATCCTGTAACATCAGAAATTCAGTGCATATCGGTCAAGAAAGTCCATGGAAATTTGAACTTTTGTCTATCCCTTAAAATTTTGGCACTGTAAAGAATGATGCATCCATGAATCAACTAAGACCTGCAAAGCCAATATACGGTCCTCAATTGTATTTTTCACTGCAAACCGTGAGATGTGGACATCTTTAGTCTGGCCAATTCTATGCGCACGATCAATGGCCTGTTCCTCAACAGTTGGGTTCCACCAGACATCCAAGAGTAGGACGTGTGATGCCACAACCAGATTCAGACCCAAGCTTGCTGCTTTCAAGGACATAATCATTACAGAAACCTGAACATAGCAGACAACTTGCATTACGAGCAGCAAACCGAATTTATACATTTCTAACAAGAAACTCAGCTTACAAGCAGCCTGAACCAAGTTCAAAAACCCAGTTCATCTCACTATCAAACCTTGTGAGTACACACATCTGCTTCTAGTCTTGGTGAAAATTGTCTATGACTACCTACTCTTAACAGAGAGATATAGTTGACACTGCAAACGCATGCAAACTAAACAACCACCTTTATAACTCATTTCTTTAGCAAAAGTTTAAAGACCTCATCATACTAGTGAAAAGCTTAGAAGGCTGCCCAGCTAAAAGGGTAAAAGTTCCCATCAAGAAAGTTATTACCCATTTATTAAGCTATTAGCCTTGGAGTATCGGGATAGAGATGAATTGTCAATGAGGAATCCATTGCAATCTGTAAATCAAACTAGACAGCTCCACAGTGCATGTGCTCCCCACTCACAAACTGCTCTGAAGGCCAAACTTGCCAAGCTGCTAGAGGACTTCGAAAACAAGATTGAGAGAGTCTGCACCTTTGAGTGAATCTTATCTCTGAAAAAGCACAACATTGCCTTTTTTTCTCATTGTACAGATAATACGTCTAAGTCATTGTACAGATATTACCTTCTAAGTTTTTTTCTGCCATTGTACAGATACAACCTTCTAGACCTTCGTTGCATCTCCCAATACTGTCTTAGAACAAATCAAACCCCTCACCAAACATCTCCACTGCAAATTTGTATGTTAAATCATTTGTGGCAATCCCTAGCGTGGCACAACTAGAACTTCTGTTAAAAAGAGAGAAGCGAATGATCATAATTTTTGTTCCAGTGTGACCTCATGTTCGTGTGACCGTATTTTAGCATGCACTATCTCAATCTGTCATCTCCTGGTTGTGAGCTCCATCAGAGTCCGACGGAGACATGGCAGCTCTGACTATTTTTCTGCCCATTCTAGAGTCTACATTACAACACATAACACTTTCAATGAGTCCTTTTGCATGTTCACACTGGCTGATGGTTATTTCCAGCCTTTTGCATTTCTTTTTCAGCCTCAGGGTGTGTTCACACCTGATTTGAGGTGATCAGTTTTTTCTGGAGGCACCTGCATTTTTTTATTCATCTTATGCAGTTGGCCAGTTTTTTGACATGCTTAGATAGTAGTCAGCCAGTCTTTGGCATTTATGGCTATATATAGCCATCCTCCACTTGGCTGGGTCATTCATCTTTGCAGGTTTTCAGCACACTCCAACATTCGGGACTCTTCCTCCATCTTCCAGTGTTGCGATTTGTGATCAGCCTGATCCAGTGCCCTTATTGATGCCTTGGGTCGCCTGCAGGGACTAATCAGTCCACCTTGTATTCAGCATTCATTTAGGGTTCAATGCATATTATCACTTCCATTTTCTTCTCTCATTGCAATCTTTCTTTTCCCTTCTCTCTCCGTGTTCATGTTATTCTTCAGTTATGCCCTCGCACATTGTGTCATTGCCAAAAGAGAGGACTCCAATTTGAAATTCTACCACCAATTACTTTATGTTCCACATTTGGCCTTTAATCTCTTATTTGTTCATGGCTTGACACAGCTAGGTACATAGGTGGTCTTCACCCAAGATGCCATTGTTGTTGAGGATACTTCTACAAGCGATATGCTTTGGATAGGTACATAGGAGGATGGGATCTACAAGCTCATTACCCTTGCACTGTAGTCTTCCCACCAGCTTGGGCTACTTTTGGCATGCCCATTATGGGCACCTAAACTTTGACTCCATTCGATGGGCTTCTCGAAAGACGTTAGTGAAGGGGCTTCCACATTTTCCTTCCATCAACAATTTGTACCCTAGCTATATTTGGGGCAAGCACCACGAGCAACCTCATCCATAGGTTGCTTCATGGAGGAATTCTACTTTGCTTAAGTTGGTTTACACTAACTTGTGCTACAGACCTACGAGTACGATCTCTCTCACAAAGACCAAGTATCTAATGCTTATTGTTGAACATTCTAGCAAGTATGTTTGGCCCTATTTCTTCGAATACGAAACCGAGGCATATTTCAACTTCTACAACTGGAAGGCATTTGCTAAAAAGCAAAGAACTTTCAAAGTTCAAGGTATACAAGCCAACCCTAGCAGCGAGTTTTACTCTGAAATCTTTGGCAGGTTTTGCAAGAAGCACAGCATTTGGATAAAGTACTCCAATCCAAATACACCATCAAAGAATGGTGTGGTGGAGCACAATTGAGATGGCCCAATTGATGTTGAAGCATCATGGTCTACCCCATTCCCTTTGGAGTGAGGTAGTTTCTACAATGGTTCATATCCACAATAGGTCTCCAACATCGATTTTGAAGGATATGACTCCCTATAGGGCTTTCTTTGGTAAGAAGCCTTTTGTCTCTCACTTTCGCATCTTTGGGTGTGATGCATATATCCATGTGGACAATAAGAAAAGAGGCAAGCTCAATGTGAAGTCGAAGATATTCATCTTCATCGGTTATAGTATGACCATTGAAGGTTACAAGATATATGATGTCAAAAGATGACGTACCAGTGAGACAGTAGGGTTTGCGGGGAGGAACACGGAGTGAACTCGGCAAACATGGAGAAGAGAAGAGAAGAGAGAAGAAACTCTGATTAATGGAATAATGAAGTTCTGAATCGTGGAGTGAATGTGATATAAGGGAACAAGGGTGCCGTAGCACAAGGAAGATGATGAAGACAGCCACGAATCACAAACCGCTTTGTCCTCCTGAAGGGGTGTGAGGGCAGTGGAGAGGCTGGAGAGAAGAGGTGACGGACTGAATGAATCAGCCGTAAGGAATGAATGAGAGAGTGGCCTATAAATAGACATAGTCAGTCTAGGATGGCGCCCCTTTTTGGGGCTGCAAACCCTAAACGCAAAATGCAAAAACGCAAGCTGCGGGTGAAGTGTTTCTCAACATATAACCCAACAAAAAGAAAGAGGCAAGTCAAGATGAGGCTATGACTTAGGATATTCCCATTGATGGTAATTCTTCTATAAGTGGTTCTTCGTCATCGATTAACATCTCCTCCCCCATTGTCAACACCTCTCCTACCTTCCAAGTTACTTCTTGGAACCACTCCTTCGTCTTCGACTCCTCCCCCTCCCTTTCCTCCTGCTCCTCCACTATTGCCAACTCCTCCTTTATTGCGTATTCCTACCCCATCCCCTCATGTTTCTTTAAGGGATATTGGACCACTAAAGGGGCATACATCTTCTTCTGATAAAGAGGATGTACCTTTACCCAGTGAGGGGGAGTCCCTTATCCAAACAAATGCTTCACAAGTACAAGAGGCCTCTAAGCCTCATTCACAACAGGATCAGCCCATTACTGTTCCACAATGGTTTTGTCAACTTATGCATGATTCGGAGTTAGTCACTTTCCCAAGACACCAATGTGCCCACAAATCAGCCAAGCTACAAGCCAAGAAGGATAGTTCACTTTCCCAAGACACCAATGTGCCCACAAATCAGCCAAGCTACAAGCCAAGAAGGATAGTTCACTCTACATCTAGGATTCTCTAGGATTGTGAGCATGCTACTATTGAGAAGGCTCTTATAAAAGATGTTTAGTGATGTGCTATGCCAAAGGATCTTGATTCTATCAAGAAAAATCAAACTAGGGAGTTAGTTCCGGAAAGTGGAAGGTCATAGGTGTGAAGTGGGCCTATAAGACCAAATACCTAGCTAATGGCACCTTGGACAAGCACAAAGGTAGGCTGGTTGCCAAGTAATTTGTACAAAGGGAAAGCTTGGATTATTCGTTGAGAGAATTTGGCACTAATGGCCCATATGTCTACTATCTGAACTATCATGGCTCTTGCAGCCCATAATTGTTGCCTTGTTTTTCAAATGGATGTAAAGTCTAACTTTTAAAACAACATTCTTCAAGAGGAGATTTATGCTAATCAGCCTCTTGGTTTTCGTGTGCAAGGGGAAGGAGAATCATTTTTACATGTCACAAAAGGCCCTCTAAGGCATAAAGCAAGCTCCCAAGGCTTAGCTCACCTTCTTAAACGACGTTCTTGAGGAGATTCATGTTGATCAGCCTCTTGATTTTCATGTACAAGGGGAAGAAGAATCATGTTTACACGTTACGAAAGGCCCTCTAAGGCATAAAGCAAGCTCCCAAAGGTTAGCCCCAACTAATTGTGATCACTTCTTTCTACAAAGTGGCTTCCATCGACCAGACCATGATCCCAACCTTTTTCATACAATTGAGGATCATAGATGTGTTCTCATCATTCTTTATGTGGATGATCTAATCATTTCAAGAAGTGATACACAAGAGGCGGATCGGACTAGAGGAATTTTGTGACACAAGTTTGACATAAGTGATCTCAGGATTCTTCACTTCTTCCTAGGTCTTGTGTTTTATTACTTGACACAAGGCATCTTCATTTCACAACACAAGTACATCTTCCAGCTACTTCTAGAGTTTGATATGGTTGATTGTAAGTCTATTTATTGCCCTTGATATTTAGTCCCATTTTATTCGAGAGTGGATCGCAGATTCCGAGTTAAGGGTTGCCTACTGCCCTACGATGACAATGCAATGGATCTGTTCACGAAGCCTTGGTCACAATGTAAGAACATGAGAATGACAATACTTTGAACTTAACCAACTTAATTAGTTATCACTGTGAAAATTACAAGATAGAGGTGTCAGAGTGCAGTGAATGTAGAAGTGTATGGACAAGACTGAAAGACAATGAACACAAGAGAAAAGGGAGAGAAAAAAGAGACAGAAGAATGCAGAAATCTGCAGTCAATCAATGCTGAAATAAAGAGCATGGATGTACAAGGGGCTGTCGAAGTATCTCCTCAAGCTGATCTCTCTCACCAAAACATGAAAAGACAAGTGATGGAGGGCAGGCTGCCTAGTGACAATATATAGCACGAAACAATGCAATAAAATATATAGGGCGGACACCATAATTGCAGCCAACTACACGAAGACCAAGGTGATCAACAATCTCACACCTCCTTCCATGTGGCACAGCCCATGCCCATAATAAGTGCCCGTACACAACAAATGCTGAAAATGCCCAAATGACTAATAGGAAAATGCGTAACTCCACTCAAGAGAGCTGACTGCACCAATTGTAGCCTGAGAATGCTAGTCTGGAGAATGATTAATCTCTGGTAACGCCCCCTCTCAGATTTTGGGCACGGCATAAGGCTAAGTGATCTGGAGTGTTGTCGAAGAACAACCTAAGGAAGCACCTTTGAAAACAAATCAACCAAATTATCCTCTATCTTGCAGTACACCACATCAATAGTCTTCTCCAAGATCTTCTCTCGAATGAAATGGTATTGTATATCAATGTGCTTCAACCTAACATGAAACACAAGATTTCGTGCCAAAGCAATGCAATTCTCATTGTCGCAATCAAGAGTTGTAGGACCTATCTAAGGGCAACCAAGCTCTCCTAGTAACCGCCAAAGCCACGCTAACTTACATGAGGTAGAAGAAACCGCTCTACACTCCACATCTATGGAAGAAAGGCAATTGTGGGCTGCTTCTTACTACTCCGTAAGATAACACCTACACCCAAAGTAAAGTAATATCCTATTGTTGACCTCTATTGGTCAATATCTCCGACCCAATCTGAATCCATCTAGCTTGTAAGAACCAAAGCCGAATCTCCAATACCAATTGGATAATGAATACCAAGATCGGAGATCCCCCTCAGAAACTGCAAAATCCTCATAGCAGCCTTCCAATGAACCACCTTGGATTCGCTCATCAGTGCCACCAACAAACCTAAACGAAAGCACAAATCAACCCGAGTGTTAAGAAGCCAAATCAAGGACCCAATCAATTGCCTGTAGCGGGAAGCATCCGCCACATTGGTGAATCTACATGGGCCGTAGCCTTCCAGTTCTGATCCATAAGAGTAGAAATAGCCTCACATCCCTCCATCTCAAACGTGGCCAAAAGCTCCTACACATACTACTGCTGGGAGGTGAAAATCCCCCTCGAACTCTAATAAAACTCATGACCTAAAAAGAAATGGAGAAGGCCCATATCCATTATCTCAAACACCTTGTGTAGTGCCTCCTTCATCTGCTTGACCTTTTGGACATGGTCACCTGTCAAAATAAGATCATTCACATAAAGCACAAACAACGCATGCCCTCTAGCTAAAGTATGGACATATAACTAGGGATTGGAAGAGAAATGCCGATACCCCAACTTCCCTTGGAGGAACGAAAACTATCTTCTTGTTCCAAGCACATGGAGCCTATTTGAGGACGTAAAGGCCCTTCTTCAACCTGTACACCTGTCCATTTGATGAGGAAAAGCTAGAAGGCTGCTCAACATAGATCTCCTCCTTCAAATCACAATTACGGCAGACTTCACATCAAGCTAATAAACCGGCCATCTCCTATGGTTGGTTAAGGGAAGAGCAGCCCTAATGGCAGCCATCCGAGCTATAGGTGCAAAGGTGTCATGGAAATCCAACCTTGGCCATTGTGTGAAACCCTTTGCAACAAGCCACGCCTTGTGCTTATCCAAAGTGCCATCACTATGTATCCGGTCTTAAAGACCCATTTAACACCAATCACCTTCCTATGAACGGGCTTAGGCACAAGATCCCAAGTGCCATTCTGCTCAATAGCATCCAACTCTTACTCCATAGCCTTCTTCCAATGTGTTGACTGCAAAGTCTTCTTTATGGAGGTGGACTGCCTATCCTACATGGCACAAATCATCAAACAATAGTTAGTACAAACAAGCTCGATGGAATGTGCATGGTTCCTCTGAGAATGTCGTGGGCCACTGGCTGCCACTCCTCAAGGACTCCCTCAATCCTTGAATCATAGAGTGTATCAGGGACCCAACGAGGAGAGGCCGATACTCCCCTTGCCACTCTCCTACCAAAGTCTCTAGAAGATCCACCGGGGCTGACTCAATGGGTGAATCTGACGGTGAAGCAATCTTCTCCTCCATTGAGAGTGGAGCCTCAATAGGTGGGGGTACTGAAGCAAGTGCCCAATTGACAATTGGATCTCCAAGAACGGGATGCTCATAGCTCAACACCCCCCCTACGATTGGAAACTCCACGAACCAAACATCTCGACTCATGTACACCTCCCGAGAAGTGGGATCATAAACCTTGTACCCTTGGGACTGCAAGCTATATCCCATGAACACCTATTTCTGAGAAGCCAGCTCAAACTTATCCCTCTTCTTCTTCAGGATGTGAACAAATGAATCACACTTAAACATCCTGAAATGAGAGACATCCGGCTTTTGTCCAAAATAAGCCTCAAAAGGACCATATCAACCACAGTCGAGGTAGGGGATCGATTAAGGATATGGATAGCAGTAGCCACTACTTTGGCCCATAGACACAAATGTCTGCCAATGCTCTATCGTAGTCCATGCCATCTCAATCACGCTGATTCTTCCGCTCCAACATGCCATTCTCAATAGGGGTATTCATGTTGGCAAACTCCTAGTAAATGCCACGATCTACATAAAAAAGAGTTAGCTCTTGGGAGACAAACTCCCCTCCCTTGTCGAAACGTAGGGTCTTGATTTTCTTGCTAGACCTGTTCTCTTCAAAGATCAACCAATCCTTAAAATGTGAGAATGCTTCAAACTTTAATGCCAATAAATACACCTACGTCATCCTACTAAAATCATCAACAATGAGCACAAAATACAAACTCCCCTTAAGAAACTACATCCGTATGGGTCCACAAAAGTCTGTTGAAATAAGCTCCAACAACTCCTTAGCCCGTCGTATACCCTTGTTGGGAATAGCATCTCTATGCTCCTTGCCACAAATACAAGATACACATGAAAAATTGGCTAACCCCAATATCTGGTAAACCATGTACCATCTAACCACGAGCTGCCTTCCGAAGGTTCTCATAGTTGAGGTGGCCAAACCAAGCATGCCAAATCTCAGTCCGAGTTTGTGAAGAAAGAAGAAGAGAAAAAAATGCATAAGAAGACCGTATCTTTAAAACTCCATTCTCCTTATTAACTGCACAAAGAACCTTTCGATATACACCATCAAGAAATAGACTGCCCGATCAAAGCCTTCGACTTAGGACCGTCCTAACCTTTGAGTTGTTCCTCTCGGTCCAAGACCGTAGGAACCAACTTCTCCCACTTAAGGGTCTCTGTCCACCCTGAAGCAATCAAGGCAGAGTAGAATGCACTAAATCGGAGCAGTAATAACTGAGAGAAAGTTTATCGCCGTCTTCTCCAAGGCAATCACCTTCCCTACATTCTGGACCTGCATCTACAATTGTTGAAGCTTATTGACATGCTCCCAGATGGAAGAAGACTTGTTAGGATCAAAAAGTCCTCATCTGAATCTCCAGTGACACCCGCCTCATCATGGTCATCCAATTGTACATTTGATCTAGCTCTAGCTATATCTCCCAAGCCACGGTCAAGTGCTCAATGTGAGCAATGACGACTAGAGTGTAAGAGATAAAGAGAAAAGAACGGATGCGAGCATTCAATTTGTCCCAATGTGCATATACCTTCATTAACTTGACTTTCTCATATGCAAAAAACTTGGAACATAGTTCCATTCGTACTACATATGGACTAGTTCATTCCGTACGGTTCGTACCATACCGTATAGTACATATCCATACCAATTCGTACCAAAAAACAAGCTATTTTTTGCCTATGAAGACTAGACCACACAATATCTTTTAACTCCTAAGCCTTATGTTTCTTATCAGAATTTCAAGCCTCTCTCACTCTCTCTCTTTCCCACAACTTCCAAGATGAGAATGCAATTCCAAGAGCATCCCTCCCCCCCCCCCTTCTCTCTCTCTCTCTCACACAAAAAAGAATAAAGAGCCTCTTTATCCATCCACCCTACACTTTGCTTTGTTATATGATGTATTACATATACACTACCATCTGTCTTCTAGTAGCGTGTTGCGCATGTTGTGCATGAGGTTTTACCTTGTTACCCTCGTGTATTCATCCTATTAACTCAAGTGACATTGCTATTTTAGCTCTAAACATGTGTTCTATTATCTATAAACCAAAATAACTAAGTTTTTGTTTTCTTTTTCGTACTAATATCATACTCTACCTTATAAAATCATAAGATACCAATTAGTACCATATTTTATCGTACCGTACCGTATTGTACCTTTCGTACATAACAACCTTGGCTTGGAGGCATCACAGGCTATAGTATGGTCTATAGTCTCGGTCACAGACTCTACCAAATCATAAGACTCTAGCATAGCAAGTATTATTACGTGCCAAATGCAGTGATTCTCCCCATTAAGCTTTTGATTGGAAAAAAGAACCAGTGACACACGAACCTTATAGTCTATAATAGCCTGAAACTCCGCATCAATTTTGGTCGACATTGTAAATGGAATGACCTACATGAAAACAAGGACAGTCTCCCTCTGACTCCACGCACAGTGCCAACGCCTATTAGGGCTTTCTCCACTCGTCCTCAAAGAGTTTCACCTGTCGAAGGCAATAAGAATTCAAAATCTGCTCCAAAAGGCTGAAAACGTAGACTTTTTTCCTTCATCAACAGCAAGAACCTACAAAAAATAGCAACTTCGCTCCTCCATGCTTCACCTGTCCACTTGAGCCTCTGTAGGCTGTAAACACAAGCTTTTGTTGCAAAGAATCCTCCTAATCATGTCTGTCCATGATTAATCAACCCTTCTATACTTCTATGATACCATGTTAGAGTGCAACGAATGGAGACACGTATGGACAAGACTAAAAGACAATGAATACAAGAGAAGAGGGAGAGAGAAAAAAGACAGAAGAACACAGAAATCTGCAATCAATGAATGCTGAAATGAAGAGGGCAGATGTACGAGGGGTTGTTGAAGTATCTCCTCAAGCCGGTCTCTCTCACCAACACCAAAAAAGACAAGTGATGGAGGGTAGGCTGCCTAGTGGCCATATATAGCACAAAACAATGCAATAAAATATAAAGGGCAGCCAGCAAAACTGGCCGACCAGCAGGCAGCCACCATAAATGCAACCAATTGCTGCAAGAAAACCAAGGTGTTCAGCAATCACACACCTAGCTACCATCTCGCACTGCCCCTGATTGTAATAAGGTGCCCATACATAGTGACTGCTGAAAATGCCCAAATAACTGACAAGAAAATACGTAACTCCACCCGAGAGAACTAACTACACCAACTGTAACCTAAGAATGCTAATCTAGGGGATGACTAATCTCTAACAAAAGAGAGAGAGAGAGAGAGAGAAGAGAGTCAACACCATGTTGAGAGGGGCACCAACCCCTCCCCCTTTACAAGATTTTATCGAAAAAAACCATTGGCACCAAGTGCCTAAACCAAATACAATGGGATGATTTGCTGCAATTCTAAAAATTAGGATTTCTTTTTGTATACTCCAAGTAGCAAGCTGATTTTCTTCGTTAATGCTTGGATTTGATCAAGATAAGTAGAAAGAGCTTCTTGAATGAATGCTAGATAAGCATATACAAAGAACACGACTGAAATTTCAGTATTAGATCCTGCTGGAAATGAAGAGAGAGACCTCCAATATAAAAATGTGGGGATTGGATGCTCAAAAGTGAAAAGCAAAGGTTACAAATGACAAGTATTTGCTGAAAATGACAAGCATTCAGCAAAATGACAAGTATAGAAATGCTTCTCTCTTCAAAATAACACATGTCCTATTCCAGATGTCACATGCCACATTTCTACAAAAAGAAGCTTCTAAACACTCTACTCTAAAAATCTCTCAAGTGGTTAAGAATTTGAGATACTTGCTAAGGACAAAATTGTTTCTTGAAAAATTCAGCAACCTTTTACACAAACAAAACTTTCATTTAAAGAACTTCCAAAAATAGCAATCTTCTAAATTTTAGGAGTCACCAAAGTTGAATTTAAAAAAGATTAATCGTAACATAAGATCTCATTGCGACTCTCTTAGCCAACCTTCAGAGAAATGGATTTGATTCATCAGCCAAAATTGATTTTCATGGTTTATTTATTTTATCATGAGTATCTGGTTTCGCTATCTAAAACCACTCATTATGCGGCCTTCAAGTCAATGTGACCGCCCCAAATCAAAAAATTCTTAGTTATCTAGGCTTTCTAGTCAATCTAACTGCCCGACTAAACTTTTTGATTCCTCTTAAACATCTCGTCAATGATGATCCAAATATAATTACAGGGCATTTGGGCCATCGGCCACCCTTGTATGAAACGATAAACATTTAGACGAAATTTTAAAATACTCAAATAATATACTAATCGCCTTTCAAGCTATATGAGCATCAAATTAATTTGAATCATTGAGCCAATACATCTTAATAAAGGTTGGTTACACAAAAGCTTCCATGTTTCATCCCATGAGATTAATTAATGTAAAAACTAAGATAGTAATATCATTGGAGTATACAAGAGCTCCTGGCTCTCTTAACATCAATAAGATCCATCACAGGGTTATGTTGGAGGATATAGACTCCTCTATGATAGAGTTTAATGAAGTAGATCCACTCAAAAAGTTTAGATGTGGTGAGCAATATAGATTGGATCCTCCGACAATCTCACGAATACCATTTGACTAGAGGGGGAGTCCTCCTACCTCTGCACAAATTTATGGCTCTATCTATAATAACCTCAAAGTGTCCTCTATTGGGTGGAGCCATATTAGCTATCTTTGGTCAAGACATATCCTAAAGTGATGCAATGGACTAAATATTCCCCAGTGACCTTGTATCTCATAGTAGGCAAGGCATCTGCATATGAAATGCTCCTCTCTCTCCACCTCTTGGACCTAGCATCTCAAATATAGTATGTCCTCCTGTACCTCTCTAAAATATCTTCCTAACTTAACTTGAAATTGGTGTAAGGAGATGCAGGTCTCACCAATGGTATATCTCATGTTGAATGAGTTAGAACATATGTATGTCCGTGTATATTGGCCTAATAAGGAAGCCATCATCAGAAATATTAAGATGATCCTTGCAAAAGGTCATCTATGTGAGAACTATTGCTACTGGTTATGTTACATGGTTGATGTTGATGGGAGATATGAGTTGCATATTGACTATAATCTCATCCCACAACAAACTTCTTTTGGCCATGTATGAACATGCTAGATTGCACATGCTGCTTTGAAGTTGTATAATAGAAAACTGGCCAACAAAGTCAAAAAGAACTATTTTAGTTTCTCAATGGTTTATGACAAAAAAGTCAAAAAGAACTCTTTTATTTTCTCAATGGTTTATTACAAAAAACTCAAAAAGAACTCTTTTATTTTCGTGATGGTTTATTACAAATAAGTCTCAAAAAAAAGGTTGATGCAAGAATATGAGCACTGCCATATCATACCTGGGGCAAGGTCTTGAAGTCTGAAAGGGCACGCTCACGCGATTGAGTTGACATGCTACCATCAAGTCTCCGATAACAAAAACCTTCTTTTTGAAGAGCAATTTCCAGTAAGTCCAACATACTCGTCCATTGTGAAAACACAATAGCCTTTTCGGTAAACCAGTCTTTAGGAACTAAGTTGCAGTCATTTAAAGGAGTTTCAGCTGCACTCCTGCTGTCCAAATCACCAAGGCTTGAATCTTTCAACCGTGGAAGAACATTCAAGGCTTCAATTACAGCCTTGATTTTTGAAGAAAATTCTATTGTTGTGCTCTTCAAGGCAGGGTTTGAGGGCATAGTGCTGAAATCCAAACCATCTGAAGACTTCAACATAGACTTTGAGAAGACTTCAGAAGGCTTCAACAAAGCAGTGCAATCAGGATTTGGACAAATCACAAAATCATCACCCCCCATTCTATCTGAAATGCATTGCCTGCAGAAGACATGACTGCACATAGTAATAACTGCATCTTCTGGAATATCCTGTTAAAATCAACAACCTAGAGCAATGAATGGTTTGATACCACGACATAGGCCATTTCCATTTTTTAGCACATCCAAGAAATTATGATAATACACTGGTCCTACTACATTAGTGAACTCATGTTCACTAAATTATTTGAACTCTCAATTGTGTACTACATTATTTCCAAATCAAAAAATGTGTACTACATTGTTTCATAGTAGATCATTTCTAGCTCTCAAAACATGTTTCTAACTCCCAAATATGTACTTTAGCTCTCAAATCTGTATTTAAAGAAGATTATAGAGCATGCCTAACAGGCTACCAGCAGTTAAACAACCATTCTATCATCCATGCCTTATCAGTCCCCAGCACATTGCAGAAGTTTCCACAAGCATCTGCTCTCTGCACAATATCTTTGGTTTTCAATGTAAAGCAACGTTCATCTATATGCATGGACTCGCAAGTTATACAAGAACATCCAAAGAACACTAACAATCAGCCTGGTGAACTAGCTTAAGGACCAGAATTCTTTTCAAGCCATTTCAAATCAGTCACGAGAATCTCATTAGTAATCTGTACTATTGATCAAAAGATTGTGTACCAAACAATAAGAGCATTAAGTTCAGTTTTCTCCCCTTTCCATGCTTACATGTCAAATGTCTCCTTTTCTTCTTAGTCCTTTCATGTGCATACAAAGGCAGTTAAGCTGCTGCTTCTCCAGTGGTTTCTTCTTATTCTTAATCGGCTTAAGCTTTCTTTTTAACTGTGAAGTGTATTGTAATGATGCCTTCTACTAATTTCAAAGCCTTAATCCGAAGTTAAAATTGATATTTGAATTACACCATTACACCTTCTGAGGCCCTTACATAAGGCATGACCCATCCACCAAGCTTGGAAATAGCTCCTTACCTTCTATAGTGCCCGCATTGCACCATCTCCAACTTATGAAAGCTTAACTGTGCTCATGAGAAAGTCATATTTTTCTTCTCCTAATAGGCCCTGTACAATTTCTTCTTCTGAATAGGCCAACATCAGATTCACTTTGTCAGTTGAACTTCATCCTCACTCCCAAGTGTCACCACATCTTCTCCACTAGCTAGCTAGCTCGCTCTCTCTCTCTCTCTCTTTCTTTTTTCCTCCCTCTCTCTCTCTAGCAAATCCTCCACATCCAGCCCCATTGTCATGCCTAATTACTTCAGTTAGTTGTCCAAAAAAATTGAAAAGTGTAGCATGGCTCAATGTGACAATCATGTGCCATCTATCTTCTCACCTAACTAAGATAGTCAAAGTGTCACACGATGCCTCTACTGCTAGTCTCAATCTTTAACAATAGTGTAGGTGTTAAAGCATTCCTCAAAAAGAAACCTTTTGGTACTACTTTGAATATAATCCGATCTTTGAAAGAGGCCTTTCCCCAAGCTATGAATCCATATAACACTTTGTCAATTATCAACATTTTCTGGTGTAAACCCTCATTCTACTTATAGGTTGAAGTCAAGTCTATCCTACTTACATTCCTCTAACATCTCTGCTACAAACTGCCTTTGTACTTGCTTTTTGCAATCCACAATCCTAATTTTAATCTTAGACTTGTTCATTGTCACTTGTGATGCCCTACAAAAACTTCCCAAGAGCTTATAATTTTTGCAACCCCTTCTCCATCCTTGAAAGTAGCAATACAGCATCACGTAGAGTGATCACTTGGCATTTGTATCCCCCATCAATCTCCAAGCTCATCAGCCAATAGTTTGTAAACTGTTGATGATTATGGGCATCCTTGTGTGACATCAATGTTACTTTTCACTTTTTCAGGGCCATCAATTCTACTATTAATCTCAGTCACAAAATAGTTACACTTTTAAGGTTTTAAATAAAAATTCATTAAAATTTTGTCAAAACTCAGAAAAATTTGTCAAAAGATTGGAAAAGATATTATCATTTTAAAAAGCACTGACCTTGACTCTCAGGACCAGATTTGGAGCAGAATATTATATTCATTTAACTTCATACAATAGACCTAGTATATCATTACTAATTTGCTGAACATGTACAGTGTACAATATATTATTATTCATTCTGATTGATAAAAATACGTATTGGTAATTGGAAAAATCAAAAATAGCACTTACATCACAAATGTTGCATGTGTGAAAGTTGCCCTCAAGGATAGATAAAAAAGAGTTCCTCATATCACTTGAAAGATTGCATTTCGTTTTGCTGGGTTCTCGTGAACACCTCAAAAGGAGGCCTTGCGCCAGGAGAGGATGGTTACATGCTTGCCGGAGTCGTAAAAGCATTGATAAAATGTTCACGTAATTTTTCTGGACACTCCCAGTTGCAGCATATTTCTACATACAGAAACACGTTGTCAAGGTCCTTGCTTTCAGAAATCAAGAATTGCAAAATACATTGAGGAGAACTTCACCAGTGCAACTCTGTATTGAGCTCCAAGGGACTTCTGAAGGTTAATATCACAAATGCATAGAAGTAGTTAACAATCAAAAGCTTGAAATTGTACTGCATACACTTGCACCAATTCAGGTAGGATGTAAACATTGTAAACTTCAATTTTATTAGTGATAAAGGTTATATCTAACAGTAACTCTACTGTCAAGACTCTTCAAAATTTTGAGGACTCCCAAATTCTTTGTGAAACTGCTGAACATTGTCCTCGGGCAGCCAAAACAGAATGATGGCAGGCTTGCAACACCACAAAAATGCTGGTGATCATGGCAGCCACAAGGAGCAGGCTGACTGAGGGGAAGAACACTGTCATTGGATGCAGAAAGCTGACGTGACATGCTGACTTCTGGCCCTGCAGATATGGGCAAAGGATGAGATGAAGTTGTCACATGAGCGGTGATAAAGGATGAACCTCTCACAACCCGAAGAGACAAAGGAAACGGAGTGCCGGTAACGATGTAGGAATTTGCTAAATATCTTAATTCAACGAGAATACTTGACAAAAAACACCAGCAAACCAATCAAACAACAACAACACCTCATGTAGCTTCAAAAACAGGTAGCAATAGAGTATGCTTTTCCACGATAACAAACTGAAAGTCTTGAGTTTGAATTTTTTAGTTCACTCTATAAAGGTTTTTGCAATTTCAAAATTGATCTCCTACCTCCACCAACGACAAAACCTTGAAATTTCCAAATTCGACTTTGAAACAAACTCCACCTCTTCAACAGATCCAAAGCCAACCTTCTCCAACTTTTTTTTCAAAGTCCTCTCCACTCTTAGTGAATTTTCACAAGGCAAAGAGAAGAGGCACCAACTCATGCACTTCCACAGCTGACAATCGCTGGTACAGCAGGGCAGAAGGGGCTGACAATGGCAGCAGGAGAGGGAACGTTGAAACACAGCAGCAGACAAACTTGGGCAACAAGGCTGATGCCAGGGTTGTAGCTATGGTGAGCAAAGTTGTCAGCACTTGAAGCAGAAAGAGATGATGATGGCAAATGAGCAATGGCAGCAAAGAGGATAGGATGGATAGGACGCTTGACACTGAAGAGTGAGAATGAGTGAAGAAAGTGGCAATGTGCAATAATTCATTTATAAAACTTCCTAAGCTAGTTGTCCTTGTCAAGACAAGTGATGGGATGGTATGTGCTCATACCATATCAGAGAGACAATGGGGTTCGCGGGGAGAAACACAAAGTGTACAGCAAACACTCAAAGAAAAAAAACTCAGAAACTCAAAAGAAGAGTGAAGAAGATGGTCAGTGATGAATCACTAAATCATGCTGAATGAATCAAGCTGATACAATGGAGCAAAAGCTCAAAGACGACTGCACTATCCTAGCTGATCAAGCAGTAGTATCTATAGGGAACCTGCACTATGAAGGGAGTAAAACATGGTCCTCTAGGCAGTAGGATATTGAAGGTAATGCTAAATGGTGAAGGAAAGGACAGCCAGCGGTAGAGGGAGCGAAACACAATCCTTAGGGGCCGTCGAAGTCAGGGAAGATCACCGGCAACAATAGCGAACTCGGAAGAGTGTTGATCAACAGGGCGGCCTACTAGATGTTGAAATGCAACCACAGAAGCGGCAGACTGCAAAATGAAGCCAGCAAAGGGTAGCAACTGCCTTTCGGAGCCATCTTCGATACTAGGGAGGGTCCAAACTACAAAACACAGCCTTTGAGGTGTGAGAACAGAGGATCAAGGTACAGCAGAGATTCAGTAGACAGTGTGAGAGTGAGAGACAGAGTTGAAGCACGACACCCAAGAGAATCGACTGAATGAGTGTAATCTGAAAGTACAAAGTACAACCCTTAAACCTTAGGGTTGTAGGGGGGTGTTCATACCCGACACACACTAAGTGCCCAAATGTGTGTAACATAAGCACATAAGTACATACGACAATAAGACCATAAGGCTGGGGGAAAAAACCTCTCCTACCGAGAGTAAAAAGTGCCCCAGTGTCCTACTGATCACCGACACTCCCATATGAGCGTAGGCGTAAGTAAGGCGTGAGTCAAATACCCAACAAACCCCCCTGGAGTGAAGAGTGATCAAGAGTACAAGGATCATCCGCCACCAAAGGATATCAAATTTAAAGCATCGTGAAATGCTTCAAATTTGTCACGAGGAAGAGCTTTGGTGAAGATGTCTGCCACATTACTGGTGGTAGGACAATAGACATGGCTGATATCACCTGCATGTAGCCTCTCTCTGACAAAGTGATAGTGAATCTCAATGTGTTTCGTGCGAGCATGAAACACTGGGTTCCGTGCCACTGCAATGGCACTCTGACTGTCAGTGAACAATGGAGTAGGCTCAGTAACAAATACATCCAAATCAGCTAGCAAGCGTCTAAGCCATACGCATTCAACTGTGGTAGTGAAAGCTGCCTTGTATTCAACTTCACATGACGATGTGGCAAGAGTGGATTGTTTCTTGCTAAGCCAAGAAATGCAAGAAGTGCCAAGAAAGAAACAATTGCCACTAGTAGAGTGACGTGTATCATAATCACCAGCCCAATCAGAATCACTGTAAGCATGTAAATGCAGTGGTCCCTCCTTGGCATAAAGCAACCCAAGAGAACGAGTACCCTGCAAGTAGCGAAAAACACGCTTGATAGCTTGCCAATGTGACATACGTGGCTGATGCATATACCTGCTCAAAGCTGAAACTGCAAACTGTATGTCCGGCCTAGTATTGCATAGATAGATAAGACATCCAACTGCAGGAGCATATGTATGTATATCAAACAAATCACTGTCATCATGTAATGACAGTTTCAGTCCAGGTTCCATGGGAGTACTAACTGGCTTGTAATCCTGTAAGCCAAATTTCTCAAGAAGCTGCCCAATATACCTTGACTGTGATAACCCAATACCTCGAGCAGTATGTATGAACTAGATGCCCAAGTAGTAATGCAAAACTCCCAAGTCAGACATGTCAAAAGTTTGCTGCAAATTTTGTTTGAATGCTGAAATCTGATCAGCATGTGTTCCAGTGAGCAAAAGGTCATCAACATAAAGACATAAAATCAGCATAGATCCCCCTTCGTTACATACGTAAAGGGTAGACTCAGATGAGCTGTTTAGAAACCCCTGACCAAGCAAGAAAGCATCTATTTTTTCATACCAAGCTCTAGGAGCTTATTTCAAACCATATAGTGCCTTTTTAAGCTTGCATACCAAATGTTTTGAGCCTTCAACTGCAAAACCAATGGGCTGCTGTACATAAACTTCCTCCTGAAGTTCCCCATGTAAAAATGCAGTCTTGATATCTAGCTGATGTACTGTCCAACCATAATGTGCAGCCAAAGCAATCATAGACCTGATGGTCGTCATACGGGAAGTAGGAGCAAATGTCTCCTCATAATCAATGCCCTTTTTCTGTGCGTAGCCTTTAGCTACCAGCCGTGCCTTGTATTTATCAATGGATCCATCTGCTTTTCTTTTCAATTTGTAGACCCATTTCGTTCCAATGGCTTTCTTCCCAAATGGCAAGGACACCAAATCCCAAGTTTGATTCTTAGTAATAGAATCTAATTCAGCTTGCATGGCTGCCATCCAATGCACACTGTGTTGTGCATCCTCATAACATTCAGGCTCTTCATTATCAAAAGTACTTGCTGCCATAATAAACTCCATGGTATGTGCTGAATCATGCAAGCGAGTTTGCCGTCTAGTACGACCAGCCATGGGTGCATCCAAAGGACTATCTTGCATAGTCTGCAAATACCATCTAGGTAGCTGTCTAGCATCCTAGCTGTGTGCAAGCTCTTGCTGAATTTCTGTTTCAGCATGATGCTGAATATTCCGATCAGCCAATGGCTGAATTTCTGCACTTTCCATAGGAGCAGCTGACTGAACATTAGGTTCATTTTGTGAACCTCCAGCTGAATCACCAAAAGTAATGGGCAGCAGCCCTTCAAAAACATCACGGGCAGCCTGATATGTGTCCAAACCAGCCAAGGATAATTCTGATTTTTCATCAAAAACAACATCCCTGCTAACAAAAACCTTCTTCGTAACGGGATCATAGAGTCTGTAGCCTTTGCTCTCATTGCTATATCCCATAAAAATGCACTTAACAGCCTTGTTGTCCAATTTTCTTCTAAGTACCTGTGGAATATGGGCATAGGCAAGACACCCAAAGGTACGAAAGTGACCAATAGAAGGTTTACGGCTGTTCCAAGCCTCAAATGGTGTGATGGTCTTCAAGGCTTTGATAGGGCATCTGTTCAAAATATGGCAAGCACACATGACTGCTTCCATCCAAAAACTATGAGGCAAGCTCTTTGCCTTCAGCATACATCTGGCCATCTCCATGAGTGACCGATTTTTCCTCTCTGCTACCCCATTCTGCTGTGGAGTATAAGCTGTAGTATACTGATGTACTATGCCCTTCTGCTGCAAAAAAGAATTCAGCATAGAGGACATGTATTCCCCCCCTCGGTCCGAACGGAGAGTCTTAATGTGGCATCCAGATTGGTTTTCAATAAAGTGCACTGAAAGCCAAAAATGCATCATACACTTCTGACTTCTTTTTCAAACAATAGACCCAGCAAAAACGTGTGAAGTCATCAATGAATGTCACAAAATAATAACCACCACCCAATGACATGGTCTGCATAGGCCCACAAACATCTGAATGCACCAACTGCAATCTGGTTGTTGCCCTGAAAGCAACATCACGAGGAAATGAGAACCGATGCATTTTCCCCAAAATGCATCCCTCGCATAAGTGCTCAGGAGGTCTCTCCAAGAGAGGTAAGCCATCCAGCATCTGAGTACGCTGTAAAAGCATCAAGCTGCCAAAGTTTACATGCCCTAGACGAGCATGCCATAACTCCGCCTGTATCATAGCAGGAGTAAGAGTGGATGTCAAGACTGATCTACTGAAAGAGCATCCAACTCATATAAACCATGACACAAAGATCCTGTCAAGACCAAAGTCATGCATTCTTTTTCTCGAACCATGCAACGGTCATCATCAAAGGTACCACAACGTGCCAAAGAAGAAATAGAAAGCAAATTCTTCTTTATTCCAGGCACAAACAAAGCATCCTGCAGGCGGAGTATAGAGCCATCAATGGCTGTGAGCTGAATCTCCCCAATACCACGAACAAGGTATGATGCATTATTGGCACACTGTACCGATTTCCCAACGGGAGGTGCACTAACTGAAGCAAACAAATCTCTGCAAGATGTGATATGTCTAGAAGCACCACTGTCAAAGAACCAAGTGTCAGCATCCTCTGTAGAGCTAAGTGCTCTATCGGCCCAAGAGATGTCATAACTGCAAGTGTAAAAACAATAGTCCCTGTCCACAACAAAGGACGCGGACTCACTAGCAGTGGAAGGAGTAGTAGAAACAGACATTCCTGACTCCTTCTTCTTCTCTTTGGCAATGCGCTTTCTGCACTCAGTGATATAGTGGCCGGGCTTCTTACAATAATGACATTTTCCTTTCTTTGGTTGCGTCCCTCCTTGTGACTGATTCTGCGATGTGCCCGAAGTGCCAGAACTTTGTGGAGCATTTTTCACCTTGCTGTTCTTGCCTTTCTGTCTTGCCATAAAAGCCTGCTCAGAGACTATAGCATCCACACCACTATTTTTCCGTGTTTGCTCCTCCTCTAGAAGCAACCTAACCAGCTGAATAAAAGTGAGTGGGTGCTCAGCAATCCTCATGGTGAGGTTCAATGCAGTATGAAAAGACAAGTACGAAGGAGGTAAGGAATTCAAGGTGGTGAATATCAACTGTGCATCCGAAAAATACTCATCTACATTCATGAGCTGCTCCCTCAAGTCCTGAATCTTGTTTAAGTAATCCTGCATAGAATCACCTTCATGCATCTTCAGAGTTTCCAACTCTTTCTTCAAGAAAGAGATCCGAGTCTCATTCTTTCCTGCAAACATATGCTCCAAAGTCAACCATGCATCCCGTGAAGAAGATGCCGAACGGATATGAGGTATGATGGACCGCTGAACTGCCAGAGCAATCAGCGACAAGGCCTGTGCATCACGGGTATCCCAAGATTTTTGAGCTGCAGTTCTTGGAGGAAGTGGCTGAGGTGGAGCGGGCTGAGGTCCCCGTTGTCCACGTGCACCATGGGGAGGAGGAGTAACGGGAGCTACAACTCCCGGTCGAGTTTCCTCTCCACTGACATAATCCCATAAATTCTTGGCCACTAATACATTCTTCATCATGAATGACCAAAGGGAATAGTTGTTTCCGTCTAGTCTGTCCTCCTTGGATACATACGTAAAAACATCACCTCCCTGATTTGCCATGATGACAAAATTTCCAAAGACAAAATGAGCAATGTCAAAGCAGTATTAACTGGAAATCTGCAAATTTCCAAAAATTGCAGCAAATGCGTTTCTGCAATTAATGTGCAAGGGCGTACTCTGTTAGAAAACTGTCTTTTAATGCACGCTTCCCAAGGTGCAAACAGTGCACTGCATCACTGTTATCTCAAAATCCCCAAAATTTTTGCCAAAATTTCTGTCAAAAACAGTCTTTCTGTGACTGTATCAGCAGTTCAAATGCAACTGTCCTCCAAATACACAAAAGCCCCAAAATTTCTGACGATCCAGTCCAGAAATTTGCATGAAATTTATCCCCCCACTTGTTCTGTGCTTGCCGCGTGTGAACCTCCGCTTCCAGAACTATGTTCTGGGCTGAAATTAAAAAATTTTGTTGAAAATTTTACCTGACGTGGAGCAGACTGGCGTGTGCTGGTCGGAGGGCAGTTTGGCGGCGCAGGTCAGGCTGACGTGGTCGTCAGACGAGCAGGCTGCGCGTGGTCAAAACGGTGGGCAGGACGTTGACAGGCGGGCGCAGGACAGTCGCGTGCAGTGTTCACGTTGAGTGACGTGGACTGGGGCTGCTGACGCTGACGTTTTAAAACGGCGGGCAGGCGGGCTGCGCGTGGTCAAAACGAGGGCTGCTGACGTGGACAACAGGCGACGCAGCCACAAACGTGGACGATAGGCGACGGGCTGCAGACAGACACTCGAGCAAAGGCCACGCACAGAGGAACAGCGCCAGGGCGCGTGCAGGTACAGGTGGCGTCTGGGCAGGGCAGTGTTGCGCGCTGACTGTTGGAGCTGGGCGCAGGGCAGAGGAGTCGTCTGGTGCTGCGCGCTGACGGGCTAACAGGCGCAGGCAGGACTGGGCAGGTCTGGAGCTGGCGACTTGGGGGCAAAACTGGCGGGGACTCCTGGCTGCTGAATGAGGACCGCTTTGATACCAAATGTGAGAACAGAGGATCAAGGTACAGCAGAGATTTAGTAGACAGTGTGAGAGTGAGAGACAGAGTTGAAGCACGACACCCAAGAGAATCGACTGAATGAGTGTAATCTGAAAGTACAAAGTACAACCCTTAAACCTTAGGGTTGTAGGGGGGTGTTTATACCCGACACACACTAAGTGCCCAAATGTGTGTAACATAAGCACATAAGTACATACGACAATAAGACCATAAGTCTGGGGGAAAAAACCTCTCCTACCGAGAGTAAAAAGTGCCCCAATGTCCTACTGATCACCGACACTCCCATATGAGCGTAGGCGTAAGTAAGGCGCGAGTCAAATACCCAACATGAGGCTGGTGCCAAGTTGAGAATACTATTGCCAAGTGGAGAGGAAGGTGTCAAATTGCAAATGCAGCCAAGAGAAGCTGACACCAAGTGGAGGAGATGGAGGGCAGCTAGATGATGTCACCTGAAGCGCCAAGGGCTACTTCTACGGCCCTCGAACCCAAAATAAGGGTCCCCGATAACTTCCTTGCCCTGTAACTCGATGCAGTGAGCCTCGAGTTACTACTAGCATTAACTACTCTGTCTAACCCAAAGGCTAGACCCACAATGGTCACCTTTTGACCATCCGATCACATAGACTTCATTTGACATACTAATCAAGACCCACCAATATCCAAGCTCACACATGGCTTCTCCTCATAATGGGAGCCTTACAACTTTGAGCACCATGGATCATTGGCGGCACCTTATGAGGGTAGGGCATTGATCATATCTAACACCCCCCCTCAATGTCCACCTGCAAGTGAACTAAATCCTTGGCTCAATACCAAGTCTCTGAAGATGAACTTGAAGTAGATCCTTCGAGAGTGCTTTGGTGAAGATATCTACTCAATTCTCATCTGTTGGACAGTAGACGAGCTCCACTATCCCATCCTCCATCAAATCACACACATCGTGATACTCGATCTCTATATGTTTTGTGCATGCATTAAACACTAGATTCTTAGCAACGGTGATGCAACTTTGATTGTCACACCATAGCACATTCGGGTCTTCATCCTGCACTCCCATATGCCATAAGATCCTCCTTAACCATACTGCTTCACATGCAACAAAACAAGCTGCCTTGTACGCTGCTTCAATAGAAGACAATGCCATTGTTGGTTGCTTCTTACTGATCCAAGAGAAAATTCCTGAACCTAAAGAAAAACAATAACCAAAAACTAACTTTTTGGAATCACAGTCTCTTGCCCAATCTAAGTCACAATACCCCACAAGAGAAGTACCGAAACTGTATATGATACCATAGTCAAGAGTTCCCTTCAAGTATTTGAGCACTCGCATCCCAGCCTTCCAATGACTCTCATGGGGTGGGTTTGAGAACCTGCTCAAAACTCCAACAACAAAACTAATATCTAGCCTAGTATTGCACAAGTAGATCAAGCTGCCGACCAACCTCGTATGCCTCCCAATGTTTGCTAATGTTGATGTATCCTCAATAGATAACTTTGCATTGACCTCCATAGATGTAGCTATCTCCTTGTCCTCAGTCATACCAAATGCTTTCAAGATCTCCCATGCATACTTCTTCTGAGAGATGAAGATCTTTCCTGGCTCTTGCCAAACTTCAATCCCTAAACAATAGTACAACAAGCCAAGTCTGTCATTTCAAACTCGGCGCTCAAAGCCTTTCGTGTTTGGTTGATCGTATCTTCATAGTCACCTATAATAAGAAGATCGTCCACATATAGGATAGTAACTACAGACTTTCACCATCCTTGTAGACCTTCCACATATAGGATCGTATATTCATAGTTACTAGCATCTGAGGCACACCTTTTGAAGTTTAAGCTTAAAAAGAACTTATCTATCCTCTGGTGCCATGCTCTAGGGACTTGTTTCAGCCCATACGAAGCCTTCTTCAGCTTACATACTTTGTTCTGAGAATAGTGGGCCTCAAATCCTGGTGACTAAACCACGTACACCTCCTCCTTGAGATCACCATTCAAGAATGCTAATTTAACATACATTTGGTAAACTGGCCACTTATTGTGGGCGGCCACTGTAAGTACTGTGCGAATAGTGGTCATTCTCGCAAGTTGGAGCAAATGAATCTTGAAAATCAAACACTTTAACCTGTGAAAATCCTGTGCAACCAATCTAGCTTTGTACTTTTCTAGAGTTCCATCAGCCTTGTAATTAACCTTCCAGACCCACTCGATGCCAATAATCTCTCTCTTTAGTGGCCGATCCACTAGCTCCCAAAGTTTCATTCTTCATTATGCTGTCATACTCAGCTTGCATAGCTGCCTTCCATGCTAGATCTGCAAGTGCTTCTTCCAAGTCAAGTAGCTCCTTTACTTCTTTCACAATCTCAATCATCAAGGTTATATTGACTATGTGAGCAAAAGCCCTTCTTTGCTCCTCTATTCTCTGAGACCTCCTTGATCCATCTGGCTTTTCCTCAACAAATGTGGGCATAGGATTATTTTGGTCATAGAGCTATTTCATCCATCACGAGCTTTCAGCCTCAACTCCCCCATTAATAATGCACAAAACTCCTCAAAAGTCAAAGCTTGAGGTCTCACCTAAGTATTAAAGGCAGTTACCAATCCATCAAACTTTGGTAGACAAATCCGAAGACACATCTAAGCTACCTCCGAGCTAGTCTTTTATATCCCAGCGCCAACCATCCGGTCGCGCAGATTCTCAATCCGAGTGATGAATGCTTCAACCATCTCTTCTTCAGAAAACTTATCCACTGCTAGTTGATTCTCTAGGTTTTGAATCCTTCTTTGATTTTGTGTTTCATACTAACTCCTCAGTACAATCCACGCTTCTGATGCCTTGGTTGTATGCTAAATCAAAGCCAAAACACTATCAGGACATCTTGTAACTGAGGTGCACAGTGCATTTGTGTTCCTTCGTTTCCAAGCTCATAGAAGATCTGCATTTGGAGAAATCATCACACTCAAATTTGATGGGTCGGGGTTTGACTGTGGTTCTAGGTCAATTCCTAGCACCGTCTCCAAGAGCTTATAAGAATCAAGGATTGTAGTGATTTTAAACTTCCACAAAGTATAGTTTGTACCATCTAACTTGTCTTCGCTAAAGGTTAGTGGACGAATCCTTAGTGTTTGAATAGCCGGTACAACAACACCGCCTCCAGAGCTACTTCTTGATGCACCAAAACCGCTTGCGGAGTCTACATCACTCCTTCAATTCCTAGAGCAACCTGGGCTCTAATACCATGTTTAAATTACACGGCGCAACGAATAGAATTTGAGCAAGAGAGAGAGAAAGAGAGTACACAACAGATAAGCGAACAAAAAATTCATTTTAACTCCAAACAAGCTAAACAAAGATAGCTCTGTCCACCCATGCGCTTCCAATGTGAAGCTTAGATGGAGATCTAGACAAAAGATAGATGAAGAGCTTAAGGCTAGCTGGAATAACTCTGATTGGATGAAAGGATGGATCATGAAAGTTGTGAAGGGGTCTACCTTTTATAACCTATAAAGAGGGTCATGATGGATGACTTTCCACATGCACCTGTCTGTTGACCTTTCATGTGCACATGTGTCTATTGACCTTCCATATGCACGTGTATCTGTTGACCTCCATATGCACATGTGTCTGTTGACCTTCCATGTGCACCTCCACTAGTTGGCTAGGGAATATTTCCTACCCCTAGACAAGGGCTACTTCCACGGCCCTCGGACCCAAAATAGGGGGTCCCTACTAAACTTCCTTACCCCACAACTTGATGCGGTGTGCCTCCAGTTGCTACCAGCTTTAACTACTCTGTCTAACCCAAAGGCTAGACCTGCAACAGTCACCTTTTGGCCATCGGATCACATAGACCTCCTCTAACATATAAGTCAAGACCCACCAATATCTAGGCTCACACATGGCTTCTCCTCATAATGGGGGCCTTACAACTTTGAGTTACCATGGATCATTGGTTGCACCTTACGAGGGTAGAGCATTAAGCATATCTAACAAGCTTGCCACATCAGTAGCCATGCAGCTCAAAACTGATCTGCAAAGGACTTTTGCAAGAAGAGGTCAACTTTTGATTCAGCAAGTACTTCAATATACAAATTGAAGAAATTTGTAGATATTTGGGTTAGAAAATTTGGGGTTTTTGTATTTTTGGCAAACATTGGCACATGTAATGTGTTTTTAGTCTGAAATTGATTAAGCTACACACAAACTCTGATTGGATGAAAGGATGGATCATGAAAGTTGTGAAGGGGTCTACCTTTTATAACCTATAAAGAGGGTCATGATGGATGACCTTCCACATGCACCTGTCTGTTGACCTTTCATGTGCACATGTGTCTATTGACCTTCCATATGCACGTGTATCTGTTGACCTCCATATGCACATGTGTCTGTTGACCTTCCATGTGCACCTCCACTAGTTGGCTAGGGAATATTTCCTACCCCTAGACAAGGGCTACTTCCACGGCCCTCGGACCCAAAATAGGGGGTCCCTACTAAACTTCCTTACCCCACAACTTGATGCGGTGTGCCTCCAGTTGCTACCAGCTTTAACTACTCTGTCTAACCCAAAGGCTAGACCTGCAACAGTCACCTTTTGGCCATCGGATCACATAGACCTCCTCTAACATATAAGTCAAGACCCACCAATATCTAGGCTCACACATGGCTTCTCCTCATAATGGGGGCCTTACAACTTTGAGTTACCATGGATCATTGGTTGCACCTTACGAGGGTAGAGCATTAAGCATATCTAACAAGCTTGCCACATCAGTAGCCATGCAGCTCAAAACTGATCTGCAAAGGACTTTTGCAAGAAGAGGTCAACTTTTGATTCAGCAAGTACTTCAATATACAAATTGAAGAAATTTGTAGATATTTGGGTTAGAAAATTTGGGGTTTTTGTATTTTTGGCAAACATTGGCACATGTAATGTGTTTTTAGTCTGAAATTGATTAAGCTACACACATTGGACAATCAAATTTTTGGGGTTTTGTGTTTTTAGTGCTGCTGAGCACTTTTATTGCCTTGGATAGCGTGTTGTTTGCTGAAATCTGAAAAATTTCAGCACATTTTTTTAGGTAGGATTATTTAAGTGTGACACAATTTGGTGGTTCTTTTGACTAAATTTGGTCGATTACAGCTCGGCATTTGCTGTGATTTCTGGAAATTTGAAGATTCCCAAGTCAACGAGCTTTAGTAATTGCTCTTTTTGTATTTGATTAAGTGACATTTATCATGGCAGCTCATGGACAAAACGATATCTTCACTTATGTTTCAATAGACGATAGATTGGTTTCAACCCTATAGAACCCAAGCTGAGTCTCCTATACTTGCTGGATAATAAATACCTAGGTTAGGGGTCCCCCTCAAGAACCGCAAAATCCTCATAGCAACCTTCTGATGAACCAACTTGGGTTCACTCATGAACCCTGCAAGCAAACCTATACAAAAGCACAAATTAATCCAAGTGTTAGGGAGCCATATCAATGACCCAATCAACTGCCTATAGTGGGTAGCATCTGCCGTGGGCGAACCTGCATGGGCCATAGCCTTCTAGTTCGAATCCATAGGAGTAGAAATGGCCTTACATCCCTCCATCTCAAACATAGTTAAAAGCTCTTGCACGTTATCGTGATGCTATGCGAACACAGTGTGAAAAAGCATGGAATGCATCATCATCCAACTTTCTTATTGATCAAGAGAGTCAATGTAATCTAAGTCATTAGTACTAGTGTGAGTTACATGGATTATCCAAAAATACTATATTTTTGGATAACTTTAGCCTATTTTTTATATTATTTATTGTAAAAATCCGAAAAAGTTAGAAAAGCTTCTAGATTAGGCTGGCATAAAGAAAGAAACATAGTCAAAAGCTCCTACACGTACCGTTATTAGGAGATGAAAACCCCCCTCGAAGTCTGCCAAATTTTATGACCTAGAAAGAAGTACAAAATGCCCATATCCATCATCTCAAGCATCTCGTATGGTACCTCCTTTGTCTACTTGGCCTTCTAGGCATAGTCATCTTTCAATATGAGATCATCAACATAAAGCACAAACAACACGAGCCCTCCAACTAGGGTGGATCGAAAGCAAAATGCCAATACCCTAACTTTCTTTGGAGAAAGGAGTCAATCTTCTCTTTCCGAGCACATGAAGCGTGTTCAAGGCCATAAGGGGGCTTCTTCAACTTGTACACCTTGCCATTGGATGGAGACTGCTCAACATAGTTCTCCTCCAAATCTCCATTAAGGAATACAAACTTCACATCAAGATGATAAACCGGCCATCTCCTAATGGTAGCCATTTGAACTGTAGGTGCAAAGTTATCATGGAAATCCACCCCTATCCGCTGTGTGAAGCCCTTTGCAAAAGTTGTGTCTTGTGCTTATCTAGAGTGTCATCACTATGGTACTTGGCTTTAAACACCCATTTGACTCCAATCACTTGCTTATGAGAGGACCGAGGTACAAGATCCCAAGTGCCATTCCACTCAATCGCATCCAACTCCTACTCCATAGCCTTCTTCCAATGTTGTGACTATAAAGCCTCCTTCATGGAGGTGGGCTCTCTATCATGTATGGCACAAGGCATCAAACAATAGTTAGTACAAACAAAGCTCAGTGGAGTGTGTCCGGTTCCTCCAAGATCATTGCGAGGCCATCCTACGGCTGCCACTCCTCAGGAACTCCCTCAATCCCTACATCACGAAGTGTATCACGTACCCAACAAGGAAAAGGCCGATACTCCCCTCGCCGCTCTGCCTTTGCTAAAGTCTCTAGAATGTCTGCCAAGGCCGGCTCAATGGATGAATCCAGTGGTGAAGCTGTCATGAGAACGTGAAAATTTGATGCTTTGCTTATGTTTAATTGACATTTGATTAAAGGATTAATCAAATGTGCAATAAAAAGATGCACATGTGTTGTTGCACATGTGAGGTGCAAGCTACTTTCTCACAGTTGAAGACCGAAGGACCCTGTGAAAAAGATGGGTGTCAAAGGCAAAAGTTGTAACAATTCTAGGTGAATTTTGGTGTCAGTTTGCCCCTAGGACCATTAATTGGCCATTAAGTGTCAGTTGTGACACTAGGTACTAGGCATTAATTTCTTGATTAATGCTTGTCCAATGGTCAATTAATGCATGGGACCACGTTGGGTTGCAAATGGCCTAGCCAATTAATTTTCAGATGGGCAAGGTCAATTTTCTGGGCATGGATTAAGGGCTGAATTAATTTTCAGAATTAATTAATTTTGAAAATTAATTAAATGGCTGAAAATTGCTGAAAATGAATTAAGAAAGCTGCTACTTGGCAAAACTTTCCCATGCAAGTGGGGGAAAGGCTAAATAAGGCTGAAGGGAGAGGGAAATCTCATTTTTTCATTTTGGAGCTGTTGGAAAGAGATATTGGACTGTTGCTGCCAGCTTTTGGGGCCAATTCCCAGCCATTGGAGACTATTTTGGTGATGGAGATTGCATATTCTTAACCTTGGGAAGCTGACAATTGCTGCTAATGCATTTTCTCCTGAAGATCACAGTCTCTGATGCTCCTATTGTTATTGATGCATCTGTTTGGGGTTGGTATAGCAAGGCAGCAACAACTGATTTCGATCAGTTCTTCGCGACAAATCTCAAAATTTTCTCTCTCTACAGCATTCTCTCATCTCCTTCAGCCTATGCTCAACCATTCTCAGCAATTCTCAACCATTTAGAGGAGATCTCAGCCATTTTTGGTGAGCTAATCTGTAATTTCTGCAATAAACCCTAATTCACAGCAAAAATTAGGGTTTAGCAGCCACTTTGGGATCCATGCTAGAGATTGAAGGCTCAAGGGACTGAAATCAGCAGCTGATAATTGAAGATTATCAAGGGATTTCAGGAGCCAACCCATCCCGAATTGATTTGGGGCAGCATTTGGCCAGCCAAGGGTCAAATTGGAAAAAAAGTCCTGGGTGAAACAAGGGGCAAATGACCCAAAAGACTTGCTGGACATTTATGACAGCAAGAGCAATTGGTTAGCAGAAGGAGATTGAAGAATCTCAAGTTGTACTCCTTCCAATTGAATGAAAGCTAAAGAAATACCGCAAGGGGCACTAATTTTGGGGCCAACAGGGTGTATACTATCCAAGAATGTTATGGTAAAGTGTGTATTTCATTTTATGTGCATTTATTTATTGTTGTAATTAACTCTTAAATCAGGTTATCACCACCCATTCCAAGAAGGAAGGCTAGTTTCATGGTTCCATTACTGGGATACATCAAATCTCTTGATTTGGTGGGCCCCATGCACCTGATTGCAAGCCAAAGCTTTGTGCTAGTGCTAATTTTTGTGCTCAGCTGAGAAATTACAGCAACATGTCTTCATACAGTGAGATGGAATCAAGTAGTGATGATGCCTCTCAGTATGGACATTCTCATGGGAATGAAGGAAATGCAATGCCTAATCTTGGACAAGGCTCTCATGAGGGACAACAAGCTGAAAATGTTGCTATTGGGCAAGATGCAAGGCCTTCAAGCCATCATGAGGTAGATGACTAGCAAAGTGAAGAGGAATTTGATGACCAGTTCAAGAATCGGATGAGGACAGCAACAAATCTCTTTGCTGAATTGGCAAAAGATTCTCAGTTCACCCGATTTTTGAATGCTCCGAAGAAGGATAGCAAGGACAAGAAGAAGAAGTCAACTTCTACACCTTCAGGACAGCAAGGTACACCGAAGGTAGTGCCAAATCCTTCACTTAAAGCTCCTAAAGAGGCCAATGAAGCTAAACACTTGGTACCTATGGGGCAAGGAATGCAAATGCAAGGCCATTATGGAAGTGCCAATCCAATGGATTTTGGACAGTCGGGCATGCATGCTATGATGGGGCAGCCAGGATACTTTGGTGGTAGTACGATTTTTCATGCAATGGTTGGCCAAGGGCCGCATACGGGAATGCATGGCACAAATCCCTATGGTATGCAGCAGCCAATGCATGGTGTGCAAGGCCCATTGTATTCGGGTATGGCTGGAAATGTGCAAAACCCTATGTATGGTAGCATTGGCTTGATGCCTGGGGCACAAAGTGGAATGTTTGGCAATGCATCTGCACCCCCGAATAGTTATGGGGCTCAAGGAATGATTGCTGGTCATCCAAATGCTTCATTTGGGCTTGGTCATGATGTAAATACAGCAAATTCACCCTTTTTGCAGCAGCCAGTGTATGAGAACTTGACTCCCAAAGGGGAAGCAAAAGATTGTGATGAGGATGGAAAAGCAGTGAAGTTTGAGTCCTTCAATGGTGCACAAGATAGGCTGAAAGCTTTGACCTTCATTCAACAGTTTGATGCAACCTATTCAGGGGAAAACTTCACCGAATCCTCTAAGATTCGAAAGGCAGCCACTTTCCTGAAGGGGAATGCATTGCAGTGGTGGTCCACGCTCTTGATGCAAGGTAGAGCACCGTCAACATGGGTACAATTCAAGCAAATGTTTGCATCGAATTGGTTGACTAATACCTTTGAGGTGGACATCATGACAGCTTGGAACAAGCTTGATGCAAAGGAATGCAAGAATTTAGAGCAATACAATAAGAAGTTTTGGGATGCATTGCTGCCTGTCACTTCTTATCGTGCCATATCCCTTCATGAGCAAGTGGAAAAATATGTATGTGGGCTGCCCAAAGGAATCAGGGATTTTTGCATAAAATCCACCGTGTCTAGCATGTCTCAACTCATAGAGACTGCTACTACAGCTAATGCTTTGCTGCGTGGAAAGGATTCGGGCTTCCAAGAGAGCGGGGAGAAGCCGAATAAAAAGTTGTTTAAGGCATTGATGGTAAAAAGAATGTTGTGGCTGATGCACTATCACGTAAGCCACAAATTTCAGCCGTTACTATGGTTTATCACACTGAGTTGGATGCCATGAAAGAGCAATATGCTGCTGATTTGGACTTTGCTAATGTTTATGATCAGCTTTGCAATGGCCAAAGGCATGAGCATTTTATGCTAAGAGATGGATTTTTGTTGATGCATAGACGACTATGTGTCACAAAGCAGTTGAGGCCTGGAGTGATCATTGAAAGTCATGCCCCTTTGTATACAAAACATAGAGGTATTGATGCCACAGTCAAGGCAGTGGAGCATTTCTTTTATTGGCCAGCTTAGAGGTATGATGTAGAGCAGTATGTTAGGGCATGCATCATATGTCAGAAGGTAAAGCATGATAGGCAAAAGATGTCGGGCTTGTTGCAGCCCTTGCCTATTTCAGATAGGCCTTGGCACAACATTGCTATGGACTTTATCTTTGAGCTTCCTAGGACACCTACAGGGAATGATGGGATATGGACTATTATTTGCAGGTTTAGCAAACAAGCCCATTTCATTCCGGTGAGGAAGAAGATAAAGGCTGATCATATGGCACGATTATTTATGCAGCACATTTTCAAGTATCATGGTATGCCTGAGTCAATCATCAGTGATCGAGACCCTCAGATGACCAGTCTATTCTGGAAGGGGTTGTTTGAGAATATGGGTACCACGCTGAAATTCTCATCATCCTTCCATCTGCAAACAGATGGTCAGTCTGAGGAAGCAAATTCCACAGTGTTGGATCTTTTGAGATGCTATGTTTCAGACCACAAGACACAATGGAAACAGTCTTTGCCATTGGTTGAGTTTGCATACAATAATGCGGTGCATAGTTCCACTGGCAAGGCTCCATTTGAGGTGGTTGAGGGTAGCAAGAAGGTTCCACCTATTTTGCACACTAAGGATAAGATCTTTGAGGCTGATCGCTTTGTGGAAAGCTTGGATGTAGCCTATGCAAAGATAAAGTATGCACTTCAGAGATCACAGGACAAGCAAAAGCGGGCAGCTGATCGCCATAGATGTGCTTTGCAGTTTGTAGAGGGCGATTATGTATTGCTGCGTTTCGAAAAGGCAAGGCTGAAAAAGATGAAAAAAGAGAGGTTGTATCCGAAGTTAAGCATGAGATACTATGGGCCCTTTCAAGTGTTAGAAAAGGTCAGCGATGATGCATATCGGCTGAAATTACCTCCACATTGGCGGATACACAATGCCTTTCATGTCAGTTTGTTGAGACCTTTTCGTGGTAATGTGCCAAAAGATGTATCTGCTGAAATTCAGCCAAAGGTTGAGGAACTAGATGAGATTTTGGTACCCGAGTAGATTTTGGCACATAAGAAAAGGAAGGTTAGAGGTAAAGTTTCCAGAAGATATTTGGTGAAGTTTCAAAATTATTCACCAATGGATGCAAAATGGATGGAAGAGGATGACTTGGCAGACCATCCTCAGTTGTTGTAACTTTATCTCGATGCCTTTCAATTAGAGCCGACTTTGAATCAGGCTTACTCAGGTTCAGCAAAGCGGGCATCCGGAGCATTGCTTGATGCTCAAGGGGGAGGTAGCACTTCCACTCCACCGGTTTTGGATAGCTCTCGTATGTAGTGGATCTCGGATGTATTCAGCATGCATCCAAGGTACTGTGCTGACAATATGTCTACCATGAGGTCACTACTCGGTGTACTAGTCACTGTGAGATACATGTATATGAGTATGGTTGTCACCGCGGCTCTGAGACTATACTTATGCATGAGTTTTTGGACCAGTTTGGCATGAGTTTTTGGACGAGTTTGGCATGAGTTTTTGCCTCAGTTTTGAGATCAATTTCTGATTAGTATCAGCTCAGCTTTTGATTAGTTTGAGAATTGTTTATGATCACTTTGGGATCAATTTTGCATCAGCTTTTGCATCAGTTTCTAATCAATTTTTTTTACCATCAACTTGTGATCAATTTGGAGTCACATTTGCAGCCATTTGTGATCAGTTCTCATATCAGTCCATGATCAGTTTATGATCAGGTCATGCTCAGTTTTTAATAGTTTACAGCTGATTCCATGGACAGCCGCATGTAAACGAATATCATTGACAATTCAGCCATAGTTTCGGCTCGGTTTATGCTTTACTATGGTTGTGTAGTCAGCACTCTTGAGAAACAAGAGTTTGGGATGCATCCGATGAGTTTCTGGCAACAGTTCTGGACTATTGTTGAGCTTTATGCTATGTTTATGCTGGCTGGAAATTTTCACCAAATGGTGGGCATATGAGATAGTTAGTCAGCAGTGGCCAATGTTGTGTTGACTATGATGCCTTGTGAAAATTCCAATGCAGTTGACATATTACAGTGCAATCAAGGACAATTGCAAGGATTTCAAGGGGGTGGTCTATCACGAGAACATGAAATTTTAATGCTTTGCTTATGTTTAATTGACATTTGATTAAAGGATTAATCAAATGTGCAATTAAAAGATGCACATGTGAGGTGCAAGCTACTTTCTCACAGTTGAAGACCGAAGGACCCTGTGAAAAAGATGGTGTCAAAGGCAAAAGTTGTAACAAGTTACACTTGTTAGATTCTAGGTGAATTTTGGTGTCAGTTTGCCCCTAGGACCATTAATTGGCCATTAAGTGTCAGTGCTGACACTAGAGACTAGGCATTAATTAATGGATTAATGCTTGTCCAAGGGTCAATTAATGCATGGGACCACTTTGGGTTGCAAATGGCCTAGCCAATTCATTTTTGGATGGGCAAGGTCAATTTTCTGGGCATGGATTAAGGGCTGAATTAGTTTTCAGAATTAATTAATTTTGAAAATTAATTAAATGGCTGAAAATTGCTGAAAATGGATTAAGAAAGCTGCCACTTGGCAAAACTTTCCCATGCAAGTGGGGGAAAGGCTAAATAAGGCTGAAGGGAGAGGGAAATCTCGTTTTTTTCATTTTGGAGCTGTTGGAAAGAGATGTTGGACTGTTGCTGCCAGCTTTTGGGGCCAATTCCCAGCCATTGGAGACCATTTTGGTGATGGAGATTGCATATTCTTGACCTTGGGAAGCATCACAGTCTCTAATGCTCCTATTGTTATTGGTGCATCCGTTTGGGGCTGGTACAGCAGGGCAGCAACTGATTTTGATCAATTCTTCGCGACAAATCTCAAAATTTTCTCTCTCTACAGCATTCTCTCATCTCCTTCAGCCTATGCTCAACCATTCTCAGCAATTCTCAGCCATTTAGAGGAGATCTCAGCCATTTTTGGTGGGCTGATCTGTAATTTCTGCAGTAAACCCTAATTCACAGCAGAAATTAGGGTTTAGCAGTCACTTTGGGATCCATACCAAAGATTGAAGGCTCAAGGGACTGAAATCGGCAGCTGATAATTGAAGATTATCAAGGGATTTCAGGAGCCAGCCCATCCTGAATTGATTTTGGGCAGCATTTTGCCAGCCAAGGGTCAAATTGGAGAAGAAGTCCTCGGTGAAACAAGGGGCAAATGACCCAAAAGGCTTGCTGGACATTTATGACAGCAAGAGCAATTGGTTAGCAGGAGGAGATTGAAGAATCTCAAGTTGTACTCCTTCCAATTGAATGAAAGCTAAAGAAATACCGCAAG